>NW_027102355.1:0-600000 GCF_035609145.1 Eleutherodactylus coqui
TATTGGGTTCATGAAACGCGGCAGAAATCCATCCGTGGGCATTAGCCCCAAGTAGGTAATTCCTGCCTTGACTCCTCTTTTAGGTCCATTGACTTACTTGCCAAAATATATATTCACCTCAATTCACAGCTCATCTAGGCTACAAAATCAGCGTGTATACCAGAACTATCCCTCCGACTATAAAAGTCAGCGTGTATACCAGAACTATCCCCTGACTATAAAAGCCAGCGTGTATACCAGAACTATCCCTCCGACTATAAAAGTCAGCGTGTATACCAGAACTATCCCTCCGAGTATAAAAGTCAGCGTGTATACCAGAACTATCCCTCCGAGTATAAAAGTCAGCGTGTATACCAGAACTATCCCTCCGACTATAAAAGTCAGCGTGTATACCAGAACTATCCCTCCGACTATAAAAGTCAGCGTGTATACCAGAACTATCCCTCCGACTATAAAAGTCAGCGTGTATACCTGAACTATCCCCCGACTATAAAAGTCAGTGTGTATACCAGAACTATCCCTCCGACTATAAAAGTCAGCGTGTATACCAGAACTATCCCTCCGACTATAAAAGTCAGCGTGTATACCAGAACTATCCCTCCGACTATAAAAGTCAGCGTGTATACCTGAACTATCCCCCGACTATAAAAGCTAACAACACGGACTTCCGCCCAGGACACAGAGGAAGCAGGACGTGTCTCTCAGAGCTCCTGCGTGACACAACTCCCAGAGACACCGGGACCCTCTAGTGACCCACAAAAAAGCAGCTGCAGGGACGGACATCTCCCCTGCTTGCTAGGCAGAAGTCCCAACACCGGCAAGGGGCCCGGAAGATCCTCCGTGAACCTCCAAACGCGGACCGCGGGAAAGGAGAACCGGGGCACAGAGGCGAGGAAACGGGACGCCCAACCCATAGCCAGCCGGGACCTTGCCTCCGCCGAAGATCTCCGGTAAGGTCTGCAGACCCATCGGCCCCCGCCCAAGACATACCGGGAGCGCCGGGGACACTGCGGCCTGGACGCGCCCAAAGCCGCGGACTAAATTTCCGGCCGCGAGAACCGCGACCAAGCCCGGTAAGAGCCGCGAGACGGGGGAAGACCTCGGGAAGCCATAGAGGACTAGGGGAGACCCCCCGAGAGTAGATACCCCACCGGAACACCAAAGCGGGCAGCAGCGGGCATTGCGCCACAACACCCGGGCCGTGACAGACATAGCCCAGCTCCGCACGGGGAGAATAGCCCGGGAGAGCACCCGGACAACCGGAGAAACCCCCCCCTGAACCGGCGACCCCCCCGAAAACCTGTGGGGACGCAGCGGCCTAGCGGCAGCAGAAGCCACAGCCTAAATTTCGACAGCGACGCCCACAATAAGCCCCGCCCATTACACCAGGCAGGGGAAGGAGCCGAGAGGCAGCAAAGAAGTGTGAAGACACCACACAGCCACACCAACGCTGCAGAGAGGGCCCCAGAACGCAACAGAGGCACAGAGATCCCCTTCAAAGAGAGAGAGGGGGGGGGGAAACAGCCCAAGAACAGTGGGCAACCATAACTACCACACGAGCCCCATCCCAACCTCAAGAAAAACACAAAACCCAGTACATACCACAGAAAAGATCCCAAGGGACTATCATTCGAATTTAACCCCTGACAAATCCCTAAAGAACAAAACAGCAACAGGGGGGGGGGGGGGGGGAATAAGGAAAAGAGGGGAGAGAAAGCACAGACAGCACAAAACAGAATAATTAAAGTACACCAAAAACAGGAGTGGGGGAGATAAAAGCGACAAAACGAAACCAGCAGGAACATTAGTCGCGGAGCGAACCAAAGACCCCAGACAAACAGAGATGGAGCAATAGATAATGAAAGATAAGCCACATCCACAACAAAATTAAACTGCAATAAAACCAGAAAAACCTCAAGAACAGGGAAGACATCTCAGCAAATCAACCCGCATAACCACTCGACTTAAAAAAAAACAAAAAAAAAAAACATGGACAAATATCTAAACGAAAAAAACGCAGGCACCTCAACAAGGGCAACACGCCAGCCAAACACAGACAAAACATCTATGGGAGGACAACAAAAGAACAAAGCTGCCAAAAACATCAAAGAAAGAGAAAGCAAAAGCACACACCAACCTACATCCCCTTCGAAGAACCCCCCCACCATGTACCGCGGTCTTACCAGACACCGACCACGAGACAATGGACACTTCCGCCATACAAACTAATGACCAACCAATGAATAACAACATGGACATAACCCAGGCAACACTGGTGGCACAAGAGGTGTCAAAAATGCTTCTCCCCCTATTTGATAACAGATTAGAGGCATTGCATAAATCCATAAATTCAGCATTATCCCAAATCACGGACAACACCCAAAGGCTGACGGAATTAGAAGCGAAAACCCAGAATACAGAACAAACCATAGCAAGCTTGGAAGCCTCGCTACAAAGAAATCAGTCAGAAACCGAAATGCTTCGGGAGAAAATCGACGACCTAGAAAATAGACATCGCCGTAATAATCTTCGCTTTGTGAGAATACCTGAGACAGTAACCAATAACCAGCTTATAACCTACCTAACTACTGAGCTACCACAAGTACTCCAGCTCGACATACCTAAAGACCCTCTAACAATAGAAAGAGCTCACAGAATTGGCCCCCCGGGGGAGGGGCGTAACAACAGAAATAGACCTCGCCCACTGATAGCAAAATACATGCATTGGGCAACAAAAGAAACAATCTTACAAGCTTACAGACGACAAGGAGAACTAATAATACAAGGATCAAAGATCTTACTGTTCCAGGACTTTTCAGTGGCAGTATCACAAAAACGCAAACTATTTACCCCAATCTGCCAGGCCTTACATGAACAAAACACACGCTTCCAATTGCTATATCCGGCAAAGCTCCGAATCCAAGATGGCAATAAATCTCTAATATTCAACACCCCGGAGGAAGCCAGAAGACATCTGCGCATGGAAGAAGACGGAGAACAGGGATGAGAAAGATGGGGAAAAAAGGAACTGCATAGTTGCTCTTTATTATGACCCTGTTCGAAACATCGTGGATGTGGCACCCGTTATGCAAAAGAAAAAGAATTCAATACTGAAAGTTTATATGTTTATAACTATGTTTTTCATGTTTTTTATGTTTTCTATTTTTTTTCTGACCCATTTGACCTTTAGAAAACGGACCGAAAGGAGGATCGGAGAGCCCCGCAGGCATGGCACAATCAACACCCAGTTGCATCCACGGCTCGCTGGGACCGAAGGATGTGACGACAACAAAGAGGCAAAAACCACGGTAATTATAACCGACACATACCAATATGCCCACAGACTTAGAGACAACTGAATATCAAACACCCTCCACGATACAAATACTGTCCTGGAATGTAGACGGACTAAACACACCCATTAAACGAAAAAAAGTACTCACACATTTAAAAAGATATAAACCAGATATAGTGTTTTTACAGGAAACACACTGGAAAAAAGAGGGAAAAGGGGAACTAAAAGCACCATGGATAGACGCATGTTATACAGCCTCCCATACATCAGCATCACGAGGAGTAGCCATTTTGATTAGGAAAAACACACCACATGTAATACTACAAAATATAGCCGACCCGCAGGGCAGATATCTAATAATGAGAATCAAAATGGAAGAACAAATATATACCTTGGTGAACGTATATGCCCCCAACACAAATCAACCGGCATTCTGTGCCACGCTAATAGAAAAACTACAACCGTATCTAAACGATAGAATAATCATGGGAGGAGACTTTAACAGCGTACAAGACGAAATACTGGACAGAACAGGGCCATCCACCCAAACAACCTCAATCACACATGCATTACTAACGCTAAAAGAACAACTCAGCTTATGTGATCCGTGGCGACTCCTGAACCCCACCAATAAAGAATACACGTGCTGCTCCAATGCACACCATTCATTTTCACGCATAGACTTTCTCCTGATATCAAACAGCACTTTTGAATATCACCACCAATCAATAATCCACCCAATATCCCTCAGTGACCATGCACCGATAACAATGAAACTACAACTGATAGCCCCGCGAAGGCTAACCAAAATATGGAGATTCCCCTCATTTTTGTGGGAATCAGAGGATTTCAGGGCATACCTGAAAATAAACTGGAATAATTACGCAGACGACAATAGGGCCCATATAGAGGACATAAACCTATTTTGGCAAGCTTCGAAGGCAGTGATGAGGGGCCATATCATAAGCTACCTGTCCCATAGGAGGAAAAAATTCCAAACAGAATTCGAGACATTACATCACTCCCTCCTGGAGGCACAAAAAGAACATATGAACTCCCATGACGATAATTCATATCAAACTTTCCTCACAGCAAAACATTTACTAAACACATTCGTACATACACACGCACACTGGCAAACACAACTAACAAAAAACAAGTTCTACAGGTGGGGCAACAAGACAGGTCGCTTGCTAGCCAACCTGGCTAAACAAAAACAACCACACAAACCAATATTGGCACTAAGACACGCCAATGGAGATAACCTCACAACAAAACAAGAAGAAGTGACTCAAATACTACACGAATACTTTGAAAACCTATACAGGGCAGAACCAACAAACATGCAGGACATAAACAGTTTCCTAGAATCTGTGAACCTACCAAAACTAACAGAAGAACAAACATCTTTACTAGACGCTGACATACGGGAGGAAGAAGTAAGAGGGGCGATCTCGAGGGCACTAGGGGGAAAAACACCAGGCCCCGACGGATTCTCGACGGAATATTATAAAATACTAATAACAGATATGGTGCCAGTACTGACCCAACTGTAAAACACAATATACAAAAACGACACACAAGCAGAGGACTTTGGAGTATCAAGAACGATACTACTCCCCAAACCGGGCAAAGACCAGACAGAACCAAAATCCTACAGACCAATAGCGCTGTTAAACTGCGATTATAAATTCCTGTCCAAAATACTAGCCGACAGACTCCAGCTAATCCTCCCGTCCATACTAGATCCAGCACAGAAAGGCTTTACACAAGGGAGAAGTGCTTTAAAAAACATCAGAGCCGCCATAGCGGCGACGGTCATAGCACAAAACCCCGAGAGCCAGACTACAATGCTGCTGAGTCTGGACGCAGAAAAAGCTTTTGATAAAATGGCCTGGCCATATTTAAACAGACTGCTGGAAAAAAGAGGCTTTGGACAGATTTTTATGAACTATATAGACACAATGCACACAAGGGCCACCACGACTCTCACAGTCAACGGCCTTAATACTCCCAACATAGACTTATTTAGAGGGGCTAGACAAGGCTGCCCCCTTTCACCACTGTTGTTTAATCTATCAATAGATCCACTGCTTAGATACTTGACACAAACAACGCTATTTACAGGAGCCACATGCGGAGGGACAAAGATAAAAGTAGAAGCATTTGCAGACGATCTTTTACTGGTGATAGACAACCCTAGGGAAACACTAACACCCCTATTACAGGACGTGGAAAAAATCGGCAAACTCTCGGGTTACACTTTAAACCTAGACAAAACAGAGGCTTTACTTCTTAGGGGACAGGCCAAACCCCCATGGGCAATGCAGTATCCATTTAAGTGGGAAAAACACGCAATACAATACTTGGGAGTACAACTCACAAGAAACCCTTCCAAATTATATAACACAAACATAGATCCCCATATCAAAAAATTAGAAGCGACCCTAAGCACATGGAAAAACTTCACGATTTCTTTTCTGGGAAGGGTGAGCCTATTAAAAATGATAGAATTTCCACGTCTATTATACATCCTACACTCACTACCCATATTCCTAAAATTAAAAGACATAAAGAAAATAAACTATCTGTACAGGAGATTCATATGGGGAGGGAAAAGACCACGCATCGCGCTCAAAATATTACATAAGCACAGAGAGAACGGAGGAACCAACTTACCCAGCATACGAGACTACAACCTAGCGGCACAAACACGAATCATTCATGACTGGATTCATTCCAAGTCACACTTCACAAACAAACCACTCGAACAAGAAATGGCCGGCCCAACACGACTCCAGAATATCCTCCACTGCTCATACGCAGAACTCCCAGGAAAAATCAAAAAGAACCCCCTGATATTAACGGCCTGGAAAACATGGAATAAACTGCGCAAAGATAACCAAACATCACCCCAAGTATCGCCATACCTGTCGATAATGAACAACCCCAACTTTCAAGACGGTAATCCCCATAATATATTCGCGGAATGGGAGACCAAAGGAATACACACAATAGACAGACTGCTGCACACAGAGGAAAAACGAATCCTAACATATGACGAAACGAAACAAAAATACCCTGAGATCCAAATCCCACTATTTTCATACCTTCAAGTCAGACACTATATCACAGAACTCATACCACGACTTCGAGAACCTGACTGGGTACAAGCAAATGACATATGGACGGCTAGGAAAACAGGCCCACAGGGAATGATCTCCAAGCTGTACAGGATAATAAGAAATATGAGGGAGCAAGATGACATTGACTCGGGGGTTGGTAAGTGGGCCAGGGACAATCCTGATTTCACACCAACATTGATAATGAAGTCTCTGACCTCAGCACACAGATACTTACCATCAGCCAGATTTCTGGAGATGAGACTGCAAATTGCCCACAGATCATACATAACCCCAAGTAGGGGATTTCAAATAGGAACTTACGACACCCCAAATTGCCTCAAATGCCAGGCGCCATATGCAAACTTATATCACAACCTATGGACATGCCCCCCAATACAGGACTTCTGGACACGGATAGGAGAGTACACAAAAACACACCTGACGAACTTCTGCCCACAAGAACCAACATGGGCAATATTTGGCTACTTAGACTCTGAAGTCTACCACTGCTCGAGAGGCGTTAGAAAACTACTGCACTTCATAGCAGCAGCGGGATTAAAAGCCATTTTACAAACATGGATACAACCATCAGGGCCCCCATTCAGACTGTTCCTGGACAAGCTAGCGTTCCTGTTCCAGATGGATTGGGCGGAAACTTCACTTTTCAAAGAAAAGAAGGTACAAACCTTCTTTGAAACCTGGGGGAGCTTCATTCAATTATTACCACAAAGGGTAAAAGACAAATTAAGAAACTGCTTCTACTACACCTGCTGGTTCCAGGAACAGATAGCAATGGGAGACACACTAATTTAGGGTGATCTACAAATCGTGCCATAGCCTGCGGGGCCTCCGAAAACTTTGAAGATCCTCAACATACAGGTCAGTAGACCAAAAATATCCGTGGTCAAAATGGGTCAAAGGTTAGATTTCATGTATATAATCTGTCTGTTTCAATGTTTTGTTTTATTTTGTTTAGTTTAATATAAATAATATAAAAAATGCAGGCTGGGACAACCAAGACTGATACGGAAAAAAGAACCTGCAAAAATACTGTAATGTTACATGTTTGTCCAGACCCGCTTAATAAAGACAAAGTTTAAAAAAAAAAAAAAAGCTAACAACACACGGACGAGTGCGATATCGGGCCGTGAATCACTCGCTCACCGACATGCGATTTCCCCGCGGATGTGAGGCATTTTTATCTCAAAACCGCCTCGCATCACTTCGGGTAAGTAGCCGTGCCGGAGGATAGCTAATAGCCGTGGCAGAGGATCGCAGAGTTTCTCTCATTGTTTTCAATGGGAGACCTCGCATTGCATCGTGTGCGCCTAGCATGTGGTGCGATGCTGCTGCCGGCCCCATAGAAAACAATGGGACTGCTATGTAAGTTTATGCAGCAAGATAGAACATGCTGCAGTTGGTTACCTGCAGTGCATTGTGGTGCCATGCGGGAAAACATCCTTCATGTGTAGGACTCAATTCAAAAGAACGGGATTTATATTTGTGCGTCTCGCATGATTTTCTCGCCAGTGTGAAGGCGGTCTAAAGCAAAGAGCTTATTCAAAGATTTGGGAAGTTTTTGCCCATGACAAACCTATTGTTCTCTTATCTTAACACAACAAAACCCATTAGAATCAATTCCAAGTGTCAGTAAACCACCCTGATAATGCAACGTGATGACGGTGTGCCGCGCTAAGAGTCAAGCTTAAGACCAAGGCATCTGTACACTGAAAAGAAAAGTCAAGCGGCACAAAAAAAAACTTTTTCAGAAACCTGTGGCTTTGTTTAAACTTCCATGTTATTTTTTTGCATTAGACTTCCTACACAAGGACGAGTGAGACGTCGGGCCATGAAGCTGCCCGATACCGCGCTCATGAGGCATTGCTCAGGCAAAAATACATTGGTGAAGTTCCGATCCTCTTGCACGAATTTCAGGTGCGATAGAGGATCGGAAGCGTTTTCCATTGATTTAAATGGCAACCTTGCATCGCACTCGCATGCACATTGCATGTAATGCAAGAGCAATGCGAGGCATTAAAGCTGTGGCGATGCATTCTGAGGAGTGTGAGGAGTTAGAGCATGCCACGATTTTTTTCCCACACTGCAATTCATATTCTTGTGAGATTGGTGTATCTCGCAGTGCACAGATGTCGTGCAATTTTGTTGGCCACACATATGGACTATTTATGGATGATTACTGGGGGCTGGGTGACTGATGACAGCATGAAGTATTGCTAGCGCATGAACAAAAAAAATATATGTAAGCCTTTCATTGCCCAAATACGTTGCGCAGGAGCATGCATATTTGCGCTTGCGCTCGCCTGCAGAAGCCTTTAACAAAAATCAATCAGCAACACACCTCCATGCATCAATAGGTGGCGACAATGATGAAAGTGTGTTTGGGTCGAATGGTAGTATTAAGGATTACTCATCTCCCATACAATCTGCATTGGCCTGTGTAAAGACTATTTAAATGAGCGCAGATCTTGATGACCTGCGCTCATCATCTAGCTCAAATTGAGTCAAGTAATGAGAACTCAAATTCAACTTTTATACAAAAAAAAGGGAACAACTGCTTCTCACTTTAACTTCCGGCTGATTTTTGTGAACTCCACAAGCCCAGCCTCCATGGGTAAAGTCAGGTCTCTAGCTGTTAGCATTAGTCTGCAGTCTTCATAGGTATGATCAGTGAATGGTATTCCAAGTGACCTGCAAAAGACAGTAAACCATTGTTAATGGTAGGAGCTGCTAAGGAAGGCTCCAAATCCACATCCAATACACAAAAATAAAGCTGTGTACTCCCATTCTAACACTTTTTATTTTTATTTTTAGGTGACTTGGACATTTTCGCTCCTAAGATCTGCGTTCAACCAACAGACTGGCCTAATGTCACACGATGTCAATAGTAAGTAGCTTGTGCCTCTTACAACTAGGAAGTAGCTTGCTTTCTCCCGCGGGGTTTTGAACGATAATCGTTCCATGTAAAAGCAAGCAGAAAATGAACGACTGGATCAGAATCGTCCAGTTGTTCACTGATGAGGGGAGAGGACAGAATATGGGGGATGTAATGAGGGGAGAGGACAGTATATGGGGGATGTGATGAGGGGGAGAAAACAGTATTTGGGGGATGTGATGACGGGGAGAGGACAGTATATGGGGGCTGTGATGATGGGAGAGGACAGTATATGGGAGATGTGATGAGGCTGTCAAGCAGCCTAGCAGTGGTGTAAATTCACCACTTCCAGTGGCGTCAAGGTAAATCATTACCAGACAGTATATGCAGGATGTGATAAAGGGAGAGAGGACAACATGGGGTCTGTGATTGGGGGGAGAGGACAGTATATGTGAAATGTGATGAGAAAGGAGAAGACAGTATATGATAATTGTGATGTATAGGGGATATGATGAGCGAATAGGATAGTATACGGGGGATATGATAAGGGGAGGGGACAGCATATAGGGGATGTGATAAGGGGAGAGAGGATACTATATGGGGGATGTGATGAAGGAAAAGGTTAGTATGTGGGGATGTGATGAGAAAGAAAGTAAAGTATATGGGGGATGTGATAAGGGGAGAGAGGACAGTATAAGGGATATTATGAGTGGAGAGGACAGTATATGGGGGATGTGATAAAGGAAGAGGACAGTATATGGGGGATGTGATGAGGCAGGACAGTATATGGGGGGATGTGATGAGGGAGGACAGTATATGGGGGGGATGTGATGAGGGAGGACAGTATATGGGGGATGTGATGAGGGAGAGGAAGGTATATGAGCGATGTGATGATGGGAGAGGACAGTATATGGGGGATGTGATGAGGGGAGAGGACAGTATATGGGGGATGTGATGAGGGGAGAGGACGGTATATGGGGAATGTGATGATGGGAGAGGAGAGTATATGGGGGATATGATGAGGGGAGAGGACAGTATATGGGGGATGTGATAAGGGGGAGAGGACAGTATATGGGGGATGTGATGAGGGGGAGAGGACAGTATTTGGGGGATGTGATGAGGGGGAGAGGACAGTATATGGGGGCTGTGATGAGGGGAGACGACAGTATATGGGAGATGTGATGAGGCTGTCAAGCAGCCTAGCAGTGGTGTACATCCACCACTTCCAGTGGCTCAAAGTAAATCAGTACCAGAAAGTATATGCAGGATGTGATAAGGGGAGAGAGGACAACATGGGGTCTGTAATTGAGGGGAGAGGACAGTATATGCGAAATGTGATGAGAAAGGAAAAGACAGTATATGATAATTGTGATTTATAAGGGATATGATGAGGGGAGAGGATAGTATATGGGGGATGTGATAAGGGGAGGGGACAGTATATAGGGGATGTGATAAGGGGAGAGAGCATACTATATGGGGGATGTGATGAAGGAAGAGGTTAGTATGTGGGGATGTGATAAGAAAGAAAGTAAAGTATATGGGGGATGTGATAAGGGGAGAGAGGACAGTATAGGGGATATTATGAGTTGAGATTATAGTATATGGCGGATGTGATAAGGTGAGAGAGAACAGTATATGGGGGTTGTGATAAGGGTAGGAGAGGACAGTGTATGGGGGATGTGATGAGGGGGGTGAGGACAGTAGTTGGGGGATGTGATGAGGGGGAGGACGGTCTATGGAGGATGTTATGAGGGAGAGGACAGCATATGGGGGATGGGATGAGGGGAGGGAACAGTATATGGGGGATGTGATGAGGGGAGGGGACAGTATATGGGGGATGTGATGAGGGGAGAGGACAGCATATGGGGGATGTGATGAGGGGGAGAGGACAGTATATGAGGAATGTGATGAGAGTGAGGACAGATTATGGGGAATGTGATAAGGGGGGAGAGGACAGTATATGGGGTCTCTAATGAGCGGAGAGGACAGTACATGGGGGCTATGATAAGGAGGGAGAGGACAGTATATGAGGGCTATGATGAGGAGGGAGAGGGCAGTATATGAAGGATGTTATGAGGGGGAGACAGAACAATATATGGGGGTTGTTATGAGAGGGGGGCAGTATATTGGGGATGTGCTGAGCGGAGGGGACAGTATATGGGGGATGTGATTCGGGAGGGGACAGTATATGGGGGATGTTATGAGGGGAGAGGACGTATATGGGGATGTGATGAGGGGAGAGGACAGTATATGGGGGATGTGGTGAGGGGGAGCAGACAGTATTTGAAGGATGTGATGAGGGGAAAGGACAGTATATAGGGGGTGTGATGAGGGGAGAGCACAGTATATGGGGAATGTGATGAGGGGAGAGGACAGTATATGGGGGATGTGATGAGGGGAGAGGACAGTATATGGGGGATGTGATGAGGGGAGAGGACAGTATATGGGGGATGTGATGAGGGGGAGAGGACAGTATTTGAAGGATGTGATGAGGGAAGAGTACAGTATATGGGGGATGTGATGAGGGGAGAGGAAGGTATATGGGGGATGGGATGAGGGGGAGAGGACAGTATTTGAAGGATGTGATGAGGGGAGAGGACAGTATATAGGGGGGTTGATGAGGGGAGAGGACAGTATATGGGGGATGGGATGAAGGGAGAGGACAAAATATGGGGGATGTGATGAGGGGAGAGGACAGTATATGGGGGATGGGATGAGGGGAGAGGACAGTATATGGGGGATGTGATGAGGGGAGAGGACAGTATATGGGGGATGTGATGAGGGGGAGAGGACAGTATTTGAAGGATGTGATGAGGGGAGAGGACAGTATATGGGAGATGTGATGAGGGGGAGAGGACAGTATATGGGGTATGTGATGAGGGGAAGAGGACAGTATATGGGGGATGTGATGAGGGAGAGGACACTATATGGGGGATGTGATGAGGAGAGGGCAGCATATGCGGGATGTGATGAGGGGAAGAGGACAGTATATGGGGGGATGTGATTGGGGGAATGGGACAGTATATGGCGGATGTGTTGAGGAGAGGACAGTATATGGGGGATGTGATGAAGGAGAGCACAGTATATGGGGGATGTGATGAGGAGAGGGCAGCATATGCGGGATGTGATGAGGGGAAGAAGACAGTATATGGGGGGATGGGATGAGGGAGAGGGCAATATATGGGGATGTGATGAGAGAGAGGACAGTATATGGGGTATGTGATGAGGGGAGAGGACAGGTTATGGGGGATGTGATGAGGGGAGAGGACAGTATATGGGGGATGTGATGAGGGAGAGGACAGTATATGAGGGATGTGATGAGGAGGAGAGGACAGTATTTGGGGGATGTGATGAGGGGGAGAGGACAGTATATGCGGGCTGTGATGAGGGGAGAGGACAGTATATGGGGAATGTGATGAAGGAAGAGGACAGTATATTGGGGATGGGATAAGGTGAGAGGACATTATATGGGGGATGTGATGAGGAGCAGCAGACAGTACATGGGGGATGTGATGAGTCTTAAAGAGGTGGCCTCTGCAGTAATAGTGTCCCCCCACAGTGGCCTCTGCAGTAATAGTGACCCCCCACAGTGGCTTCTGCAGTAATAGTGACCCCCCATAGTGGCTTCTGCAGTAATAGTGACCCCCCCCCCCACAGTGGCCCCAGTAGTAAGTGTTCCCCACAGTGGCCCCAGTAGTAAGTGTTCCCCACAGTGGCCCCAAGTAGTAAGTGTTCCCCCAAAAGGACCCCCACAGTGGCCTCTGCAGTAATAGTGTTCCCCCAAAGGGACCCCCACAGTGGCCTCTGCAGTAATAGTGTTCCCCCAAAAGGACCCCCACAGTGGCTTCTGTAGTAATAGTGGCCCCCCACAGTGGCCTCTGCAGTAATAGTGACCCCCCACAGTGGCCTCTGCAGTAATAGTGACCCCCCACAGTGGCCTCTGCAGTAATAGTGACCCCCCCCCCGCAGTGGCCTCTGCAGTAATAGTGACCCCCCACAGTGGCCTCTGCAGTAATAGTGACCCCCCCACAGTGGCCTCTGCAGTAATAGTGTCCCCCCACAGTGGCCTCTACAGTAATAGTGACCCCCCCCCCCCACTGTGGCTTCTGCAGTAATAGTGACCCCCCCACAGTGGCTTCTGCTGTAATAGTGACCCCTCCATAGTGGCTTCTGCAGTAATAGTGACCCCCCCCCACAGTGGCCCCAGTAGTAGGTGTTCCCCACAGTGGCCCCAGTAGTAAGTGTTCCCCACAGTGGCCCCAGTAGTAAGTGTTCCCCACAGTGGCCCCAGTAGTAAGTGTTCCCCACAGTGGCCCCAGTAGTAAGTGTTCCCCACAGTGGCCCCAGTAGTAAGTGTTCCCCACAGTGGCCCCAAGTAGTAAGTGTTCCCCACAGTGGCCCCAAGTAGTAAGTGTTCCCCACAGTGGCCCCAAGTAGTAAGTGTTCCCCACAGTGGCCCCAAGTAGTAAGTGTTCCCCACAGTGGCCCCAAGTAGTAAGTGTTCCCCACAGTGGCCCCAAGTAGTAAGTGTTCCCCACAGTGGCCCCAAGTAGTAAGTGTTCCCCACAGTGGCCCCAAGTAGTAAGTGTTCCCCACAGTGGCCCCAAGTAGTAAGTGTTCCCCACAGTGGCCGCAGTAGTAAGTGTTCCCCACAGTGGCCGCAGTAGTAAGTGTTCCCCACAGTGGCCGCAGTAGTAAGTGTTCCCCACAGTGGCCGCAGTAGTAAGTGTTCCCCACAGTGGCCGCAGTAGTAAGTGTTCCCCACAGTGGCCGCAGTAGTAAGTGTTCCCCACAGTGGCCGCAGTAGTAAGTGTTCCCCACAGTGGCCGCAGTAGTAAGTGTTCCCCACAGTGGCCGCAGTAGTAAGTGTTCCCCACAGTGGCCGCAGTAGTAAGTGTTCCCCACAGTGGCCGCAGTAGTAAGTGTTCCCCACAGTGGCCCCAGTAGTAAGTGTTCCCCACAGTGGCCGCAGTAGTAAGTGTTCCCCACAGTGGCCGCAGTAGTAAGTGTTCCCCACAGTGGCCGCAGTAGTAAGTGTTCCCCACAGTGGCCGCAGTAGTAAGTGTTCCCCACAGTGGCCGCAGTAGTAAGTGTTCCCCACAGTGGCCGCAGTAGTAAGTGTTCCCCACAGTGGCCGCAGTAGTAAGTGTTCCCCACAGTGGCCGCAGTAGTAAGTGTTCCCCACAGTGGCCGCAGTAGTAAGTGTTCCCCACAGTGGCCGCAGTAGTAAGTGTTCCCCACAGTGGCCGCAGTAGTAAGTGTTCCCCACAGTGGCCGCAGTAGTAAGTGTTCCCCACAGTGGCCGCAGTAGTAAGTGTTCCCCACAGTGGCCGCAGTAGTAAGTGTTCCCCACAGTGGCCGCAGTAGTAAGTGTTCCCCACAGTGGCCGCAGTAGTAAGTGTTCCCCACAGTGGCCGCAGTAGTAAGTGTTCCCCACAGTGGCCGCAGTAGTAAGTGTTCCCCACAGTGGCCGCAGTAGTAAGTGTTCCCCACAGTGGCCCCAGTAGTAAGTGTTCCCCACAGTGGCCCCAGTAGTAAGTGTTCCCCACAGTGGCCCCAGTAGTAAGTGTTCCCCACAGTGGCCCCAGTAGTAAGTGTTCCCCACAGTGGCCCCAGTAGTAAGTGTTCCCCACAGTGGCCCCAGTAGTAAGTGTTCCCCACAGTGGCCCCAGTAGTAAGTGTTCCCCACAGTGGCCCCAGTAGTAAGTGTTCCCCACAGTGGCCCCAGTAGTAAGTGTTCCCCACAGTGGCCCCAGTAGTAAGTGTTCCCCACAGTGGCCCCAGTAGTAAGTGTTCCCCACAGTGGCCCCAGTAGTAAGTGTTCCCCACAGTGGCCCCAGTAGTAAGTGTTCCCCACAGTGGCCCCAGTAGTAAGTGTTCCCCACAGTGGCCCCAGTAGTAAGTGTTTCCCACAGTGGCCCCAGTAGTAAGTGTTCCCCACAGTGGCCCCAGTAGTAAGTGTTCCCCACAGTGGCCCCAGTAGTAAGTGTTCCCCACAGTGGCCCCAGTAGTAAGTGTTCCCCACAGTGGCCCCAGTAGTAAGTGTTCCCCACAGTGGCCCCAGTAGTAAGTGTTCCCCACAGTGGCCCCAGTAGTAAGTGTTCCCCACAGTGGCCCCAGTAGTAAGTGTTCCCCACAGTGGCCCCAGTAGTAAGTGTTCCCCACAGTGGCCCCAGTAGTAAGTGTTCCCCACAGTGGCCCCAGTAGTAAGTGTTCCCCACAGTGGCCCCAGTAGTAAGTGTTCCCCACAGTGGCCCCAGTAGTAAGTGTTCCCCACAGTGGCCCCAGTAGTAAGTGTTCCCCACAGTGGCCCCAGTAGTAAGTGTTCCCCACAGTGGCCCCAGTAGTAAGTGTTCCCCACAGTGGCCCCAGTAGTAAGTGTTCCCCACAGTGGCCCCAGTAGTAAGTGTTCCCCACAGTGGCCCCAGTAGTAAGTGTTCCCCACAGTGGCCCCAGTAGTAAGTGTTCCCCACAGTGGCCCCAGTAGTAAGTGTTCCCCACAGTGGCCCCAGTAGTAAGTGTTCCCCACAGTGGCCCCAGTAGTAAGTGTTCCCCACAGTGGCCCCAGTAGTAAGTGTTCCCCACAGTGGCCCCAGTAGTAAGTGTTCCCCACAGTGGCCCCAGTAGTAAGTGTTCCCCACAGTGGCCCCAGTAGTAAGTGTTCCCCACAGTGGCCCCAGTAGTAAGTGTTCCCCACAGTGGCCCCAGTAGTAAGTGTTCCCCACAGTGGCCGCAGTAGTAAGTGTTTTCCACAGTGGCCCCAGTAGTAAGTGTTTTCCACAGTGGCCGCAGTAGTAAGTGTTTTCCACAGTGGCCGCAGTAGTAAGTGTTCCCCACAGTGGCCCCAGTAGTAAGTGTTCCCCACAGTGGCCCCAGTAGTAAGTGTTCCCCACAGTGGCCCCAGTAGTAAGTGTTCCCCACAGTGGCCCCAGTAGTAAGTGTTCCCCACAGTGGCCCCAGTAGTAAGTGTTCCCCACAGTGGCCCCAGTAGTAAGTGTTCCCCACAGTGGCCCCAGTAGTAAGTGTTCCCCACAGTGGCCCCAGTAGTAAGTGTTCCCCACAGTGGCCCCAGTAGTAAGTGTTTTCCACAGTGGCCCCAGTAGTAAGTGTTTTCCACAGTGGCCCCAGTAGTAAGTGTTTTCCACAGTGGCCCCAGTAGTAAGTGTTCTCCACAGTGGCCCCAGTAGTAAGTGTTCTCCACAGTGGCCCCAGTAGTAAGTGTTCTCCACAGTGGCCCCAGTAGTCCGTGTTCTCCACAGTGGCCCCAGTAGTCCGTGTTCTCCACAGTAACATAGTAACATAGTATGTAAGGCTGAATGAAGACAATGTCCATCTAGTCCAGCCTGTCTATCCTACTGTGTTGATCCAGAGGAAGGCAAAAAAACCCAAGGCCAGAAGCCAATTAGCCCTTTTGGGGAAAAAATTCCTTCCCGACTCCCTAATGGCAATCAGACTGTTCCCTGGATCAACCCCTAATAGTTCCTACCTGCCTGTATACCCGGATTGACACTTAACCTAATATTTATATCCTGTAATATCCTTCTTCTCCAGAAAGACATCAAGTCCCCTTTTAAACTCCTCTATGGATTTTGCCATCACCACTTCCTCCGGTAGAGAGTTCCACAGTCTAACTGCTCTTACAGTAAAGAATCCCCTTCTATGTTGGTGATGAAACCTACTTTCCTCTAATCGTAGCGGATGTCCTCTTCTTACCGTCGTGGTCCTGGGTGTAAACAGATTGCGGGAGAGATCCATGTGTTGTCCCCTCATGTACTTATACATGGTTATTTGGTCGCCTCTTAACCTTCTTTTTTCTAGAGTAAATAGTCCCAATTTGGATAGCCTCTCTGGGTATTCCAGTCCCGTCATTTCATGTATTAGTTTAGTTGCCCTTCTTTGAACCCCCTCAAGCACTGTGACATCTTTTCTGAGCACCGGTGACCAGAATTGTACGCAGTATTCCATGTGAGGCCTGACAAGTGCCTTATATAATGGAAGGATAATGTTCTCGTCCTTCGCCCCTATACCTCTTTTAATGCACCCCAAGACTTTATTTGCCTTTGCAGCAGCTGACTGGCATTGGTTACTGCAGTTTAGTCTATTATCCACTAATACCCCCAGATCCTTTTCCATATCACTTTTCCCTAGTGGTACCCCATTAAGTGAATATTTGTGACATCCGTTTCTCCTGCCCATGTGCATAGTCTTACATTTTTCAACATTGAACTTCATTTGCCATTTTTCTGCCCAAGCCCCCAGCTTATCCAGGTCCATTTGTAGCCGCACATTGTCCTCCGTTGCATTAATTATGTTGTATAATTTTGTGTCATCTGCAAATATGGATATTTTGCTGTGCAGCCCCTCTATCAGGTCATTGATAAATATGTTGAACAGAGTGGGGCGTAATACTGAACCCTGTGGCACCCCGCTAGCTGTGGTCCAATCAGACTGTGGTCCAATCAGAATACGCACCATTTATTACCACCCTCTGCTTTCTATCATTGAGCCAATTTTTTACCCACTTACACACGTTTTCGTCTAGTCCGAGCTTCCTCATTTTGTATATTAGCCTATTATGTGGCACGGTGTCAAAGGCTTTAGAGAAGTCCAGATATACAAGATCAATAGATTCTCCCTGGTCCAGCTTAGAGCTTACTTCATCGTAGAAACTGATCAGATTTGTCTGACATGAGCGACCCTTCATGAATCCATGCTGGTGAGGAGTTATTCCCTTATTCTCCTTGAGGTACTCATCGATGGCGTCTCTCAGAATCCCCTCGAAAAAATTTTCCGTTACTGAAGTGAGACTTACTGGCCTGTAGTTACCAGGCTCACTTTTGCTCCCTTTTTTGTAAATTGGAACCACGTTGGCAATGCACCAATCCAATGGTACTACACCGGTCTTGATAGTGTCTAGAAATATTAGGTATAGTGGCCTAGCTATCTCGTCACTTAGTTCCCTTAGTATCCTTGGGTGTAATCCATCTGGGCCCGGCGATTTATCAATTTTAGTTTTCTTTAGACGCTTCCGCACCTCCTCCTGCGTTAGGTATGAGATCTTTTGTGAGGGGTTCGTTTTATTCCCCTGCATCTCGTGTGGCATTTCCTTTTCTTTTGTGAATACACTTGAGAAGAAACTGTTTAGTAGATTTGCTTTCCCGTCGTCATCATCAATGATTTCTCCTGCATTGTTTTTTAAAGGGCCAGCGCTCTCCCTGCAAATCCTTTGGCTGTTAATGTAGTTGAAAAATAGCTTTGGGTTGTTTTTGCTCTCTTTGGCGATCCGTCTATCTGCTTCCTCCTTGGCAGTTTTGATCGTATCTTTGCATATTTCGTTTTTTTCCCTGTATGTTTTTAGCGCTTCTTTGCTGCCTTGTTGCTTTAGTAGTTTGAACGCTTTCTTTTTTTCGTTTATTGCCCCGCTTACCGTCTTGTCGAGCCACATTGGTTTCCTTTTAGTTGAGTTTCTTTTATTTTTAAAGGGAATGAACTGTTCACATGAGGCGATTAGGATTCTTTTGAACTTTTCCCATTTGTCCTCCGTACTGATATTTTTCAGGATGTTGTCCCAATTAATGTTACCGATAGTAGTTCTAAGCTCATCAAATTTTGCTTTACTAAAGTTTAATTTCTTTGTCACTCCCTGATAAGGCTTCCTATTGATTGACAGCTGGAAGTTGATTATATTGTGGTCACTGTTCCCCAAGTGCCCCTCAACCTGCACCCCCTTTATACGTTCCGGTTTGTTGGTTAGTACTAGGTCCAGAATGGCCCTCCTTCTTGTCGGTTCCTGCACAAGTTGGTTCAGGTAATTGTCTTTAATTACTCTCAAGAATTTATCACCCCTGTGAGATTTGCAGGTTTCGTTCTCCCATGTTTTATCTGGAAAATTAAAGGCCCCCATGATAATTACTTTGTTTCACTTTGACACCTCTTCTATCTGCCTTAGTAGTAAGTTTTCAGTTTCTTCTGTTGCTTTTGGTGGTCTATAGAAGACCCCTATCAGGATTTTGTTATTTTTTCCTCCCTGTATTTCTACCCACAGAGATTCCACCTGTTCGTCTCCTACCTGTATATCCTCCCGTAGCCTCGGCTTCAAGTTCAATTTGACGTACAGACATACCCCTCCCCCTTTCTGGTTCCTTCGGTCTCTTCTGAAGAGATTGTACCCCTGCAAATTCACCACCCAATCGCACTTATCATCAAGCCATGTTTCCGTAATTCCGACTATATCATAGTTTTCATCAGTCATTCTCGCTTCAAGCTCGCCCACTTTACTAATCAGACTTCTTGCATTTGTGGTCATACAATTTATAGCATTTTTTTTGTTTTTTAAATTTGTTTTGTTGCTATTCGTACTTATGGCTGATCTATCAGTTCTATCTGTACTAACCCCACCCCCTGCTCGACCCCCATTCCCTTTGCTTGGACCCGGATCGCTAGTTACACTGGCTACCCCACTATTTCTCATTTTACCCCCCCCCCCCAGTCCCTAGTTTAAACACTCCTCCAGCCTTCTAGCCATCTTATCCCCCAGCACAGCTGCACCCTCCCCATTAAGGTGCAGCCCGTCCCTACGGTAGAGCCTGTAGCCGACAGCAAAGTCAGCCCAGTTCTGCAGGAACCCAAATCCCTCCTTCTTACACCAACTCCGGAGCCACTTGTTTACCTCCCTAAGATCCTGCTGCCTTTCTAGTGTGGCTTTAGGTACAGGTAGTATTTTCGAGAAAACTACCCTGGAGGTCCGCGCCCTGAGCTTGGACCCTAAGTCCCTGAAATCATTTTTGAGGGCCCTCCATTGACCTCTAACTTGTTCATTGGTGCCAACGTGCACCATGACCGCTGGATCCTCACCAGCCCCTCTTAGTAATCTGTCAATCTGATCCGCTATGTGTCGAACTCGAGCGCCAGGAAGACAACACACCGTTCGACGATCCCGGTCTTTATGGCAGATTGCCCTCTCTGTCCCCCTAATTGAGTCCCCCACCACTAGAACCTGTCTAGCCTGCCCTGCGCTCCCCGTCCCCGTCTCACTGGAGCAGTCATCCCCCTGGCGTTCAGAGGGCATGTCGTGCTGCAGCGGTGCTGGCTCTGTAATGGCATCGCCCTCATCTGCCAACGTTGCAGACATGTTGGGTTGTGCCAGTTCAGGACCAGCCTCCCTGGATCTATTCCCTCTACGCCTCCTTCTATCTGACACCCAGCTGACTGCCTGCTCCTCCTGCACTTCCGTACTACCATCCGCCCCCGCCTCTACCCCAGCGAGTGTCTGCTCAGTGAGCACCAAACTCCTTTCCATGATGTCAATGGCTCTCAGTGTTGCCAGTTGCCCATTTAGATCCAGAATTTGGGCTTCTAAATGTGCGACGTGCACGCATCTTGCGCAACAGTATGCACCCTCGATCGGCTGATCAAGGACCGCATACATTGCACAAGTAGCACACTGGATGACATTGCCAGACATGGAGCTCATCCTAATGGGGATCTACAATTTACTTGTGGAAGTAGTGAAGATAGACTTGATCACACTCCGCTCACACGCTGCTACAACCGCTCACACGCTGCTGCAACCGCTCAACCGCTGACCCGCTGCTGCAACCGCTGACCCGCTGCTGCAACCGCTGACCCGCTGCTGCAACCGCTGACCCGCTGCTGCAACCGCTGACCCGCTGCTGCAACCGCTGACCCGCTGCTGCAACCGCTGACCCGCTGCTGCAACCGCTGACCCGCTGCTGCAACCGCTGACCCGCTGCTGCAACCGCTGACCCGCTGCTGCAACCGCTGACCCGCTGCTGCAACCGCTCACACGCTGCTGCCTCTGTGCAACTACTCACGCTGCCGCTCTCACGCAACCTCTTACCCGCTGAGACTTATGCACAACTGGTCACAAATTTATTTATTTTTTTTATCCCCCTCACAAACACTTAGACCCCCAGACACACACACACACACACACACACACACACAGAAGACACAAATAACCAGATACACAGAAGACACACACTTAGCTCACAAGCACACACAGAAGATACTTATCAGCTCCTCCACTCCTCCTGGTGACGTCACCCGCTGTCCCGGCGGCCGCTCACTCTGCCCTCCTGTCTCAGCTGCTCTGTTCTGGTCCCCTCCGCTGCTGCTGGCGCTGGACTCCTGGTGGCCTCTTGGCGCCGGCTACTGCGCTCTGGTCTTCTCCTTGCTGCCCCCGCACCTGCTTCGGCGCTGGTATCGGCTGCTGAGTTGCTCCGCTGTCCCCTTCAGCCCCCCGCTCGTGCCTCCGTCTCGTGCCGCTGCTCCTGGCGTCAGCCCCAGTAGTACGTGTTCCCCACAGTGGCCCTAGTAGTACGTGTTCCCCACAGTGGCCCCAGTAGTACGTGTTCCCCACAGTGGCCCCAGTAGTACGTGTTCCCCACAGTGGCCCCAGTAGTAAGTGTTCCCCACAGTGGCCCCAGTAGTAAGTGTTCCCCACAGTGGCCCCAGTAGTAAGTGTTCCCCACAGTGGCCCCAGTAGTAAGTGTTCCCCACAGTGGCCCCAGTAGTAAGTGTTCCCCACAGTGGCCCCAGTAGTAAGTGTTCCCCACAGTGGCCCCAGTAGTAAGTGTTTCCCACAGTGGCCCCAGTAGTAAGTGTTCCCCACAGTGGCCCCAGTAGTAAGTGTTCCCCACAGTGGCCCCAGTAGTAAGTGTTCCCCACAGTGGCCCCAGTAGTAAGTGTTCCCCACAGTGGCCCCAGTAGTAAGTGTTCCCCACAGTGGCCCCAGTAGTAAGTGTTCCCCACAGTGGCCCCAGTAGTAAGTGTTCCCCACAGTGGCCCCAGTAGTAAGTGTTCCCCACAGTGGCCCCAGTAGTAAGTGTTCCCCACAGTGGCCCCAGTAGTACGTGTTCCCCACAGTGGCCCCAGTAGTAAGTGTTCCCCACAGTGGCCCCAGTAGTAAGTGTTCCCCACAGTGGCCCCAGTAGTAAGTGTGCCCCACAGTGGCCCCAGTAGTAAGTGTTCCCCACAGTGGCCCCAGTAGTAATAGTGTTCCCCACAGTGGCCCCAGTAGTAATAGTGTTCCCCACAGTGGCCCCAGTAGTAATAGTGTTCCCCACAGTGGCCCCAGTAGTAATAGTGTTCCCCACAGTGGCCCCAGTAGTAATAGTGTTCCCCACAGTGGCCCCAGCAGTAATAGTGTTCCCCACAGTGGCCTCTGCAGTAATAGTGTTCCCCACAGTGGCCTCTGCAGTAATAGTGTTCCCCACAGTGGCCTCTGCAGTAATAGTGTTCCCCACAGTGGCCTCTGCAGTAATAGTGTTCCCCACAGTGGCCTCTGCAGTAATAGTGTTCCCCACAGTGGCCTCTGCAGTAATAGTGTTCCCCACCGTGGCCTCTGCAGTAATAGTGTTCCCCACAGTGGCCTCTGCAGTAATGGTGTTCCCCCAAAGGGACCACCACAGTGGCCTCTGCAGTAAGTGTTCCCCCCACAGTGGTCTCTGCAGTTTAGTGACCCCCCACAGTGGCCTCTGCAGTTTAGTGACCCCCCACAGTGGCCTCTGCAGTAATAGTGTCCCCCCCCCCACAGTGGCCTCTGCAGTAATAGTGACCCCCCCCCACAGTGGCCTCTGCAGTAATAGTGACCCCCCCCCCCACAGTGGCCTCTGCTGTAATAGTGACCCCCCCCCCCCCCACAGTGGCCTCTGCAGTAATAGTGACCCCCCCCCCCCACAGTGGCCTCTGCAGTAATAGTGACCCCCCCCACAGTGGCCTCTGCAGTAATAGTGACCCCCCACACAGTGGCCTCTGCAGTAACTGCGACCCCCACAATTGCCCAAGTAGTAATAGTGCCCCCCAACCCCCCATAGCGGCCCCAGTGGTAATAGTGAATTAAGATGAGTCAGCACGATGAACAATAAAATGTCTATGTGCACACGAGCGTGTAGACCATTTTTGTAAATAGTATATAAGACGGGCTGAGAGTATATGGGCAGCAGGCTCGCCTATGGATCTGATGAGATGCCTGGGACTTTTACCCTGATTTGACAAGACTCCTGCCTCGATAGAAATCCAGGGCTTCATTTACAATGGGCTCTGGGTCTCTAGAGCGATGGCAGTTTTTGGGGACCGCTATAGACCAGAAATGGAAGGGACCTTTTTATTTGTTTTTAATACTTCTGTCTGCTTTATTGTCCTTTCTCTTGTGTCAGTGGGTCCCAAAATCAATCCTTCCACTATAAGGGGGTATTGCAGGCTAATGCTGAGGATGTGATGTCCTCGGGATGGGTTGTCAGTGGTTGACCAGCTGGGGTCCGCCACTTTGATTCGCCGCCGATCAGCTGATTGTCCGGCTTGTCAGTGCAGCAGGCTGGACATTGTCATTGGTGGTCTGGGTCAGGAGTGTGGTGGGTGGCTTCATTCCCATTGAGATCAGTGGGAGTGATGCTTTCAATTACACTTCCGGATTCTCATTGCAGTCAGAGCCAAAGGTGAAATGGGAGGCATCGCTCCTGTTGGTTTTGGTGAGGGGGGAAGCCATCTATTGCATTTCTAGCCTTGACTACCAATGACTATATCCAGCCCCGCTGTACTGACAGTGAGCCAGAGGATAAACTAATGTAGCGGGGATCCTGAGCGGCGGATCCCCGCTGGTTGACTGTTGGTGCTCTATCCTGGGGATAGGTCATCAATGGTAAAAGCACGGAATAACCATTTAATTGCCAACATATTCCTTACATATACTTTTGATGTATATATTCTATATATATTGATATTTTATCAATTGCAGCTTGAACAAGGTAGTAAATGGTTGGCTATCTATCAGTTCCATGGAAATAGAGCCGTGCTCACACATTAGCAGTATAACTCCATTCACAAGGGGGCTAGGGTACTGCCATTCTCGTGATCACTGGAGGTCCCGGTGGTCGGTCTCCCAGCCTCGTACATTTATCTCCTAGTTTTCCTGGTGGTTTAGGGTAGAAGAACGGGTTCAAATGTATTTCACTTCACACTGTGAGGTGCCCCTAAGTGGTTTAGGGAGTTTTGACCAAAGTGATTATATGTTGCACAGGGCTTCTGTGGGTTCAGCTATTTCCAGTTCAGCAACAGAACTACCCTGCACTTCTTTTAATGTTTTTATGGGTTCAGGTGAGAAATGTTAAGATAAGGTAACTTTTAAAAAGGTTGAAATGCTTTAGTATGGAAAACTAATTTGAACTAAACGTCTTATATATAATGTTTATGGCCATCTCTACCACCCCAGCTGAGGCCATGCGGACACACAACTGGGTACATAGAAGTGTCGGACAAAGCCTAAGGCCTCATGTCCACGGGGAAAATCAGATCCGCTGCAGATTCTACATGGAGAATCTGCAGCGGGTCCCTCCTGCCCCGCGGACATGAGCGCTGAAAATAGAAATTTAAAAGCATTTACCTATCCGTAGCGGGCGGCGAAGGTCAGCTGTTCCTCACGGCCGGATCTTCATTTTCGGCCGGCGGATGAATTCCTGACGCCGGCGGCACGTCGCCGGCACGTCGTCGACGTGCCGCGCGCATGCGCCGGGCACATCCGCCGAGCCGAAGCAAGGGAGATGCGGCCGTGAGGAAGAGCAGAGCTTCGCGGCCCGCTGCGGGTGAGTAAATGCTTATAATTCCTATTTTAGGTCTCCCGCGGATCCGGACGGCTTCCATAGGCTTCAATAGAAGCCCGCGGGAGCCGTCCCCGCGGGAGACCCGCATGAAAATGGAGCATGGTCCAGATTTTTTCATGCTCCATTTTTTTTTAAATGCCTTTTATTGACGATCCGCGGGTATTTATCTACCCGCGGGTGGTCAATGCATCCCTATGGGGTGCGGATCCGCGCGCGGGAGATCCGCTGCGGATTTTAAATCACATTTTGCCCGTGGACATGAGCCCTAAGGCCTCATGTCCACTTGAAAAATACAATCCGCGCAGAATCTGCCGCGGATTTGCTTTAAGTGGTATTTTTTTTGCATGCAGATATCCGCACACATTGCTATCAATGTGATAGCAATGTTGCCGATCCGCGCGGAATGCGCGGCAGAATCGAGCATGCCGCTTTTTTTCTCCCGCGCATGAAAAATGCAATTCTTTTAAAATGCCATCCGCAGGTGCAAAATTCAATTTAACGGACCGTGGATGGCCAATGATTCCCTATGGGCAAAATCCGCTGCGGATTCCGCAATTCCATTTAGCTAGTGGACATGAGGCCTTAGAGCTCTCCTTACTGCTACACATGAAGTTCAGTTCTGGTCCCAGGGCCTTAAAGGGGTTCTACCAAGATTATAACTTATCCCCTATACACAGGATGAGGGAATAAGTGTTTAATCAGTGAAGGTCCAGTTGCTAGTACACCTACCAATGAAAAGAATTGGGGTCCTTTGTTTTTCATGGATGAATGGAGTGGCGGTCAAGCATACACATTGCTTCTTCTACATCCCTATGGAACTGCCAGAGATAGCGAGCATGCGTGCTGGGGAAGAGCTGTATCATGGGATTGATTGGCTAGTGGGAGTGGCCTAATTTAGGGATGTGGACACTATTGGGGATTATAGGACAATCAGGCCTCTATGAAGCAACATGCTCTACGGGGGCTCCTGTGAAGTAAGCAGGAACAGAGTAGAGGAGAACAAACAGTCTTTCTCGTATTATAAGCTTGCAACGTTTAAGCTTTTCTTTAGGTTTCTGTACCACTTGTTGGCGGTTGCATTTAGTAAAGTTGCGTTGTTTACACTAAATGTGGTTGCAGTTGTTTTCTTAATGGGGAACCACTTGGGATTCACCACCCTACATGTTACTAATCAGTGTATCGCTTCACATCAGGAAGGAGGACATGATGGGTTGGTTGTCTAGTTATGCCCAGGATCTGTGATCATCTCAAGTGTCTCTGATCCTGGGTTTACACATACAATATCTTCCCTTGGGCTTGCCGTACAGGCTGCACTGCAGTTTGTGGCTTACGTGTTAATATTCATATCTTTGTGGAAACCAGAGCTGTAATTGCCTTCACATGGGGCAAATATTCAGTTTGTTGCACTTGCCCTGCATTTACATACCTTACCAAGGCCTCCCCCTGGCACCTGGGGCACGTGCTCCCTCTCATCCCTCATTTACATACCTCACCAAGGCTTCCCCCGGCACCTGGGGCACGTGCTCCCTCTCATCCGTCATTTACATACCTCATCAAGGCCCCCCTGGCACCTGGGGCACATGCCCTTTCTCATCCCTCATTTACATACCTCACCAAGGCCCCCCCCCCTGGCACCTGGGGCACATGCCCCCTCTGATCCCTCCCTGACCTCCGTCTAGCTACAACTTTGCTGCAAACAACCATTTTCTCACCCATATGTATTTGGATTCAATTCCATAAATTTAAGAAATGGTTTATTTAGAAAGTATTGTCTAAAATCAGCCTTCACCAGAAATTAGACACCAGAAAATAAATTCTCGCATGCTCCAAAATAAAAACTTAAGAGAAGTGTCAATTATAAAAGACTTTATTTATTTAAGGTTTTCAACATTTTAGTGTTATGGCTTCCCTAAGGCTGCAGATCCAGAAGAAAGCGAAAAATCCCTCGACACTTTTAGCCAATTTGTGTCACAGGGAAAAAATTCCTTCTTGACCCCGGGAAAAGGCGATCAGTCCTAGAACCCTGGATCAGAGCCGCTGATGATAGTGTGATGGTGGTGGGCATTGTACATGTAGAGCTGGGGTGGGGCGCTGTGTGGGTGTCCAAATGAAGTTGCTGGCTGGGTGTACAGCTAGTAGACGCTGTGTGGCGGGGTGCATGGTGACGGCGCTGTATGGCGGGGTTCAGGGTGAGGGTGTTGTGTGGCGGGGTGCAGGGTGAGGGCGCTGTACAGCAGGGTACAGGGTGGGACGCTGTGTGACTGCACCCCCCTTATAGTCCGAGGGAAGAATCATTTGCTGTTTCAGTGGATGAATGAGCGATCCTGGTTGTCAGGTCATGGTCACATGATCAGTACTTCCAGAATTACAGCCTTCATTCATTCAGAATTGTTGTCACAGCAAATGGAGGATAATGCTTGCTTCATTGCAGCATCTCTCTGTAGAGCTGGGGGGCACTGTGTGGCTGCGTGCAGGGTGAATGCGCTGTGCGGCTGCCTGTTGGGTGAGGGCGCTGTGTGGCGGGGCGCAGGGTGGGACGCTGTGTGACTGCACCCGTCCAAGAGAAGAATCATTTGCTGTTCCAGTGGACGAATGAGCGATCCTGGTTGTCAGGTCATGGTCACATGATCAGTACTTCCAGAATTACAGCCTTCATTCATTCAGAATTGTTGTCACAGCAAATGGAGGATAATGCTTGCTTCATTGCAGCATCTCTCTGTAGAGCTGGGGGGCGCTGTGTGGCTGCGTGCAGGGTAAATGCGCTGTGCGGCTGCCTGTTGGGTGAGGGCGCTGTGTGGCGGGGCGCAGGGTGGGACGCTGTGTGACTGCACCCGTTCAAGGGAAGAATCATTTGCTGTTCCAGTGGATGAATGAGCGATCCTGGTTGTCAGGTCATGGTCACATGATCAGTACTTCCAGAATTACAGCCTTCATTCATTCAGAATTGTTGTCACAGCAAATGGAGGATAATGCTTGCTTCATTGCAGCATCTCTCTGTAGAGCTGGGGGGCGCTGTGTGGCTGCGTGCAGGGTGAATGCGCTGTGCGACTGCCTGTTGGGTGAGGGCGCTGTGTGGCGGGGCGCAGGGTGGGACGCTGTGTGACTGCACCCATCCAAGGGAAGAATCATTTGCTGTTCCAGTGGATGAATGAGCGATCCTGGTTGTCAGGTCATGGTCACATGATCAGTACTTCCAGAATTACAGCCTTCATTCATTCAGAATTGTTGTCACAGCAAATGGAGGATAATGCTTGCTTCATTGCAGCATCTCTCTGTAGAGCTGGGGGGCGCTGTGTGGCTGCGTGCAGGGTGAATGCGCTGTGCGACTGCCTGTTGGATGAGGGCGCTGTGTGGCGGGGCGCAGGGTGGGACGCTGTGTGACTGCACCGTGCAAGGGAAGAATCATTTGCTGTTCCAGTGGATAAATGAGCGATCCTGGTTGTCAGGTCATGGTCACATGATCAGTACTTCCAGAATTACAGCCTTCATTCATTCAGAATTGTTGTCACAGCAAATGGAGGATAATGCTTGCTTCATTGCAGCATCTCTCTGTAGAGCTGGGGGGCGCTCTGTGGCTGCGTGCAGGGTGAATGCGCTGTGCGGCTGCCTGTTGGGTGAGGGCGCTGTGTGGGGGGGCGCAGTGTGGGACGCTGTGTGACTGCACCCGTCCAAGGGAAGAATCATTTGCTGTTCCAGTGGATGAATGAGCGATCCTGGTTGTCAGGTCATGGTCACATGATCAGTACTTCCAGAATTACAGCCTTCATTCATTCAGAATTGTTGTCACAGCAAATGGAGGATAATGCTTGCTTCATTGCAGCATCTCTCTGTAGAGCTAGGGGGCGCTGTGTGGCTGCGTGCAGGGTGAATGCGCTGTGCGGCTGCCTGTTGGGTGAGGGCGCTGTGTGGCGGGGCGCAGGGTGGGACGCTGTGTGACTGCACCCGTCCAAGGGAAGAATCATTTGCTGTTCCAGTGGATGAATGAGCGATCCTGGTTGTCAGGTCATGGTCACATGATCAGTACTTCCAGAATTACAGCCTTCATTCATTCAGAATTGTTGTCACAGCAAATGGAGGATAATGCTTGCTTCATTGCAGCATCTCTCTGTAGAGCTGGGGGACGCTGTGTGGCTGCGTGCAGGGTGAATGCGCTGTGTGGCGGGGCGCAGGGTGGGACGCTGTGTGACTGCACCCGTCTAAGGGAAGAATCATTTGCTGTTCCAGTGGATGAATGAGCGATCCTGGTTGTCAGGTCATGGTCACATGATCAGTACTTCCAGAATTACAGCCTTCATTCATTCAGAATTGTTGTCACAGCAAATGGAGGATAATGCTTGCTTCATTGCAGCATCTCTCTGTAGAGCTAGGGGGCGCTGTGTGGCTGCCTGT
Source organism: Eleutherodactylus coqui (assembly GCF_035609145.1). NCBI lineage: Eukaryota > Metazoa > Chordata > Amphibia > Anura > Eleutherodactylidae > Eleutherodactylus > Eleutherodactylus coqui. Next base: position 29,323 of record NW_027102355.1, read on the forward strand.
TGGGTGAATGCGCTGTGCGACTGCCTGTTGGGTGAGTGCGCTGTGTGGCGGGGCGCAGGGTGGGACGCTGTGTGACTGCACCCATCCAAGGGAAGAATCATTTGCTGTTCCAGTGGATGAATGAGCGATCCTGGTTGTCAGGTCATGGTCACATGATCAGTACTTCCAGAATTACAGCCTTCATTCATTCAGAATTGTTGTCACAGCAAATGGAGGATAATGCTTGCTTCATTGCAGCATCTCTCTGTAGAGCTGGGGGGCGCTGTGTGGCTGCGTGCAGGGTGAATGCGCTGTGTGGCGGGGCGCAGGGTGGGACGCTGTGTGACTGCACCCGTCCAAGGGAAGAATCATTTGCTGTTCCAGTGGATGAATGAGCGATCCTGGTTGTCAGGTCATGGTCACATGATCAGTACTTCCAGAATTACAGCCTTCATTCATTCAGAATTGTTGTCACAGCAAATGGAGGATAATGCTTGCTTTATTGCAGCATCTCTCTGTAGAGCTGGGGGGCGCTGTGTGGCTGCGTGCAGGGTGAATGCACTGTGCGGCTGCCTGCAGGGTGAGGGCGCTGTGTGGCGGGGCGCAGGGTGGGACGCTGTGTGACTGCACCCGTCCAAGGGAAGAATCATTTGCTGTTCCAGTGGATGAATGAGCGATCCTGGTTGTCAGGTCATGGTCACATGATCAGTACTTCCAGAATTATAGCCTTCATTCATTCAGAATTGTTGTCACAGCAAATGGAGGATAATGCTTGCTTCATTGCAGCATCTCTCTGTAGAGCTGGGGGGCGCTGTGTGGCTGCGTGCAGGGTGAATGCGCTGTGCGACTGCCTGTTGGGTGAGGGCGCTGTGTGGCGGGGCGCAGGGTGGGACGCTGTGTGACTGCACCCGTCCAAGGGAAGAATCATTTGCTGTTCCAGTGGATGAATGAGCGATCCTGGTTGTCAGGTCATGGTCACATGATCAGTACTTCCAGAATTACAGCCTTCATTCATTCAGAATTGTTGTCACAGCAAATGGAGGATAATGCTTGCTTCATTGCAGCATCTCTCTGTAGAGCTGGGGGGCGCTGTGTGGCTGCGTGCAGGGTGAATGCGCTGTGCGGCTGCCTGTTGGGTGAGGGCGCTGTGTGGCGGGGCGCAGGGTGGGACGCTGTGTGACTGCACTCGTCCAAGAGAAGAATCATTTGCTGTTCCAGTGGATGAATGAGCGATCCTGGTTGTCAGGTCATGGTCACATGATCAGTACTTCCAGAATTACAGCCTTCATTCATTCAGAATTGTTGTCACAGCAAATGGAGGATAATGCTTGCTTCATTGCAGCATCTCTCTGTAGAGCTGGGGGGCGCTGTGTGGCTGCGTGCAGGGTGAATGCGCTGTGCGACTGCCTGTTGGGTGAGGGCGCTGTGTGGCGGGGCGCAGGGTGGGACGCTGTGTGACTGCACCCGTCCAAGGGAAGAATCATTTGCTGTTCCAGTGGATGAATGAGCGATCCTGGTTGTCAGGTCATGGTCACATGATCAGTACTTCCAGAATTACAGCCTTCATTCATTCAGAATTGTTGTCACAGCAAATGGAGGATAATGCTTGCTTCATTGCAGCATCTCTCTGTAGAGCTGGGGGGCGCTGTGTGGCTGCGTGCAGGGTGAATGCGCTGTGCGACTGCCTGTTGGGTGAGGGCGCTGTGTGGCAGGGCGCAGGGTGGGACGCTGTGTGACTGCACCCATCCAAGGGAAGAATCATTTGCTGTTCCAGTGGATGAATGAGCGATCCTGGTTGTCAGGTCATGGTCACATGATTAGTACTTCCAGAATTACAGCCTTCATTCATTCAGAATTGTTGTCACAGCAAATGGAGGATAATGCTTGCTTCATTGCAGCATCTCTCTGTAGAGCTGGGGGACGCTGTGTGGCTGCGTGCAGGGTGAATGCGCTGTGTGGCGGGGCGCAGGGTGGGACGCTGTGTGACTGCACCCGTCTAAGGGAAGAATCATTTGCTGTTCCAGTGGATGAATGAGCGATCCTGGTTGTCAGGTCATGGTCACATGGTCAGTACTTCCAGAATTACAGCCTTCATTCATTCAGAATTGTTGTCACAGCAAATGGAGGATAATGCTTGCTTCATTGCAGCATCTCTCTGTAGAGCTAGGGGGCGCTGTGTGGCTGCGTGCAGGGTGAATGCGCTGTGCGACTGCCTGTTGGGTGAGTGCGCTGTGTGGCGGGGCGCAGGGTGGGACGCTGTGTGACTGCACCCATCCAAGGGAAGAATCATTTGCTGTTCCAGTGGATGAATGAGCGATCCTGGTTGTCAGGTCATGGTCACATGATCAGTACTTCCAGAATTACAGCCTTCATTCATTCAGAATTGTTGTCACAGCAAATGGAGGATAATGCTTGCTTCATTGCAGCATCTCTCTGTAGAGCTGGGGGGCGCTGTGTGGCTGCGTGCAGGGTGAATGCGCTGTGCGGCTGCCTGTTGGGTGAGGGCGCTGTGTGGCGGGGCGCAGGGTGGGACGCTGTGTGACTGCACTCGTCCAAGAGAAGAATCATTTGCTGTTCCAGTGGATGAATGAGCGATCCTGGTTGTCAGGTCATGGTCACATGATCAGTACTTCCAGAATTACAGCCTTCATTCATTCAGAATTGTTGTCACAGCAAATGGAGGATAATGCTTGCTTCATTGCAGCATCTCTCTGTAGAGCTGGGGGGCGCTGTGTGGCTGCGTGCAGGGTGAATGCGCTGTGTGGCGGGGCGCAGGGTGGGACGCTGTGTGACTGCACCCGTCCAAGGGAAGAATCATTTGCTGTTCCAGTGGATGAATGAGCGATCCTGGTTGTCAGGTCATGGTCACATGATCAGTACTTCCAGAATTACAGCCTTCATTCATTCAGAATTGTTGTCACAGCAAATGGAGGATAATGCTTGCTTTATTGCAGCATCTCTCTGTAGAGCTGGGGGGCGCTGTGTGGCTGCGTGCAGGGTGAATGCACTGTGCGGCTGCCTGCAGGGTGAGGGCGCTGTGTGGCGGGGCGCAGGGTGGGACGCTGTGTGACTGCACCCGTCCAAGGGAAGAATCATTTGCTGTTCCAGTGGATGAATGAGCGATCCTGGTTGTCAGGTCATGGTCACATGATCAGTACTTCCAGAATTACAGCCTTCATTCATTCAGAATTGTTGTCACAGCAAATGGAGGATAATGCTTGCTTCATTGCAGCATCTCTCTGTAGAGCTGGGGGGCGCTGTGTGGCTGCGTGCAGGGTGAATGCGCTGTGCGACTGCCTGTTGGGTGAGGGCGCTGTGTGGCAGGGCGCAGGGTGGGACGCTGTGTGACTGCACCCATCCAAGGGAAGAATCATTTGCTGTTCCAGTGGATGAATGAGCGATCCTGGTTGTCTGGTCATGGTCACATGATCAGTACTTCCAGAATTACAGCCTTTATTCATTCAGAATTGTTGTCACAGCAAATGGAGGATAATGCTTGCTTCATTGCAGCATCTCTCTGTAGAGCTGGGGGGCGCTGTGTGGCTGCGTGCAGGGTGAATGCGCTGTGCGGCTGCCTGTTGGGTGAGGGCGCTGTGTGGCGGGGCGCAGGGTGGGACGCTGTGTGGGACGCTGTGTGACTGCACCCGTCCAAGGGAAGAATCATTTGCTGTTCCAGTGGATGAATGAGCGATCCTGGTTGTCAGGTCATGGTCACATGATCAGTACTTCCAGAATTACAGCCTTCATTCATTCAGAATTGTTGTCACAGCAAATGGAGGATAATGCTTGCTTTATTGCAGCATCTCTCTGTAGAGCTGGGGGGCGCTATGTGGCTGCGTGCAGGGTAAATGCGATGTGCGACTGCCTGTTGGGTGAGGGCGCTGTGTGGCGGGGCGCAGGGTGGGATGCTGTGTGACTGCACCCGTCCAAGGGAAGAATCATTTGCTGTTCCAGTGGATGAATGAGCGATCCTGGTTGTCTGGTCATGGTCACATGATCAGTACTTCCAGAATTACAGCCTTCATTCATTCAGAATTGTTGTCACAGCAAATGGAGGATAATGCTTGCTTCATTGCAGCATCTCTCTGTAGAGCTGGGGGGCGCTGTGTGGCTGTATGCAGGGTGAATGCGCTGTGTGGCGAGGCGCAGGGTGGGACGCTGTGTGACTGCACCCGTCCAAGGGAAGAATCATTTGCTGTTCCAGTGGATGAATGAGCGATCCTGGTTGTCAGGTCATGGTCACATGATCAGTACTTCCAGAATTACAGCCTTCATTCATTCAGAATTGTTGTCACAGCAAATGGAGGATAATGCTTGCTTCATTGCAGCATCTCTCTGTAGAGCTGGGGGGCGCTGTGTGGCTGCGTGCAGGGTGAATGCGCTGTGCGACTGCCTGTTGGGTGAGGGCGCTGTGTGACGGGGCGCAGGGTGGGACGCTGTGTGACTGCACCCGTCCAAGGGAAGAATCATTTGCTGTTCCAGTGGATGAATGAGCGATCCTGGTTGTCAGGTCATGGTCACATGATCAGTACTTCCAGAATTACAGCCTTCATTCATTCAGAATTGTAGTCACAGCAAATGGAGGATAATGCTTGCTTTATTGCAGCATCTCTCTGTAGAGCTGGGGGGGCGCTGCGTGGCCGCATACGGGGTGAGTGCGCTGTGCGGCTGCGTGCGGGGTGAGGGCGATGTGCGGGGTGAGGGCGCTGTGCGGCTGCGTGCGGGGTGAGGGCGCTGTGCGGCTGCGTGCGGGGTGAGGGCGCTGTGAGGCTGCGTGCGGGGTGAGGGCGCTGTGCGGCTCCCTGCGGGGTGAGGGCGCTGTGCGGCTCCCTGCGGGGTGAGGGCGCTGTGCGGCTGCCTGCGGGGTGAGGGCGCTGTGAGGCTGCGTGCGGGGTGAGGGCGCTGTGCGGCTGCCTGCAGGGTGAGGGCGCTGTGCGGCTGCCTGCGGGGTGAGGGAGCTGTGCGGATCCCTGCGGGGTGAGGGCGCTGTGCGGCTGCCTGCGGGGTGAGGGCGCTGTGCGGCTGCCTGCGGGGTGAGGGCGCTGTGAGGCTGCCTGCAGGGTGAGGGCGCTGTGAGGCTGCCTGCAGGGTGAGGGCGCTGTGAGGCTGCCTGCAGGGTGAGGGCGCTGTGAGGCTGCCTGCAGGGTGAGGGCGCTGTGTGGTGGCGCGCAGGCTGGGCATGGGCTGGGCTACTCACAGATCGTCCATGCTTGGCGGGTTGGTAGCGTGTGGTGTTGGGTAGTTCTTCAGTATCTTCCTTAATCTTTCACTGGATGCCATGAACTCGGGTCTTGCTTCCCGTCCGTCTAGGTTGGCCCGTTCCTCACGCACATTGCCTGGTAGCCAGCAGCTCTGCGACTTCCGGAAAGTGATGGTGTTACCTGCGCTGGATCCTCTCTCTTCGTCCTCGCCTCGTGATCAGAGCTCCAGGCTTTCCACGCTGCAGGGTTAGCTTGGAATGCGGTGATGTCACAATGTTTAGAATTCTCTCATCCTATGATGTCACAATAAGTGCTCCACAGGCCGCCATCTTGTTATATCGCAAATGATGATGAAAGCGGTCGCATCACTACATGCAAAGTGGATGGGACCATAAAGGTCGCATATAAATTATGCACAACATTAACCCCTTAATGCTCCATGATGTACTGTTAAGTCATGGAGGTTTGGGCTTTGTATGGAATGGGTTCTGGGCCGATCCTACTCTATACAATGCTGTCTGGTATAGCTGACACCCGCCTGCAACATATTAACCCTTTAAATGCTCCGATCGAAGTTTGGAGGTCCCTAACGGTTACAATGGCAGCTGGGGGCCTTCTGCACACTCCCAGGGCTTCCATTGCAGATTGCCTATGAAGCCTGATCTTAAAAGGGGTTGTCCCAAGTTTGCATTCATTATAATGTTGCTTCCATCAAAAAGGCTCTTAGAGAATCATTATATTGTGCATGAGACCTAAGGTGAAATGCAAGTGCCTGTAGCGCCAAATGGTGAGGGATAGAGGAATACAATGCTTTGACATCGCAAGTTACCCAGGTTTTATCTGCCCCCCATTTGTGTCCTGCTAATATTTGAATGACACTATTGCTATTAGGAATATATCCGGGGATTTGAACTACCACAGCAATTGGGTACATAGAAAATTACAGCCTGAGTCTCTCACATAGGGATCCTCGTCCCGAAACTATTGGGCGCATGGGAGGTGGAAATACATTTTTGTGAGACTTGGGAATCCCATAAAAATTTGCAAGAATAGGATTTTTGGGAACTAGATAAGCCATTTCTTTGTCACTTAATACCCCCATTGAGCCCCCTCTGGTAATCAAATCAGACAATGAATGGGTGAATGTTACGGTGGGATCAATCTCTAATTTTCTATAAGTTTTATCATCATTGAGTATTTTTTCAACACATAAACTGTATAATGCATTATCCATTATGGCAATGGTGCCCCCTTTGTCCGATTGCTGAATTATTAAATCAGTATCGTTAATGAGATTCTGTAAGTCACGTCTCTGGGACACTGAGATGTTAACATTTTAATATTTGGATGCATCTTTCTTCTGACTGGATCTATATAGGTCATTAAGATCTCTTTCCATACTGTTTTGAAAATCATCCAGCCATCTAGTTCTGAGATGTTTGGGGTAAAAAGAGGGATTGGGAATCCTCATATCTGATGGCATTGGAATTGAATCTGGTGCCATATCAGTGTCCATCTGTTCTTTTTCTAGTTGTTCTAAATCCCAGAGAAAGGCAGTGTCCCTTGTTGTTAGGTCTCCATGTTTGTCGTCTTGTTTTGCAGACTCCTAAGAAGCTGTTCTGTTTGCCCCATTGATTCTGGTTTGTTCGCAGAAATACTTCTTTACAATGAGGTCCCGAACAAATTTGTTTAGGTCCAGCATAGTATTGAAAGGGTCAAACGTGCAGTCAGGTACAAAATTCCTACCCTTATTGATAATTTCCAATTGCTGGTTAGAGAGAATACGGGGTGTGAAAAAAATTATATTGTCCGCTAATTCCGAATGGTTGGTCTGCGGCTGGGGTATCTCCTTCTTGGCATATGGCCCCCTCTCGGTGCCTTGTTTTTTGACAGTCTCCCCATAGTCTGCATTCTTTGTGTTGGTTCTTCAAATACCTGAGGGTCACCACTGGAGACATCTGATGATACATGGGATGTGTCCCCTTCCCACTCTGAGGAGGAGAATGTGACACTATTCAAATTGCCTGTATGACTTCTCATTGATTGTTTCTTGAGAATTGATTTGGGTTTTTGAATCCTTTTGGAACTCCAGTTGTAAACTTTGTCATCTTGGGAATCGCGTCTGTCTCTTTCCAGTTTGTTTTTTTTTATGTGAATTATCTTTTCTTCCATTTTATGTAGTTCCATATCCTCTTTTTGTATTAGATTATCCCATTCTGTGGAATTCTAAGTTGCTCTCAATTTATGTTCAATGTCTTGTATGTCTTTCTGCAATTTATTTAATTTTAATTGCTCATTATCAACTATCAATCTCATCAGAGCAATCGGAGAAGATATCATTCCAACTGGACAGAAAATCATCATCATAAATTGTTGTTGGTATTTTTTCAAACGCAATCCTCTTGGGATCATTGTAAGATCCAAATATTTATTCAGGGAGTGTTGGTCCCACCAAGTCTGTAATTCTGATTTCTTATATTTGGTTAATGATTGGATTAACCCCTTTGTGTCAGGATGCATACTTTGTATATTGTCCTGAAACAGACTGGATAATTTTTGCATCCTGGCCCGGACAACTGTTTCTTGTTCAGCCATCATACTTTGTTGAAAACACCAATAAAAATTAACATAGGTACATTAGAGTCCCATAAAACGTACTAATAATAGATGGTATACCTTAGTGGCTAAATTTTCATTTACAAATAGTGTGAGGATCGTGAGCAAATGTCCAAAAATAATGGAGATACTGCACTTATAAATATGGGTAGAATTTACCTCAATCCTTGTATACTTGCATTTGGTGCTGTGCATAGTCTCCTCAGAACAAGTTATTCATAGCAACAGCGGCCGGGTAATTCCAAAGAAAAAGACACTTGAAAATAGTGTGCTGTGCTGTCAGCTTGCTCACTTCATATGTCTCACGATCCACTGCTTGCTCAAGCGGTTTCACCTGCCCCCGGTCCTGGGCTTAAACAGCAGAAAATTCCATGCAGGAAAAAGTGTCATCCACGCTTGCTTGCAGAATAAAATGTATAATCTTCCTTTATTTAGACATATTTTAAATTTGCCAGGTATACACATCTCTGGACCAGACGCGTATGGGGATGGGATGAGGTGAGAGGACATTATATGGGGGATGTGATGAGGAGCAGCAGACAGTACATGGGGGATGTGATGAGTCTTAAAGAGGATCTGCAGCACCTGAAGTAAGGAATGTCTTCTCATTCACTGCCTGACTGACATGAGGCTCTTCTTAAGGAGAGTATATAGTAGATAGGTTGTTGAATCTTATATATTGTATATCATACATGTGACTATATATATATGTGTGATCAAGGAGACGTACTGTCAGATGATGGGTTCTTCTTCCCCCTTTCGTTTACTTCCTTTCCTTAATTAATTCTGAATACTTGTAAATTTCAGCTTTTTCTTTCCCAACGGAGGACACGGCCCAGGTACGATCCTGTCCTATAACAGAGCTAACAGTGCGGTTGCTATACTTTGCATCAGCAGGAACCCCTAAACATTCAATCATCCATGGCTAATCTGAGATCAGAGGTGGGCAAGAAATATAATGTCACTCGCAGTCACCAATAAGCTCCAGCTGTTCTGTTCTGTTACATATCACAGACCACTTTATGTAGTAGTACAAGTATTTTGTTAGTGTTTTATATAATTGAAGCTTAATTTATATAAAACCCTAACAATATACTTGCACTACTACAACCGATCAGCTGTTCAGCGGTCGGTGCACACCTGCACTTATATAACTTCTGCAGGAAGCACGCAGCTCTGTTCCCGCACTGGTGAGGCTTGGTATTACAGGCCATTCACTTCAATGGGAAGTTACCCTGCAATATGAGACCGGACCACTGCTGTGGGAACAGAGCTGTCTGCTTCTTGTAGAGATTAGCTAGTGTGCAAGTGCAGCGGCCCAGCGAACAGCAGAGTGTTGGGGGTCCTGGAAAGCAGACCCCACTGATCTCCTATTGATCATCTATTCTAAGGACAGGTCATCAATGGTTTATAACTGGACAACCCCTTTGTCTTCTCTTATTTCTCTCCAGATTGAGGCCAATAAAGAGCAGATTTCATAAAGAAGAAGCTGAATGAAGAGAAGAAAGAAGCTAAAGAAAACAACCCGGAGAAGCTGGTGTAGTATGTAGGATGCCCTAAATGTCATCTTAATAGGACTAGCATTGTGGTGTGCACCATGTAAATGAGCGTGCAGCTATTTCTGGGGGACTTTTTCCTTCCAGATCCCCCTGTGTATTAATCCTTCGGATTCCATATATCAGCTACCACTATGGTCAGTTCATATGAGGTGTAATGACGATGTGATGCTGGCAGGAAAATTCATCAAAACTGGTGCAGGTGAAAAATGGTCAGTGGAAATCTATTTGCTTTGGGTAACTGCGCCAGTTTTCCTTGCACAAAGTTCATTGAAATTCTCCCTTTGCGAGTAGACTACTGTAGGTGAAGTGATATTCTGAGATGTTCCCCATAACTTCTGACAGCACCTAATAATATAACAGGAGGGTCTACTGAATGAGCAGCTGTATAGGATGTTATTTACTTAGACAGCCTATTCGCTGCATATCGCTGCTGAAGACTTAAAGGGATTGTACCAAGATATAACGTTATCCCCTATCCCCCACTGATCACAAGAACGGGGGTCCTGATGGTCTTCCCACATGAATGGAGCAGAGATAACGCATGCCTACTGCCACTCAAATCAATTAAATGACAGCACTGGAGATTGCTGGGAGTTTGTACAATTTCAGCATTGTGATTGAATGAATAGAGCGACTGTCACATGCGCATTCTCCTCTCCATTTATCTAGGCACTTTCAGGAACTCTTTTCTCAGGATTGGTGGGAGTCCCAGCGTTTGGATCACCACTGATCATAAGGTTATTCCCTATCTGGTGGATACGGGATAATTTTAGTTCTTGGTACAATTCCTTTAAACAAAGGTTTTAAACTCCTCGTTTCTGCTGGAATCAACTCCTGGGTTTGGCTCAAAGAACTGCAGTGGAGTTATTCCAAAAAGCGCTGTGTGGGAAACCACCTTTAGCGTAAGGCCAGACGTAGAATACGCATCTACCGCCGCAGAATTGTGTGCGGTAAATCTGCGATGTGTCACAGTACAAGCAATGCAGATGCGACTTCACGTAACCTTCGCACCACTTGGGGCAGATTTTGCCACTGCAAAAAATTAGTGTCAGATCTGTAACAACGTACGGCTTTACCGTAACAGTCACTTGGGGAACTCTTTCTTTGGATGTGGTATATGATGCTTTCCACAAGTCTAAGACAAAAGGAAGACAAGAAGAAAGCTGTCATAAGAACAGAAGAACGGCAACTGAACTTGGAGGTGCAGGAGACTGACTGAGAAGACAAGAAACAGATGGCCTTGAGTTCCTTCAAGCTGAACTATCTGGATCCCCGGATTTCGGTGGCTGGTGAGTTCTTTAATTTCTTGTGGAAAGTTTGCATATTCTTTATGTCTGCAAATCAATTATGTGCATTGCATGTCTTTATAACAAAGTCTATTGCTGGTCTCACACATTAGATAGCAGTCGGCCAAATAGTTATTTGGGTGACAGCTATTCCTTTTGACACAGTTGGAACATCCCTGTACACATGAAATGGTAATCTGGTCCTACCAAAATCAGTGTGTTCAGCTGCTGTTGATCTAATGTGTATGGGCGCATTTTAAAGGGAACCTGTCACCACCTGAGAGCACCATAAACTAAGCTCTACTGCTCATAGGGCAGGTTCTGAGGGGTTCAGGAATGTTATTATGATTACCTGTCTCTCTATTCCCGCGCGGTCACCCACGGAGGTCGGCAGCAGAGGACTCATCTCTACAGCTGTGTGTCCGCTTCCATAGAGCGCAATATGTATTTTCCTGCACAGCCTGCAGACGTGAGTCCACTTGCGCATCCTTTCACATGTGATGGCGTGGGAATGAGCCGGGTGAGCTTAAAAACTACATCCCCGGACTCCTTGGAACCTGCCCTGTGAGCACTATAATTTAGTTTATACAGATTCAAGAATAGGTTTTTGTCCTGCGCTCATAAGGATTACATAAAAACAATCTGATAAATGGAAAACTTACTTAGATGGGAGCTCTCATGTCCTTGAGACCTCCCCAAATGGATTCCAGGCTGGGTAAGTTTATCCAAAACAGTTGTCGTCCAAAAAGGGGGGATTTTAATTGACCAAATAGCAATAAATACAGGTAGGTAGACAAATCACTGGGCACAGGTAATAAAACAGATGGTGCAACGTGTTTCAGGACGGTATGTGGCCTTTTATAAAGCATAGTAAACAGGGTATCAGGAGTTCCTTTTATACTAGGTGGTATTCCCTTCATAGAGGAGCAGTGTACTGGCGCTGTTCTCACAGTAAGGCCCACATCGATGACATCACACGTCATAACGCTGGCGTCCGTCACTGCCAGCTTTATAGTAACGTGGTGTCTCCCTGAGCTCGCTCGCCCGGGTGCTGTCACGGCACGTAGTTGTGATGTAACTAGTGATATTAGCTATGTGAAACGTTATCCCGAACGGGCGCTGCGTTCCAGCGCCCGTTCCACTGGACATTGGATGGCCTCCCTGGAGTGTCATGTGCTCCAAAGGCTGCGTTCCAGCGGGGTGTGTATATCTCTTAGCTAGGTAGCCATCCTGAGAGTGAAAAAATGTAGTGTTGTTGTTTGTACAGCATTAATGATTAAAGCAGTGTGTTTAATATGGTCCATCCCTGGTCTAATGTATAAGGTTGTTAAAATGTTGCGGATTTGGGAAACATTAAATATAAATAGTTGTAACATATAGTATTTTTGAATATGAAAACTACACAACTAATTACATATATTATTAAGCAAATAAAAGCAGCTGCAGCACTACTGCAGGCAATCAATATATTATTATGCCATGGCTGCGACGATACAAGCGGCTGCAGCACTACTGCAGGCAATTCATATCTAAATATAAGCGGCATTGTGATATATATATTTTTTTTAAACTCGTTTTATTGAACAGTATGTATTTTGTACAATACATGAATAAATAACTTTGAATACATCATAGGCTCCTTGTGCTCATGTAATCAAAACTTGAGTACGTTACATTGATATATGCAGTAGTTGAATACAGTGCGTCAGTACATTTTCTCATGGTATCAGTGGAAGGCGGTAACATTCGTTCGTTTTACCGAGCATTCCTAGGTATCGTTGCCCTCAGCAGGTCCTGTAATCGATCTTGCGTGAATACTGTGTACGTTGATCCGCACCATCTTTCCCAAACCTTATTGAATTTTTCAGGGCATTTTCTATTTTTATATACTATTTTTCGTATGGCAAAATGGTGTTAATAATATTCTGCCATTTCGAGAGTGTCGGAGGACGTCTGTCCATCCAACGTAGGGCTATTGCTTTGCGGGCAAAGAATAATACTTTGGTAAGGAATATCCTGTCATGGTATTGCCATTGTTCTTCATCTAGAAAGCCTAATAGGCACACTGCTGGATTGTGTGGTACTGGTATACCCATCAATTGGGTTAGAAATTCTGTGATCACTCCCCAGTACGTATAGATATCTGGGCAGCTCCATATTAGGTGGTTAAAATTTGCGTTAGGTGCTCTGCACCGATGGCACTGGTTTGTGGGTGTCCTATTCATTTTATATAGTCTGGTCGGTGTTAGATAGCATTGGTGTAGTATGTATAATTGTGTTAGTTTATTATTTGCAGCTGGTGATACCGTGGTGTATGCGGACATTGCAGACTCCCAGTCCTCGTTAGTGAGAGTGGGAATGAGCTCTCTCCAGCTCTCTACCACCGCCATCGGCGTGTCAGGGATCTTGGATTGTAGTAAGTGAGTGTACAACACCGATATCAGGCCTTTGGGCCCTTGGGTGCGAAGTATGCCTATTAATGGATATTGTGAGAAGGATTGTCTGGGCTCTGGGAATTGTGTTGTCAGAGCGTGCCTGAGTTGCAGGTATCTAAAGAAGCCCTCTCTTGGGATTTGATATAATTGTTGTAGTTGTTCGAAGGAGGCCAATACTTGGTCGATATATAGATGTTCCAGTGTGGTAATTCCTAGATTTATCCAGAACTGTTTATCCGGTAGATTCATCAGGTGCGGCAATGCTCTATTGTCCCATAAGGGGGTCTCCAGAGGGGTGTCGTCTTACTTAGTCAGTGCTTTGCATGTCTGCCATACGTTGACTGCAAGTCTATGGATTGGTAGCATCTGCTTAGTCAATAGTCCTGGTTTTTCCAGGAGGACCCAGAGTGATGCCTCCGAGAGAAAGAACATCAAGTGGTGCTCGGAGTTTGGGAGAAGAGAGCCCGATAACCAGTGACGGATATATCTCACCTGTCCCGCTAAGTAGTAAAGTTTGAGGTCTGGTAGCGCCATTCCTGCCATCTCCTTGGGTCGCTGTAGGGTGTCCATGCGGAGTTTCGCTCTGGAGTTCCCCCAAATGAATGATGTTATTAGGGAGTTCGTTTTTTTGAAGAACTTTTGTGGTATGGCTGTTTCTGCGTGCTCTAGGCAGTATAGGTACTTGGGGAGTATTATCATTTTTATAAGGTTCATTCTGCCCGCTACAGATAGTGGTAAGGAGCTCTAGTTTTTTAATTTTAGTTGTAGGGTTGCCAATAAGGGGGTGATGTTTAAATCAAGGCTCTGAGTGTGATCTCTGGTGATGTGTATCCCTAGGTATTTGAATTTAGGAGTGACTTGTAGTTTACAAAATACGTCTCCCATTTGCCATCCCTCTGGTCTTAGGGGCATAAAAGCGGATTTTTGCCATTTGATACACAGGCCTGAAAAGTTCCCGAATTCAACTATTAGTGAGATAGCCAGCGGCAGGGCATTCTTGGGGTCTGACATGTATAGTATTAGATCGTCTGCATATAATCCTATTCTATCTTCTCTGGGTCCTATCTGGATACCCCTATATGACGTGTGTTGTCGGATTCTCAGAGCCAGCGGTTCTATTGCAATTGCAAACAGGAGGGGGGAAAGTGGGCAGCCCTGTCGGGTTTCTCTGTGGAGTGAGAAGCAGGTGGAGGTCAGGCCGTTTACTACTACTCTGGCTGTCGGAGATTTATATAGAATAGAGATCCACTTGATGAATGAGTCTCCGAATCCAAACCTCCGTAAGACCTCCATCAAATATGGCCATTCAACTGAATCGAATGCCTTAGCCGCATCTAGTGAGGCCAAGGCCCAATCTGACCTCCACCTCCATCCCACCTGTGTAATCACCTGCGTCCTTCTGATGTTGTCTGATGTAGACATTCCTGGGATAAAGCCAGATTGATCAGGGTGTATAATTTCCTTAATGGCTTGGTTTAAATGAGAGGCCAATATTTTAGTGAGGATTTTGTAGTCTGTATTTAATAAGGAAATTGGTCTATATGAACCACAATCTTCTGGGTTTTTATCTGGTTTTAAAATAAGGACTATATTGGCTTCTAACATTGATTCTGGGAGTTGGTTTTTGTCGAATATATATGTGTATAGGGAGAGCAGGTGCGGCATTATTTCCTTTTTGTAGTGTAGGTAGACCTCCACTGGGAGTCCATCTGGACCCGGTGTCTTATTTTTTGCCATATCATTTATTGCCTCCTCTATCTCTTCCTCTGTAATGGGGGAGTCTAATAGGGTCTTAGAGGTATCTTGCAATACTGGGAATGTTATGTCGGCTAGGTAAGACTCTAGTTCTGCAGGTGAGTAGTCTGTTCGCGATTGGTAGAGGTCATCATAGAATTGCTGAAACCTGTCTAGGATGTCTTTTGGGTCTGTGAGCGTTATTCCTTCAGCTGATTTAATTCTTAGAACAGACGGTGGGGCGGTCTCCTGTCTTGCCATGTAGGCTAGTAATTTGCTGGACTGGTTTCCTAATTCAAAAAGGGATTGTCGAGTAAAGAAGAGGTTTCTCTGGGCTTTTTCTTTAAGATATATTAAGTAATCTCTACCTGTCTGTAGCCATCTACCTCTTTTGGTATCTGTAGGGTCGGCGACAAATTCCTTTTCTAGTTGTTGACATTGCTCTGCTAGGAGTTCTCCTTTCCTTGCGGTGGCTTTTTTAATAAAGGAGATTGAGGATCTAAAGCAACCTCTAAGGTACGGTTTGAATGCCTCCCACACTAGCATTATATCCGTGTGTGCCTAGTGCGCTTCGTAGTATATCTGGATCTGGTCCGGTATGCAGTCATTGGGGCCAAATAGCGAGAGCCAGAATGGATGCACCTTTAGTCTCTTAATTGTGGCCGGGCCTGGGTTTTTAAGAGCCATGCGGATTGGTGAGGGGTCTGAGATCCCTCGAGGGAGGAACTCTATGGATTCAATTTTGGGAAATAGTGAGGGGGACCCAAATATATAGTCTATTCGACTAAGCGCATGGTTGTGGGCTGCATGGCAAGTAAACTCTTTTTGTTGTGGGTGGAATATGCGCCATAGATCTAGCCAGCCCGTCACTGATATAATAGAGGCTACGCGGGTCATATTGTGTCTCCCTCCCTCCGAGCACCACTTTCGAATCTATCAATAGTGGGATTCATTACCATGTTCATATCTCCCATACAGACGATCGTTGCGTCTGGCGAGAATGATGCGCATTGGATGCCGTCTGCTAAGATGGCTGTTGTCGCCGGAGGTGGGTTATAGCAGCACAAAAGGACGTATGGGTCGTTATTGATTCTGGCTCTCACAAAGACGTATCTACCCTCCGGGTCTCTCCTAAGTTGTTCCATCTCCCATCTGAGCGACCTTCCTATTAATAGAGACACCCCTCTGGAGTAGGATGTGTGGCATGAATGGGCAGACCACTGTATCCACGGTTTCGACAGGACTTTTGTAGTTTCAGGTGTCAGGTGGGTCTCCTGCAGGCACAGCACATGTGGTTGCCAGGAGCGTACTAAAGAATTTATTGCTGATCGCTTTCTGGCTGATCCCATGCCCCTGACATTCCAGGACACAAAAACTATCCCCGCCATAGTCTGGGGAGAGTCGATCGGGTCCGGATGAATTTCTTTATATTGTTCCGACCGTCAGGAGTCCCACCCCGACACTCGGTTACATTCTTATTATACATCATGCAACAGTATTTCAGTGCATTTTTAAGATCATCATGGAGCTCTTGATGCGTACAATTTGTTAACATTACGGTAGTATACTACCAACTTAACACTTAAACAGCTTATTTTGGAACAAACTTTAAATGCTTTTTCTGTTGAGATAGTATGCGTGGCGAACTGGTATTAGGGGGAACCTACTTAGCATAGCTTTAATATGGGCTATACTTGAGATACTGTTATATAGATCAATAATAGAGGCCGACTTTAGCCTGGTGGGCATCATCTAGGTGGGCCCCCTTGCGGGGGGGGGAGGGGATCTCTCCTCTTCGGGCACTTCCACGTTACCTTTCTCTATATAAATGATAAATTTCGCTATGCCCGGAGCAGAAGACAGGAGGGGGTGAAGGGGGGGGGGGGGGGGAGGAGGTATATGATAGGTCAGAAGGAAGGGGGGGGGGATTAATGGTACCAAGGGGGAGGACGGCTCACCGCCATCTTCGGGGGGGAGCAAGTCGAGCAGCCACAATAGTTTGCAGGAGTCTCAGTCCTGTGTCTCAGTCTCAGATATGGTCTCGGTATGTCTGGGGCGCAGTTTCTGATGCGCAGTCATGTGGCTTTTAAAGGTATGTTCGTGTGTTTACACGGGAGTCCTGGCACCTGGAGGAAGAAAGGAGTGGGGTTATGTATACATTACGGCTCTTCTGGACGACGTCTGGTAGCCAGCCACTCTTCTGCTTCGGATGGGGTAGAGAAGAAGCGGGCACGGTCTCCGTTTGTCACTCATAGTTGTGCCGGGTACATCATGGAGTACGGGAGCTGCAGGTCTCGAAGTTGCCTTTTGATTCCCAAGAACGATGCTCGCTGTTTTTGGAGGTCCGCTGAGAAATCTGGGAATATGGAAACTGTGGCGTTGTCATATCGCAGAGGTCCTCTTTTTCTAGCAGCTTGTAAAATTATATCTCTATCACGAGAGTTGAGTAGTTTAACCAGCAAGGGTCTAGGTGGTGCGCCTGGTATGGGCGGCTTCATGGGCACCCGGTGGGCTCGCTCAATCACAAAGACTTGTGATAGTCCGGCATTGGGAATAGTGGCATCCCACAGCAGTCCCCAGCAGTAGTAGTGATATCCCACAGTGGCCCCCAGTAGTAATAGTGACATGCCACTGCAGCCACTAGCAGTAATAGTGACATCCCACAGCGGCCCCCAGTAGTAATAGTGATATGCCACAGTGGCCTCAGTAGTAATAGTGACATCCCACAGCAGCCCCAGTAGTAATATTGACACCCCACAGCGGCCCCAGTAGTAATAGTGACATCGCACAGCGGCCCCAAGCAGTAATAGTGACACCCCACAGCAGCCCCAGTAGTAATATTGACACCCCACAGCGGCCCCAGTAGTAATAGTGACACCCCACAGTGGCCCCAAGAGTAATAGTGACATTCCACAGCAGTCCTCAGTAGTAATAGTGACATCCCACAGCGGCCCACAGTAGTAATAGTGGCATCCCACAGCGCCCCAAGAAGTAATAGTGACATCCCACAGCGACCCCAGTAGTTATAGCACCCTCCTGAGACCCATATACTTACCCCTTCCTCCTCATGAAGCGCTGCTGCTCCTCTGCTTGGCAATGCTAGCGGCGCTGATCCCAGGTGCACAGTCTGACCTCAGTGTACGCTGCCGGAAGCCTCCTTTCCCTGCTCTCGCGGAACCTAAGAGGAAACGTCAGGGGAGGTGAGAGGAGGATCCCGGCTGCACATTAACGTCACAGTGTGCGCCGGGATTAGCACCGCAGCTGAGTGAATATCGGCATGTGCTGCTGCTTAGCCCAATTCCTCCCATTCTTTATGTGCTATTTTTATTTTTCTTGCCCAGATGCAGGACTTTGCATTTCTCCTCGTTAAATATCATTGTGTTAGTCGCCACCCACTGTTCAAGCTATTCTAGATCTTTTTGAATACTCTCTCTCTCTTCCCCAATGTTAGCTATCCCTCCTAGCTTTGTGTCGTCAACAAATTTGATCAGTTTACCATTATTTCCCTTCTCCAGATCATTTATAAAAATGTTGAACAACACTGGGCCTAGGACAGAGCCTTGTGGTACCCCACTTGATACATTCTTCCACTTGGATGTGCAGCCATTTATGACCACTCTTTGAGTACGATCACTCAGCCAGTTGTGAATCCACCTACCAGTTGCCTTATCAATCCCATACTTGGTCATTTTTTCAATAAGTATGGTATGAGAAATGCTTTACTAAAGTCAAGATATACTATATCCAGCGCATTTCCCTGATCAACCCACTTGGTTATTCTGTCATAGAAGGAAATTAGATTTTTCTGGCATGACTTGTTTGTTACAAATCCATGCTGGCTCTGGTTAATTACTCTATTTTTATCCAAGTACTTGCATACATGCTGTGTAATAATTATAAATGTTAGGCTCACAAGCCTGTAGTTTCCTGGATCTACCTTCTTCCCCTTTTGAAGATAGGGACAGCATTGGCCCTTTTTCAATATTAGGGGCATACTGTAGGATAAGGAAGGGGGAGTGTCAAGGGAACACTGTATGATAAGAGGGGAAGAACTATTAGGGGCATACTGTGTGACATGGGGGAAAGAGCTGTGTGTGTGATGTCCAATGACATCACACACACAGCTCCGCTGCATCCATCCTGATCCCCAGACATCACACACACAGCTCCGCTACATCCATCCTGATACCCAGACATCACACACATACAGCTCAGCTACATCCATACTGATCCCCAGACATCACACACACAGCTCCGCTACATCCATCCTGATACCCAGACATCACACACATACAGCTCAGCTACATCCATACTGATCCCCAGACATTACACACACAGCTTACATCCATCCTGATCCCCAGACATCACACACACAGCTCCACCCACTCCATCCATCCCGACCTCCACAGCTCCAACACACACACCATAGTCCTGAATCCACTGATCTCCATGGTCATGTGATCCCTCACTCCTCCCACACAGGGTATCACATGATTCTGCCCCCCCCCCCTTCCCTCATGTCAGGACTGAATAGAAAAGATTAGTCGGCGCTAGGGGGCAGTGTGGGCTCTGTGAGAGGCTTATGGCAGACTGGGCTGTGCGGGAAGCTAATCTGTAGCCAGTCAGTCACACGTCGCATCGGGCAGAGGGAGGACAGGACGGCCAGTAGGCGCTGGTTCTCCTGCAGCAGCTCCAATAGTAGCTCCTTCACCCGCCAAATGGCTGAGCTGTCACCCCCTCACTGATAGCACCAGGGGCATCCTGCACCCAGCTTGCTACGCCACTGCCCTTAGCTCAGATGTGACACCGCCCTCACTGGGAGACATCTGGTGCATTTTAGGCGGTCCTGGATCTGTTTGCCCTGTGTGATTACTGCCCAGCATGAGTATATCAGTGAATAGAGGGCACTCAGTAACTGCACAGCACGCAGCAGGGACAGAGAAGGGGGACTAAGCACCAGGGCGTCCAGCCCCGAGGCTCCGCCTACAGCAGCCAACTATCTCCTCCGCAGGCTCTCTTCTGCTGAGGCCCGGAGAGCACTGGCCGCTGAGGAGCGGGAAATAAGCCGTGCGCTGACAGGCCGAGCCGTAGCCAATCACTGCTCAACTCCTGCAGTACAAGGGGAGCGCTGACTGGAGGCTGGCCAATCACTGAACAGCTCGTACAGTACATGGGGGAGAGCTGACAGGAGGCTAGCCAATCACTGCTTAGCTCCTTCAGTACATGGGGAGCGCTGACTGGAGGCTCTGTAATTGGTGCATTGCTTGTTCTTGTGGTGTTTACCCTCTTTATCAGGCCCGCGGAGAACAAGAGCGCAGGGCGGTGGAGCGCGGGAGGAGGAAGTACACAGGGCTGTGATGGGGAAGAGGACAGTATATGGGGGATGTGATGTGGGGGACAGGACAGTATATGGGGGTTGTGATGGAGGAGAGGGCTGTATATGGGGGATGTGATGAGAGAGGACAGTATATGGCGGATGTGTTGGATGTGTTGAGGAGGAGAGGACAGTATATGGGGGATGTGATGAGGGAGAGGACACTATATGGGGGATGTGATGAGGAGAGGGCAGCATATGCGGGATGTGATGAGGGGAAGAGGACAGTATATGGGGGGATGTGATGGGGGGAATGGGACAGTATATGGCGGATGTGTTGAGGAGGAGAGGACAGTATATGGGGGATGTGATCAGGGAGAGCACAGTATATGGGGGATGTGATGAGGAAAGGGCAGCATATGCGGGATGTGATGAGGGGAAGAGGACAGTATATGGGGGGATGTGATGAGAGAGAGGGCAATATATGGGGATGTGATGAGAGAGAGGACAGTATATGGGGGATGTGATGAAGGAGAGGACAGTATATGGGGGGCTGTAATGAGGGGAGAGGACAGTATATGGGGGATGTGATGAGGGGAGAGGACAGTATATGGGGGATGTGATGAGGGGAGAGGACAGTATATGAGGGATGTGATGAGGGGGAGAGGACAGTATTTGGGGGATGTGATGAGGGGGAGAGGACAGTATATGCGGGCTGTGATGAGGGGAGAGGACAGTATATGGGGGATGTGATGAAGGAAGAGGACAGTATATTGGGGATGGGATAAGGTGAGAGGACATTATATGGGGGATGTGATGAGGAGCAGCAGACAGTACATGGGGGATGTGATGAGTCTTAAAGAGGATCTGCAGCACCTGAAGTAAGGAATGTCTTCTCATTCACTGCCTGACTAACATGAGGCTCTTCTTAAGGAGAGTATATAGTAGATAGGTTGTTGAATCGTATATATTGTATATCATACATGTGACTATATATATGTGTGATCAAGGAGACGTACTGTCAGATGATGGGTTCTTTTTCCCCCTTTCGTTTACTTCCTTTCCTTAATTAATCCTGAATACTTGTAAATTTCAGCTTTTTCTTCCCCAACGGAGGACACGGCCCAGGTACGATCCTGTCCTATAACAGAGCTAACAGTGCGGTTGCTATACTTTGCATCAGCAGGAACCCCTGAACATTCAATCATCCATGGCTAATATGAGATCAGAGGTGGGCAAGAAATATAATGTCACTCGCAGTCACCAATAACATGGTGGATCAGTGATTTGCAGCCGACGGCTCTCCAGCTGTACTGTGACCGCGGTGTGATGGGAGTTACATATCAGGCCCGCAGAGAACAAGAGCGCAGGGCGGTGGAGCGCGGGAGGAGGAAGTACACAGGGCCGTGATGGGGAAGAGGACAGTATATGGGGGATGTGATGTGGGGGACAGGACAGTATATGGGGGCTGTGATGGAGGAGAGGGCTGTATATGGGGGATGTGATGAGAGAGGACAGTATATGGCGGATGTGTTGAGGAGGAGAGGACAGTATATGGGGGATGTGATGAGGGAGAGGACACTATATGGGGGATGTGATGAGGAGAGGGCAGCATATGCGGGATGTGATGAGGGGAAGAGAACAGTATATGGGGGGATGTGATGGGGGGAATGGGACAGTATATGGGGGGATGGGATGAGGGAGAGGGCAATATATGGGGATGTGATGAGAGAGAGGACAGTATATCGGGTATGTGATGAGGGGAGAGGACAGGTTATGGGGGATGTGATGAGGGGAGAGGACAGTATATGGGGGATGTGATGAGGGGAGAGGACAGTATATGGGGGATGTGATGAGGGGAGAGGACAGTATATGAGGGATGTGATGAGGGGGAGAGGACAGTATTTGGGGGATGTGATGAGGGGGAGAGGACAGTATATGTGGGCTGTGATGAGGGGAGAGGACAGTATATGGGGGATGTGATGAAGGAAGAGGACAGTATATTGGGGATGGGATAAGGTGAGAGGACATTATATGGGGGATGTGATGAGTAGCAGCAGACAGTACATGGGGGATGTGATGAGTCTTAAAGAGGTGGCCTCTGCAGTAATAGTGTCCCCCCACTGTTGCCTCTGCAGTAATAGTGACCCCCCACAGTGGCTTCTGCAGTAATAGTGACCCCCCATAGTGGCTTCTGCAGTAATAGTGACACCCCCCCCCCCACAGTGGCCCCAGTAGTAAGTGTTCCCCACAGTGGCCCCAGTAGTAAGTGTTCCCCACAGTGGCCCCAAGTAGTAAGTGTTCCCCACAGTGGCCCCAAGTAGTAAGTGTTCCCCACAGTGGCCCCAGTAGTAAGTGTTCCCCACAGTGGCCCCAGTAGTAAGTGTTCCCCACAGTGGCCCCAGTAGTAAGTGTTCCCCCAAAAGGACCCCCACAGTGGCCTCTGCAGTAGTAGTATTCCCCCAAAGGGACCCCCACAGTGGCCTCTGCAGTAATAGTGACCCCCCACAGTGGCCTCTGCAGTAATAGTGACCCCCCACAGTGGCCTCTGCAGTAATGGTGACCCCTTCCCCCCCCCCACAGTGGCCTCTGCAGTAATAGTGACCCCCCCCTCCCCCCCACAGTGGCCTCTGCAGTAATAGTGACCCCCCCCCACAGTGGCCTCTGCAGTAATAGTGTCCCCCCACAGTGGCCTCTGCAGTAATAGTGCCCCCCCCCCACAGTGGCTTCTGCAGTAATAGTGACCCCCCATAGTGGCTTCTGCAGTAATAGTGACCCTTCCCCACAGTGGCCCCAGTAGTAAGTGTTCCCCACAGTGGCCCTAAGTAGTAAGTGTTCCCCACAGTGGCCCCAGTAGTAAGTGTTCCCCACAGTGGCCCCAGTAGTAAGTGTTCCCCACAGTGGCCCCAGTAGTAAGTGTTCCCCACAGTGGCCCCAGTAGTAAGTGTTCCCCACAGTGGCCCCAGTAGTAAGTGTTCCCCACAGTGGCCCCAGTAGTCCGTGTTCTCCACAGTGGCCCCAGTAGTCCGTGTTCTCCACAGTAACATAGTAACATAGTATGTAAGGCTGAGTGAAGACAATGTCCATCTAGTCCAGCCTGTCTATCCTACTGTGTTGATCCAGAGGAAGGCAAAAACCCCCAAGGCCAGAAGCCAATTAGCCCTTTTGGGGAAAAAATTCCTTCCCGACTCCCTAATGGCAATCAGACTGTTCCCTGGATCAACCCCTAAGCCTCATGTCCACGGGGAAAATCAGGCCCGCTACGGATTCTCCATGTAGAATCCGTAGCGGGTCCCTCCTGCCCCGCGGACATGAGGGCTGAAAATAATAAATCAGAATAAACTCACCTCCCATCCGCTCCGTTTCTTCTCTTCGCTGCGGCGTCATCTTCTCTCGTCGCGGCCGGATCTTCTTTCTTCGGCTCGGCGGATGTGCATGATAACGTCGGTGACGTGCCCCGCGCATGCGCCGTCCCGAAGAAAAAAGATCCGGCCGCGACGGAGAGAAGATGGCGCCGCCGCGAAGAGAAGAAACGGAGCGTGTGAGTAAATTCCGAATTTTGTCTCCCGCGGATCCGGACGGCTTCCATAGGCTTCAATAGAAGCCCGCGGGAGCCGTCCCCGCGGGAGACCCGCATGAAAATGGAGCATGGTCCAGATTTTTTCATGCTCCATTTTTTTAAAAATCACTTTTATTGACGATCCGCGGGTATTTATCTACCCGCGGGTGGTCAATGAATCCCTATGGGATGCGGATCCGCGCGCGGGAGAAGAGTTAAAATCCGCTGCGGATTTTACTTCTTATTTTCCCCGTGGACATGAGGCCTAATAGTTCCTACCTGCCTGTATACCCGGATTGACACTTAACCTAATATTTATATCCTGTAATATCCTTCTTCTCCAGAAAGACATCAAGTCCCCTTTTAAACTCCTCTATGGATTTTGCCATCACCACTTCCTCCGGTAGAGAGTTCCACAGTCTAACTGCTCTTACAGTAAAGAATCCCCTTCTATGTTGGTGATGAAACCTACTTTCCTCTAATCGTAGCGGATGTCCTCTTGTTACTGTCGTGGTCCTGGGTGTAAACAGATTGCGGGAGAGATCCATGTGTTGTCCCCTCATGTACTTATACATGGTTATTTGGTCGCCTCTTAACCTTCTTTTTTCTAGAGTAAATAGTCCCAATTTGGATAGCCTCTCTGGGTATTCCAGTCCCGTCATTCCATGTATTAGTTTAGTTGCCCTTCTTTGAACCCCCTCAAGCACTGTGACATCTTTCCTGTACGCAGTATTCCATGTGAGGCCTGACAAGTGCCTTATATAATGGAAGGATAATGTTCTCGTCCTTCGCCCCTATACCTCTTTTAATGCACCCCAAGACTTTATTTGCCTTTGCAGCAGCTGACTGGCATTGGTTACTCCAGTTTAGTTTATTATCCACTAATACCCCCAGATCCTTTTCCATATCACTTTTCCCTAGTGGTACCCCATTAAGTGAATATTTGTGACATCCGTTTCTCCTGCCCATGTGCATAGTCTTACATTTTTCAACATTGAACTTCATTTGCCATTTTTCTGCCCAAGCCCCTAGCTTATCCAGGTCCATTTGTAGCCGCACATTGTCCTCCGTTGCATTAATTATGTTGTATAATTTTGTGTCATCTGCAAATATTGATATTTTGCTGTGCAGCCCCTCTATCAGGTCATTGATAAATATGTTGAACAGAGTGGGGACTAATACTGAACCCTGTGGCACCCCGCTAGCGACTGTGGTCCAATCAAAGTACGCACCATTTATTACACCCTCTGCTTTCTATCATTGAGCCAATTTTTTACCCACTTACACACGTTTTCGCCTAGTCCGAGCTGCCTCATTTTGTATATTAGCCTATTATGTGGCACGGTGTCAAAGGCTTTAGAGAAGTCCAGATATACAAGATCAATAGATTCTCCCTGGTACAGCTAAGAGCTTACTTCATCATAGAAACTGATCAGATTTGTCTGACATGAGCGACCCTTCATGAATCCATGCTGGTGAGGAGTTATTCCCTTATTCTCCTTGAGGTACTCATCGATGGCGTCTCTCAGAATCCCCTAGAAAATTTTTCCCATTACTGAAGTGAGACTTACTGGCCTGTAGTTACCAGGCTCACTTTTGCTCCCTTTTTTGTAAATTGGAACCACGTTGGCAATGCGCCAATCCAATGGTACTACACCGGTCTTGATAGTGTCTAGAAATATTAGGTATAGTGGCCTAGCTATCTCGTCACTTAGTTCCCTTAGTATCCTTGGGTGTAATCCATCTGGGCCCGGCGATTTATCAATTTTAGTTTTCTTTAGCCGCTTCCGCACCTCCTCCTGCGTTAGGTATGAGATCTTTTGTGAGGGGTTCATTTTATTCCCCTGCATCTCGTGTGGCATTTCCTTTTCTTTTGTGAATACACTTGAGAAGAAACTGTTTAGTAGATTTGCTTTCCCTTCGTCATCATCAATGATTTCTCCTGCATTGTTTTTTAAAGGGCCAGCGCTCTCCCTGCAAATCCTTTTGCTGTTAATGTAGTTGAAAAATAGCTTCGGGTTGTTTTTGCTCTCTTTGGCGATCCGTCTTTCTGCTTCCTCCTTGGCAGTTTTGATCGTATCTTTGCATATTTTGTTTTTTTCCCTGTATGTTTTTAGCGCTTCTTCGCTGCCTTGTTGCTTTAGTAGTTTGAACGCTTTCTTTTTTTCGTTTATTGCCCCGCTTACCGTCTTGTCGAGCCACATTGGTTTCCTTTTAGTTGAGTTTCTTTTATTTTTAAAGGGAATGAACTGTTCACATGAGGCGATTAGGATTCTTTTGAACTTTTCCCATTTGTCCTCGTACTGATATTTTTGAGGATGTTGTCCCAATTAATGTTACCGATAGTTCTAAGCTCATCAAATTTTGCTTTACTAAAGTTTAGTTTCTTTGTCACTCCCTGATAAGGCTTCCTATTGATTGACAGCTGGAAGTTGATTATATTGTGGTCACTGTTCCCCAAGTGCCCCTCAACCTGCACCCCCTTTATACGGTCCGGTTTGTTGGTTAGTACTAGGTCCAGAATGGCCCTCCTTCTTGTTGGTTCCTGCACAAGTTGGTTCAGGTAATTGTCTTTAATTACTCTCAAGAATTTATCACCCCTGTGAGATTTGCAGGTTTCGTTCTCCCATGTTATATCTGGATAATTAAAGTCCCCCATGATAATTACTTTGTTTCGCTTTGACACCTCTTCTATCTGCCTTAGTAGTAAGTTTTCAGTTTCTTCTGTTGCTTTTGGTGCTCTATAGAAGACCCCTATCAGGATTTTGTTATTTTTTCCTCCCTGTATTTCTACCCACAGAGATTCCACCTGTTCGTCTCCTACCCCTATATCCTCCCGTAGCCTCGGCTTCAAGTTCGATTTGACGTACAGACATACCCCTCCCCCTTTCTGGTTCCTTCGGTCTCTTCTGAAGAGATTGTACCCCTGCAAATTCACCGCCCAATCGCACTTATCATCAAGCCATGTTTCCGTAATTCCGACTATATCATAGTTTTCATCAGTCATTCTCGCTTCAAGCTCACCCACTTTACCAATCAGACTTCTTGCATTCGTGGTCATACAATTTATATAATTTTTTTTGTTTTTTAAATTTGTTTTGTTGCTATTCGTACTTATGGCTGATCTATCAATTCTATCTGTACTAACCCCACCCCCTGCTCGACCCCCCCCATTCCCTTTGCTTGGACCCGGATCGCTAGTTACACTGGCTACCCCACTATTTCTCATTTTACCCCCCCCCCCCCCAGTCCCTAGTTTAAACACTCCTCCAGCCTTCTAGCCATCTTATCCCCCAGCACAGCTGCACCCTCCCCATTAAGATGCAGCCCGTCCCTACGGTAGAGCCTGTAGCCGACAGCAAAGTCAGCCCAGTTCTCCAGGAACACAAATCCCTCCTTCTTACACCAACTCCGGAGCCACTTGTTTACCTCCCTAAGATCCTGCTGCCTTTCTAGTGTGGCTTTAGGTACAGGTAGTATTTCCGAGAAAAGTACCCTGGAGGTCCTCGCCCTAAGCTTGGACCCGAAGTCCCTGAAATCATTTTTGAGGGCCCTCCATTGACCTCTAACTTGTTCATTGGTGCCAACGTGCACCATGACCGCTGGATCCTCACCAGCCCCTCCCAGTAATCTGTCAATCCGATCCGCGATGTGTCGAACTCGAGCGCAAGGAAGACAACACACCGTTCGACGATCCCGGTCTTTATGGCAGATTGCCCTCTCTGTCCCCCTAATTGAGTCCCCCACCACTAGAACCTGTCTAGCCTGCCCTGCGCTCCCCATCCCCGTCTCACTGGAGCAGTCATCCCCCTGGCGTTCAGAGGGCATGTCGTGCTGCAGCGGTGCTGGCTCTGTAATGGCATCGCCCTCATCTGCCAACGTTGCAGACATGTTGGGTTGTGCCAGTTCAGGACCAGCCTCCCTGGATCTATTCCCTCTACGCCTCCTTCTATCTGACACCCAGCTGACTGCCTGCTCCCCCTGCACTTCCGTACTACCATCCGCCCCCGCCTCTACCCCAGCGAGTGTCTGCTCAGTGAGCACCAAACTCCTTTCCATGATGTCAATGGCTCTCAGTGTTGCCAGTTGCCCGTTTAGATCCAGAATTTGGGCTTCTAAATGTGCGACGTGCACGCATCTTGCGCAACAGTATGCCCCCCTCGATCGGCTGATCAAGGACCGCATACATTGCACAAGTAGCACACTGGATGACATTGCCAGACATGGAGCTCATCCTAATGGGGATCTACAATTTACTTGTGGAAGTAGTGAAGATAGACTTGATCACACTCCGCTCACACGCTGCTACAACCGCTCACACGCTGCTGCAACCGCTCAACCGCTGACCCGCTGCTGCAACCGCTGACCCGCTGCTGCAACCGCTGACCCGCTGCTGCAACCCCTCACCCGCTGCTGCAACCCCTCACCCGCTGCTGCAACCCCTCACCCGCTGCTGCAACCCCTCACCCGCTGCTGCAACCCCTCACCCGCTGCTGCAACCGCTCACCCGCTGCTGCAACCGCTCACACGCTGCTGCCTCTGTGCAACTACTCACGCTGCCGCTCTCACGCAACCTCTTACCCGCTGAGACTTATGCACAACCGGTCACAAAATTTTTTTTTTTTTTACCCCCCTCACAAACACTTAGACCCCCAGACACACACACACACAGAAGACACAAATAACCAGATACACAGAAGACACACACTTAGCTCACAAACACACACAGAAGATACTTATCAGCTCCTCCACTCCACCTGGTGACGTCACCCGCTGTCCCGGCGGCCGCTCACTCTGCCCTCCTGTCTCAGCTGCTCCGTTCTGGTCCCCTCCGCTGCTGCTGGCGCTGGACTCCTGGTGGCCTCTTGGCGCCGGCTACTGCGCTCCGGTCTTCTCCTTGCTGCCCCCGCACCTGCTTCGGCGCTGGTATCGGCTGCTGAGCTGCTCCGCTGTCCCCTTCAGCCCCCCGCTCGTACCTTCGTCTCGTGCCGCTGCTCCTGGCGTCAGCCCCAGTAGTACGTGTTCCCCACAGTGGCCCCAGTAGTACGTGTTCCCCACAGTGGCCCCAGTAGTACGTGTTCCCCACAGTGGCCCCAGTAGTAAGTGTTCCCCACAGTGGCCCCAGTAGTAAGTGTTCCCCACAGTGGCCCCAGTAGTAAGTGTTCCCCACAGTGGCCCCAGTAGTAAGTGTTCCCCACAGTGGCCCCAGTAGTAAGTGTTCCCCACAGTGGCCCCAGTAGTAAGTGTTCCCCACAGTGGCCCCAGTAGTAAGTGTTCCCCACAGTGGCCCCAGTAGTAAGTGTTCCCCACAGTGGCCCCAGTAGTAAGTGTTCCCCACAGTGGCCCCAGTAGTAAGTGTTCCCCACAGTGGCCCCAGTAGTAAGTGTTCCCCACAGTGGCCCCAGTAGTAAGTGTTCCCCACAGTGGCCCCAGTAGTAAGTGTTCCCCACAGTGGCCCCAGTAGTAAGTGTTCCCCACAGTGGCCCCAGTAGTAAGTGTTCCCCACAGTGGCCCCAGTAGTAAGTGTTCCCCACAGTGGCCCCAGTAGTAAGTGTTCCCCACAGTGGCCCCAGTAGTAATAGTGTTCCCCACAGTGGCCCCAGTAGTAATAGTGTTCCCCACAGTGGCCCCAGTAGTAATAGTGTTCCCCACAGTGGCCCCAGTAGTAATAGTGTTCCCCACAGTGGCCCCAGTAGTAATAGTGTTGCCCACAGTGGCCCCAGTAGTAATAGTGTTGCCCACAGTGGCCCCAGTAGTAATAGTGTTCCCCACAGTGGCCCCAGTAGTAATAGTGTTCCCCACAGTGGCCCCAGTAGTAATAGTGTTGCCCACAGTGGCCCCAGTAGTAATAGTGTTGCCCACAGTGGCCCCAGTAGTAATAGTGTTCCCCACAGTGGCCCCAGTAGTAATAGTGTTCCCCACAGTGGCCCCAGTAGTAATAGTGTTCCCCACAGTGGCCCCAGTAGTAATAGTGTTCCCCGCAGTGGCCTCTGCAGTAATAGTGTTCCCTGCAGTGGCCTCTGCAGTAATAGTGTTCCCCGTAGTGGCCTCTGCAGTAATAGCGTTCCCCGCAGTGGCCTCTGCAGTAATAGCGTTCCCCGCAGTGGCCTCTGCAGTAATAGCGTTCCCCACAGTGGCCTCTGCAGTAATAGCGTTCCCCACAGTGGCCTCTGCAGTAATAGTGTTCCCCACAGTGGCCTCTGCAGTAATAGTGTTCCCCACCGTGGCCTCTGCAGTAATAGTGTTCCCCACAGTGGCCTCTGCAGTAATGGTGTTCCCCCAAAGGGACCCCCACAGTGGCCTCTGCAGTAAGTGTTCCCCCCACAGTGGTCTCTGCAGTTTAGTGACCCCCCACAGTGGCCTCTGCAGTTTAGTGACCCCCCACAGTGGCCTCTGCAGTAATAGTGTCCCCCCCCCCCCACAGTGGCCTCTGCAGTCATAGTGACCCCCCCCCCCCCCCACAGTGGCCTCTGCAGTAATAGTGACCCCCCCCCCCCACAGTGGCCTCTGCTGTAATAGTGACCCCCCCCCCCCCCCCACAGTGGCCTCTGCAGTAATAGTGACCCCCCCCACAGTGGCCTCTGCAGTAATAGTGACCCCCCCCCCCCACAGTGGCCTCTGCAGTAATAGTGACCCCCCCACAGTGGCCTCTGCAGTAATAGTGACCCCCCACACAGTGGCCTCTGCAGTAACTGCGACCCCCACAATTGCCCAAGTAGTAATAGTGCCCCCCAACCCCCCATAGCGGCCCCAGTGGTAATAGTGAATTAAGATGAGTCAGCACGATGAACAATAAAATGTCTATGTGCACACGAGCGTGTAGACCATTTTTGTAAATAGTATATAAGACGGGCTGAGAGTATATGGGCAGCAGGCTCGCCTATGGATCTGATGAGATGCCTGGGACCTTTACCCTGATTTGACGTGACTCCTGCCTCGATAGAAATCCAGGGCTTCATTTACAATGGGCTCTGGGTCTCTAGAGCGATGGCAGTTTTTGGGGACCGCTATAGACCAGAAATGGAAGGGACCTTTTTATTTGTTTTTAATACTTCTGTCTGCTTTATTGTCCTTTCTCTTGTGTCAGTGGGTCCCAAAATCAATCCTTCCACTATAAGGGGGTATTGCAGGCTAATGCTGAGGATGTGATGTCCCCGGGATGGGTTGTCAGTGGTTGACCAGCTGGGGTCCGCCACTTCGATTCGCCGCCGATCAGCTGATTGTCCGGCTTGTCAGTGCAGCAGGCTGGACATTGTCATTGGTGGTCTGGGTCAGGAGTGTGGTGGGTGGCTTCATTCCCATTGAGATCAGTGGGAGTGATGCTTTCAATTACACTTCCGGATTCTCATTGCAGTCAGAGCCAAAGGTGAAATGGGAGGCATCGCTCCTGTTGGTTTTGGTGAGGGGGGAAGCCATCTATTGCATTTCTAGCCTTGACTACCAATGACTATATCCAGCCCCGCTGTACTGACAGTGAGCCAGAGGATAAACTAATGTAGCGGGGATCCTGAGCGGCGGATCCCCGCTGGTTGACTGTTGGTGCTCTATCCTGGGGATAGGTCATCAATGGTAAAAGCACGGAATAACCCTTTAATTGCCAACATATTCCTTACATATACTTTTGATGTATATATTCTATATATATTGATATTTTATCAATTGCAGCTTGAACAAGGTAGTAAATGGTTGGCTATCTATCAGTTCCATGGAAATAGAGCCGTGCTCACACATTAGCAGTATAACTCCATTCACAAGGGGGCTAGGGTACTGCCATTCTCGTGATCACTGGAGGTCCCGGTGGTCGGTCTCCCAGCCTCGTACATTTATCTCCTAGTTTTCCTGGTGGTTTAGGGTAGAAGAACGGGTTCAAATGTATTTCACTTCACACTGTGAGGTGCCCCTAAGTGGTTTAGGGAGTTTTGACCAAAGTGATTATATGTTGCACAGGGCTTCTGTGGGTTCAGCTATTTCCAGTTCAGCAACAGAATTACCCTGCACTTCTTTTAATGTTTTTATGGGTTCAGGTGAGAAATGTTAAGATAAGGTAACTTTTAAAAAGGTTGAAATGCTTTAGTATGGAAAACTAATTTGAACTAAACGTCTTATATATAATGTTTATGGCCATCTCTACCACCCCAGCTGAGGCCATGCGGACACACAACTGGGTACATAGAAGTGTCGGACAAAGCCTAAGGCCTCATGTCCACTTGAAAAATACAATCCGCGCAGAATCTGCCGCGGATTTGCTTTAAGTGGTATTTTTTTTGCATGCAGATATCCGCACACATTGCTATCAATGTGATAGCAATGTTGCCGATCCGCGCGGAATGCGCGGCAGAATCGAGCATGCCGCTTTTTTTCTCCCGCGCATGAAAAATGCAATTCTTTTAAAATGCCATCCGCAGGTGCAAAATTCAATTTAACGGACCGTGGATGGCCAATGATTCCCTATGGGCAAAATCCGCTGCGGATTCCGCAATTCCATTTAGCTAGTGGACATGAGGCCTTAGAGCTCTCCTTACTGCTACACATGAAGTTCAGTTCTGGTCCCAGGGCCTTAAAGGGGTTCTACCAAGATTATAACTTATCCCCTATACACAGGATGAGGGAATAAGTGTTTAATCAGTGAAGGTCCAGTTGCAAGTACACCTACCAATGAAAAGAATTGGGGTCCTTTGTTTTTCATGGATGAATGGAGTGGCGGTCAAGCATACACATTGCTTCTTCTACATCCCTATGGAACTGCCAGAGATAGCGAGCATGCGTGCTGGGGAAGAGCTGTATCATGGGATTGATTGGCTAGTGGGAGTGGCCTAATTTAGGGATGTGGACACTATTGGGGATTATAGGACAATCAGGCCTCTATGAAGCAACATGCTCTACGGGGGCTCCTGTGAAGTAAGCAGGAACAGAGTAGAGGAGAACAAACAGTCTTTCTCGTATTATAAGCTTGCAACGTTTAAGCTTTTCTTTAGGTTTCTGTACCACTTGTTGGCGGTTGCATTTAGTAAAGTTGCGTTGTTTACACTAAATGTGGTTGCAGTTGTTTTCTTAATGGGGAACCACTTGGGATTCACCACCCTACATGTTACTAATCAGTGTATCGCTTCACATCAGGAAGGAGGACATGATGGGTTGGTTGTCTAGTTATGCCCAGGATCTGTGATCATCTCAAGTGTCTCTGATCCTGGGTTTACACATACAATATCTTCCCTTGGGCTTGCCGTACAGGCTGCACTGCAGTTTGTGGCTTACGTGTTAATATTCATATCTTTGTGGAAACCAGAGCTGTAATTGCCTTCACATGGGGCAAATATTCAGTTTGTTGCACTTGCCCTGCATTTACATACCTTACCAAGGCCTCCCCCTGGCACCTGGGGCACGTGCTCCCTCTCATCCCTCATTTACATACCTCACCAAGGCTTCCCCCGGCACCTGGGGCACGTGCTCCCTCTCATCCGTCATTTACATACCTCATCAAGGCCCCCCTGGCACCTGGGGCACATGCCCTTTCTCATCCCTCATTTACATACCTCACCAAGGCCCCCCCCCCTGGCACCTGGGGCACATGCCCCCTCTGATCCCTCCCTGACCTCCGTCTAGCTACAACTTTGCTGCAAACAACCATTTTCTCACCCATATGTATTTGGATTCAATTCCATAAATTTAAGAAATGGTTTATTTAGAAAGTATTGTCTAAAATCAGCCTTCACCAGAAATTAGACACCAGAAAATAAATTCTCGCATGCTCCAAAATAAAAACTTAAGAGAAGTGTCAATTATAAAAGACTTTATTTATTTAAGGTTTTCAACATTTTAGTGTTATGGCTTCCCTAAGGCTGCAGATCCAGAAGAAAGC
This sequence comes from Eleutherodactylus coqui, assembly GCF_035609145.1. Classification (NCBI taxonomy): domain Eukaryota; kingdom Metazoa; phylum Chordata; class Amphibia; order Anura; family Eleutherodactylidae; genus Eleutherodactylus; species Eleutherodactylus coqui. The sequence continues at coordinate 62,865 of NW_027102355.1, forward strand.
GAAAAATCCCTCGACACTTTTAGCCAATTTGTGTCACAGGGAAAAAATTCCTTCTTGACCCCGGGAAAAGGCGATCAGTCCTAGAACCCTGGATCAGAGCCGCTGATGATAGTGTGATGGTGGTGGGCATTGTACATGTAGAGCTGGGGTGGGGCGCTGTGTGGGTGTCCAAATGAAGTTGCTGGCTGGGTGTACAGCTAGTAGACGCTGTGTGGCGGGGTGCATGGTGACGGCGCTGTATGGCGGGGTTCAGGGTGAGGGTGTTGTGTGGCGGGGTGCAGGGTGAGGGCGCTGTACAGCAGGGTACAGGGTGGGACGCTGTGTAACTGCACCCCCCTTATAGTCCGAGGGAAGAATCATTTGCTGTTTCAGTGGATGAATGAGCGATCCTGGTTGTCAGGTCATGGTCACATGATCAGTACTTCCAGAATTACAGCCTTCATTCATTCAGAATTGTTGTCACAGCAAATGGAGGATAATGCTTGCTTCATTGCAGCATCTCTCTGTAGAGCTGGGGGGCGCTGCGTGCAGGGTGAATGCGCTGTGCAGCTGCCTGTTGGGTGAGGGCGCTGTGTGGGGGGGCGCAGTGTGGGACGCTGTGTGACTGCACCCGTCCAAGGGAAGAATCATTTGCTGTTCCAGTGGATGAATGAGCGATCCTGGTTGTCAGGTCATGGTCACATGATCAGTACTTCCAGAATTACAGCCTTCATTCATTCAGAATTGTTGTCACAGCAAATGGAGGATAATGCTTGCTTCATTGCAGCATCTCTCTGTAGAGCTAGGGGGCGCTTTGTGGCTGCGTGCAGGGTGAATGCGCTGTGCGGCTGCCTGTTGGGTGAGGGCGCTGTGTGGCGGGGCGCAGGGTGGGACGCTGTGTGACTGCACCCGTCCAAGGGAAGAATCATTTGCTGTTCCAGTGGATGAATGAGCGATCCTGGTTGTCAGGTCATGGTCACATGATCAGTACTTCCAGAATTACAGCCTTCATTCATTCAGAATTGTTGTCACAGCAAATGGAGGATAATGCTTGCTTCATTGCAGCATCTCTCTGTAGAGCTGGGGGGCGCTGTGTGGCTGCGTGCAGGGTGAATGCGCTGTGCGACTGCCTGTTGGGTGAGGGCGCTGTGTGGCAGGGCGCAGGGTGGGACGCTGTGTGACTGCACCCATCCAAGGGAAGAATCATTTGCTGTTCCAGTGGATGAATGAGCGATCCTGGTTGTCAGGTCATGGTCACATGATCAGTACTTCCAGAATTACAGCCTTCATTCATTCAGAATTGTTGTCACAGCAAATGGAGGATAATGCTTGCTTCATTGCAGCATCTCTCTGTAGAGCTGGGGGGCGCTGTGTGGCTGCGTGCAGGGTGAATGCGCTGTGTGGCGGGGCGCAGGGTGGGACGCTGTGTGACTGCACCCGTCCAAGGGAAGAATCATTTGCTGTTCCAGTGGATGAATGAGCGATCCTGGTTGTCAGGTCATGGTCACATGATCAGTACTTCCAGAATTACAGCCTTCATTCATTCAGAATTGTTGTCACAGCAAATGGAGGATAATGCTTGCTTCATTGCAGCATCTCTCTGTAGAGCTGGGGGGCGCTGTGTGGCTGCGTGCAGGGTGAATGCACTGTGCGGCTGCCTGCAGGGTGAGGGCGCTGTGTGGCGGGGCGCAGGGTGGGACGCTGTGTGACTGCACCCGTCCAAGGGAAGAATCATTTGCTGTTCCAGTGGATGAATGAGCGATCCTGGTTGTCAGGTCATGGTCACATGATCAGTACTTCCAGAATTACAGCCTTCATTCATTCAGAATTGTTGTCACAGCAAATGGAGGATAATGCTTGCTTCATTGCAGCATCTCTCTGTAGAGCTAGGGGGCGCTGTGTGGCTGCGTGCAGGGTGAATGCGCTGTGCGGCTGCCTGTTGGGTGAGGGCGCTGTGTGGCGGGGCGCAGGGTGGGACGCTGTGTGACTGCACCCGTCCAAGGGAAGAATCATTTGCTGTTCCAGTGGATGAATGAGCGATCCTGGTTGTCAGGTCATGGTCACATGATCAGTACTTCCAGAATTACAGCCTTCATTCATTCAGAATTGTTGTCACAGCAAATGGAGGATAATGCTTGCTTCATTGCAGCATCTCTCTGTAGAGCTGGGGGGCGCTGTGTGGCTGCGTGCAGGGTGAATGCGCTGTGCGACTGCCTGTTGGGTGAGGGCGCTGTGTGGCAGGGCGCAGGGTGGGACGCTGTGTGACTGCACCCATCCAAGGGAAGAATCATTTGCTGTTCCAGTGGATGAATGAGCGATCCTGGTTGTCTGGTCATGGTCACATGATCAGTACTTCCAGAATTACAGCCTTCATTCATTCAGAATTGTTGTCACAGCAAATGGAGGATAATGCTTGCTTCATTGCTGCATCTCTCTGTAGAGCTGGGGGGCGCTGTGTGGCTGCGTGCAGGATGAATGCGCTGTGCGGCTGCCTGTTGGGTGAGTGCGCTGTGTGGCGGGGCGCAGGGTGGGACGCTGTGTGACTGCACCCGTCCAAGGGAAGAATCATTTGCTGTTCCAGTGGATGAATGAGCGATCCTGGTTGTCAGGTCATGGTCACATGATCAGTACTTCCAGAATTACAGCCTTCATTCATTCAGAATTGTTGTCACAGCAAATGGAGGATAATGCTTGCTTTATTGCAGCATCTCTCTGTAGAGCTGGGGGGCGCTGTGTGGCTGCGTGCAGGGTAAATGCGCTGTGCGACTGCCTGTTGGGTGAGGGCGCTGTGTGGCGGGGCGCAGGGTGGGACGCTGTGTGACTGCACCCGTCCAAGGGAAGAATCATTTGCTGTTCCAGTGGATGAATGAGCGATCCTGGTTGTCTGGTCATGGTCACATGATCAGTACTTCCAGAATTACAGCCTTCATTCATTCAGAATTGTTGTCACAGCAAATGGAGGATAATGCTTGCTTCATTGCAGCATCTCTCTGTAGAGCTGGGGGGCGCTGTGTGGCTGCGTGCAGGGTGAATGCGCTGTGCGGCTGCCTGTTGGGTGAGGGCGCTGTGTGGCGGGGCGCAGGGTGGGACGCTGTGTGACTGCACCCGTCCAAGGGAAGAATCATTTGCTGTTCCAGTGGATGAATGAGCGATCCTGGTTGTCAGGTCATGGTCACATGATCAGTACTTCCAGAATTACAGCCTTCATTCATTCAGAATTGTTGTCACAGCAAATGGAGGATAATGCTTGCTTCATTGCAGCATCTCTCTGTAGAGCTGGGGGGCGCTGTGTGGCTGCATGCAGGGTGAATGCGCTGTGTGGCGGGGCGCAGGGTGGGACGCTGTGTGACTGCACCCGTCCAAGGGAAGAATCATTTGCTGTTCCAGTGGATGAATGAGCGATCCTGGTTGTCAGGTCATGGTCACATGATCAGTACTTCCAGAATTACAGCCTTCATTCATTCAGAATTGTTGTCACAGCAAATGGAGGATAATGCTTGCTTCATTGCAGCATCTCTCCTTGGAGCCGGGGGGCGCTGTGTGGCTGCGTGCAGGGTGAATGCGCTGTGCGGCTGCCTGTTGGGTGAGGGCGCTGTGTGACGGGGCGCAGGGTGGGACGCTGTGTGACTGCATCCGTCCAAGGGAAGAATCATTTGCTGTTCCAGTGGATGAATGAGCGATCCTGGTTGTCAGGTCATGGTCACATGATCAGTACTTCCAGAATTACAGCCTTCATTCATTCAGAATTGTTGTCACAGCAAATGGAGGATAATGCTTGCTTTATTGCAGCATCTCTCTGTAAAGCTGGGGGGGCGCTGTGTGGCCGCATACGGGGTGAGGGCGCTGTGCGGCTGCGTGCGGGGTGAGGGCGCTGTGCGGCTGCGTGCGGGGTGAGGGCGCTGTGAGGCTGCGTGCGGGGTGAGGGCGCTGTGCGGCTCCCTGCGGGGTGAGGGCGCTGTGCGGCTCCCTGCGGGGTGAGGGCGCTGTGCGGCTGCCTGCGGGGTGAGGGCGCTGTGAGGCTGCGTGCGGGGTGAGGGCGCTGTGCGGCTGCCTGCGGGGTGAGGGCGCTGTGCGGCTGCGTGCGGGGTGAGGGAGCTGTGCGGCTCCCTGCGGGGTGAGGGCGCTGTGCGGCTGCCTGCGGGGTGAGGGCGCTGTGCGGTTGCCTGCGGGGTGAGGGCGCTGTGCGGCTGCCTGCGGGGTGAGGGCGCTGTGCGGCTGCCTGCGGGGTGAGGGCGCTGTGCGGCTGCCTGCGGGGTGAGGGCGCTGTGAGGCTGCCTGCGGGTTGAGGGCGCTGTGAGGCTGCCTGCAGGGTGAGGGCGCTGTGAGGCTGCCTGCAGGGTGAGGGCGCTGTGAGGCTGCCTGCAGGGTGAGGGCGCTGTGTGGTGGCGCGCAGGCTGGGCATGGGCTGGGCTACTCACAGTTCGTCCATGCTTGGCGGGTTGGTAGCGTGTGGTGTTGGGTAGTTCCTCAGTATCTTCCTTAATCTTTCACTGGATGCCATGAACTCGGGTCTTGCTTCCCGTCCGTCTAGGTTGGCCCGTTCCTCACGCACATTGCCTGGTAGCCAGCAGCTCTGCGACTTCCGGAAAGTGATGGTGTTACCTGCGCTGGATCCTCTCTCTTCGTCCTCGCCTCGTGATCAGAGCTCCAGGCTTTCCACGCTGCAGGGTTAGCTTGGAATGCGGTGATGTCACAATGTTTAGAATTCTCTCATCCTATGATGTCACAATAAGTGCTCCACAGGCCGCCATCTTGTTATATCGCAAATGATGATGAAAGCGGTCGCATCACTACATGCAAAGTGGATGGGACCATAAAGGTCGCATATAAATTATGCACAACATTAACCCCTTAATGCTCCATGATGTACTGTTAAGTCATGGAGGTTTGGGCTTTGTATGGAATGGGTTCTGGGCCGATCCTACTCTATACAATGCTGTCTGGTATAGCTGACACCCGCCTGCAACATATTAATCCTTTAAATGCTCCGATCGAAGTTTGGAGGTCCCTAACGGTTACAATGGCAGCTGGGGGCCTTCTGCACACTCCCAGGGCTTCCATTGCAGATTGCCTATGAAGCCTGATCTTAAAAGGGGTTGTCCCAAGTTTGCATTCATTATAATGTTGCTTCCATCAAAAAGGCTCTTAGAGAATCATTATATTGTGCATGAGACCTAAGGTGAAATGCAAGTGCCTGTAGCGCCAAATGGTGAGGGATAGAGGAATACAATGCTTTGACATCGCAAGTTACCCAGGTTTTATCTGCCCCCCCATTTGTGTCCTGCTAATATTTGAATGACACTATTGCTATTAGGAATATATCCGGGGATTTGAACTACCACAGCAATTGGGTACATAGAAAATTACAGCCTGAGTCTCTCACATAGGGATCCTCGTCCCGAAACTATTGGGCGCATGGGAGGTGGAAATACATTTTTGTGAGACTTGGGAATCCCATAAAAATTTGCAAGAATAGGATTTTTGGGAACTAGATAAGCCATTTCTTTGTCACTTAATACCCCCATTGAGCCCCCTCTGGTAATCAAATCAGACAATGAATGGGTGAATGTTACGGTGGGATCAATCTCTAATTTTCTATAAGTTTTATCATCATTGAGTATTTTTTCAACACATAAACTGTATAATGCATTATCCATTATGGCAATGGTGCCCCCTTTGTCCGATTGCTGAATTATTAAATCAGTATCGTTAATGAGATTCTGTAAGTCACGTCTCTGGGACACTGAGATGTTAACATTTTAATATTTGGATGCATCTTTCTTCTGACTGGATCTATATAGGTCATTAAGATCTCTTTCCATACTGTTTTGAAAATCATCCAGCCATCTAGTTCTGAGATGTTTGGGGTAAAAAGAGGGATTGGGAATCCTCATATCTGATGGCATTGGAATTGAATCTGGTGCCATATCAGTGTCCATCTGTTCTTTTTCTAGTTGTTCTAAATCCCAGAGAAAGGCAGTGTCCCTTGTTGTTAGGTCTCCATGTTTGTCGTCTTGTTTTGCAGACTCCTAAGAAGCTGTTCTGTTTGCCCCATTGATTCTGGTTTGTTCGCAGAAATACTTCTTTACAATGAGGTCCCGAACAAATTTGTTTAGGTCCAGCATAGTATTGAAAGGGTCAAACGTGCAGTCAGGTACAAAATTCCTACCCTTATTGATAATTTCCAATTGCTGGTTAGAGAGAATACGGGGTGTGAAAAAAATTATATTGTCCGCTAATTCCGAATGGTTGGTCTGCGGCTGGGGTATCTCCTTCTTGGCATATGGCCCCCTCTCGGTGCCTTGTTTTTTGACAGTCTCCCCATAGTCTGCATTCTTTGTGTTGGTTCTTCAAATACCTGAGGGTCACCACTGGAGACATCTGATGATACATGGGATGTGTCCCCTTCCCACTCTGAGGAGGAGAATGTGACACTATTCAAATTGCCTGTATGACTTCTCATTGATTGTTTCTTGAGAATTGATTTGGGTTTTTGAATCCTTTTGGAACTCCAGTTGTAAACTTTGTCATCTTGGTAATCGCGTCTGTCTCTTTCCAGTTTGGTTTTTTTTATGTGAATTATCTTTTCTTCCATTTTATGTAGTTCCATATCCTCTTTTTGTATTAGATTATCCCATTCTGTGGAATTCTAAGTTGCTCTCAATTTATGTTCAATGTCTTGTATGTCTTTCTGCAATTTATTTAATTTTAATTGCTCATTATCAACTATCAATCTCATCAGAGCAATCGGAGAAGATATCATTCCAACTGGACAGAAAATCATCATCATAAATTGTTGTTGGTATTTTTTCAAACACAATCCTCTTGGGATCATTGTAAGATCCAAATATTTATTCAGGGAGTGTTGGTCCCACCAAGTCTGTAATTCTGATTTCTTATATTTGGTTAATGATTGGATTAACCCCTTTGTGTCAGGATGCATACTTTGTATATTGTCCTGAAACAGACTGGATAATTTTTGCATCCTGGCCCGGACAACTGTTTCTTGTTCAGCCATCATACTTTGTTGAAAACACCAATAAAAATTAACATAGGTACCTTAGAGTCCCATAAAACGTACTAATAATAGATGGTATACCTTAGTTGCTAAATTTTCATTTGCAAATAGTGTGAGGATCGTGAGCAAATGTCCAAAAATAATGGAGATACTGCACTTATAAATATGGGTAGAATTTACCTCAATCCTTGTATACTTGCATTTGGTGCTGTGCATAGTCTCCTCAGAACAAGTTATTCATAGCAACAGCGGCCGGGTAATTCCAAAGAAAAAGACACTTGAAAATAGTGTGCTGTGCTGTCAGCTTGCTCACTTCATATGTCTCACGATCCACTGCTTGCTCAAGCGGTTTCACCTGCCCCCGGTCCTGGGCTTAAACAGCAGAAAATTCCATGCAGGAAAAAGTGTCATCCACGCTTGCTTGCAGAATAAAATGTATAATCTTCCTTTATTTAGACATATTTTAAATTTGCCAGGTATACACATTTCTGGACCAGACGCGTATGGGGATGGGATGAGGTGAGAGGACATTATATGGGGGATGTGATGAGGAGCAGCAGACAGTACATGGGGGATGTGATGAGTCTTAAAGAGGATCTGCAGCACCTGAAGTAAGGAATGTCTTCTCATTCACTGCCTGACTGACATGAGGCTCTTCTTAAGGAGAGTATATAGTAGATAGGTTGTTGAATCGTATATATTGTATATCATACATGTGACTATATATATATGTGTGATCAAGGAGACGTACTGTCAGATGATGGGTTCTTCTTCCCCCTTTCGTTTACTTCCTTTCCTTAATTAATTCTGAATACTTGTAAATTTCAGCTTTTTCTTTCCCAGCGGAGGACACGGCCCAGGTACGATCCTGTCCTATAACAGAGCTAACAGTGCGGTTGCTATACTTTGCATCAGCAGGAACCCCTAAACATTCAATCATCCATGGCTAATCTGAGATCAGAGGTGGGCAAGAAATATAATGTCACTCGCAGTCACCAATAAGATGGTGGATCAGTGATTTGCAGCCGACGGCTCTCCAGCTGTTCTGTGACCGCAGTGTGATGGGAGTTACATATCACAGACCACTTTATGTAGTAGTACAAGTATTTTGTTAGTGTTTTATATAATTGAAGCTTAATTTATATAAAACCCTAACACTATACTTGCACTACTACAACCGATCAGCTGTTCAGCGGTCGGTGCACACCTGCACTTATATAACTTCTGCAGGAAGCACGCAGCTCTGTTCCCGCACTGGTGAGGCTTGGTATTACAGGCCATTCACTTCAATGGGAAGTTACCCTGCAATATGAGACCGGACCACTGCTGTGGGAACAGAGCTGTCTGCTTCTTGTAGAGATTAGCTAGTGTGCAAGTGCAGCGGCCCAGCGAACAGCAGAGTGTTGGGGGTCCTGGAAAGCAGACCCCACTGATCTCCTATTGATCATCTATTCTAAGGACAGGTCATCAATGGTTTATAACTGGACAACCCCTTTGTCTTCTCTTATTTCTCTCCAGATTGAGGCCAATAAAGAGCAGATTTCATAAAGAAGAAGCTGAATGAAGAGAAGAAAGAAGCTAAAGAAAACAACCCGGAGAAGCTGGTGTAGTATGTAGGATGCCCTAAATGTCATCTTAATAGGACTAGCATTGTGGTGTGCACCATGTAAATGAGCGTGCAGCTATTTCTGGGGGACTTTTTCCTTCCAGATCCCCCTGTGTATTAATCCTTCGAATTCCATATATCAGCTACCACTATGGTCAGTTCATATGAGGTGTAATGACGATGTGATGCTGGCAGGAAAATTCATCAAAACTGGTGCAGTTGAAAAATGGTCAGTGGAAATCTTATTTGCTTTGGGTAACTGCGCCAGTTTTCCTTGCACAAAGTTCATTGAAATTCTCCCTTTGCGAGTAGACTACTGTAGGTGAAGTGATATTCTGAGATGTTCCCCATAACTTCTGACAGCACCTAATAATATAACAGGAGGGTCTACTGAATGAGCAGCTGTATAGGATGTTATTTACTTAGACAGCCTATTCGCTGCATATCGCTGCTGAAGACTTAAAGGGATTGTACCAAGATATAACGTTATCCCCTATCCCCCACTGATCACAAGAACGGGGGTCCTGATGGTCTTCCCACATGATGGAGCAGAGATAACGCATGCCTACTGCCACTCAAATCAATTAAATGACAGCACTGGAGATTGCTGGGAGTTTGTACAATTTCAGCATTGTGATTGAATGAATAGAGCGACGGTCACATGATGCGCATTCTCCTCTCCATTTATCTAGGCACTTTCAGGAACTCTTTTCTCAGGATTGGTGGGAGTCCCAGCGTTTGGATCACCACTGATCATAAGGTTATTCCCTATCTGGTGGATACGGGATAATTTTAGTTCTTGGTACAATTCCTTTAAACAAAGGTTTTAAACTCCTCGTTTCTGCTGGAATCAACTCCTGGGTTTGGCTCAAAGAACTGCAGTGGAGTTATTCCAAAAAGCGCTGTGTGGGAAACCACCTTTAGCGTAAGGCCAGACGTAGAATACGCATCTACCGCCGCAGAATTGTGTGCGGTAAATCTGCGATGTGTCACAGTACAAGCAATGCAGATGCGACTTCACGTAACCTTCGCACCACTTGGGGCAGATTTTGCCACTGCAAAAAATTAGTGTCAGATCTGTAACAACGTACGGCTTTACCGTAACAGTCACTTGGGGAACTCTTTCTTTGGATGTGGTATATGATGCTTTCCACAAGTCTAAGACAAAAGGAAGACAAGAAGAAAGCTGTCATAAGAACAGAAGAACGGCAACTGAACTTGGAGGTGCAGGAGACTGACTGAGAAGACAAGAAACAGATGGCCTTGAGTTCCTTCAAGCTGAACTATCTGGATCCCCGGATTTCGGTGGCTGGTGAGTTCTTTAATTTCTTGTGGAAAGTTTGCATATTCTTTATGTCTGCAAATCAATTATGTGCATTGCATGTCTTTATAACAAAGTCTATTGCTGGTCTCACACATTAGATAGCAGTCGGCCAAATAGTTATTTGGGTGACAGCTATTCCTTTTGACACAGTTGGAACATCCCTGTACACATGAAATGGTAATCTGGTCCTACCAAAATCAGTGTGTTCAGCTGCTGTTGATCTAATGTGTATGGGCGCATTTTAAAGGGAACCTGTCACCACCTGAGAGCACCATAAACTAAGCTCTACTGCTCATAGGGCAGGTTCTGAGGGGTTCAGGAATGTTATTATGATTACCTGTCTCTCTATTCCCGCGCGGTCACCCACGGAGGTCGGCAGCAGAGGACTCATCTCTACAGCTGTGTGTCCGCTTCCATAGAGCGCAATATGTATTTTCCTGCACAGCCTGCAGACGTGAGTCCACTTGCGCATCCTTTCACATGTGATGGCGTGGGAATGAGCCGGGTGAGCTTAAAAACTACATCCCCGGACTCCTTGGAACCTGCCCTGTGAGCACTATAATTTAGTTTATACAGATTCAAGAATAGGTTTTTGTCCTGCGCTCATAAGGATTACATAAAAACAATCTGATAAATGGAAAACTTACTTAGATGGGAGCTCTCATGTCCTTGAGACCTCCCCAAATGGATTCCAGGCTGGGTAAGTTTATCCAAAACAGTTGTCGTCCAAAAAGGGGGGATTTTAATTGACCAAATAGCAATAAATACAGGTAGGTAGACAAATCACTGGGCACAGGTAATAAAACAGATGGTGCAACGTGTTTCAGGACGGTATGTGGCCTTTTATAAAGCATAGTAAACAGGGTATCAGGAGTTCCTTTTATACTAGGTGGTATTCCCTTCATAGAGGAGCAGTGTACTGGCGCTGTTCTCACAGTAAGGCCCACATCGATGACATCACACGTCATAACGCTGGCGTCCGTCACTGCCAGCTTTATAGTAACGTGGTGTCTCCCTGAGCTCGCTCGCCCGGGTGCTGTCACGGCACGTAGTTGTGATGTAACTAGTGATATTAGCTATGTGAAACGTTATCCCGAACGGGCGCTGCGTTCCAGCGCCCGTTCCACTGGACATTGGATGGCCTCCCTGGAGTGTCATGTGCTCCAAAGGCTGCGTTCCAGCGGGGTGTGTATATCTCTTAGCTAGGTAGCCATCCTGAGAGTGAAAAAATGTAGTGTTGTTGTTTGTACAGCATTAATGATTAAAGCAGTGTGTTTAATATGGTCCATCCCTGGTCTAATGTATAAGGTTGTTAAAATGTTGCGGATTTGGGAAACATTAAATATAAATAGTTGTAACATATAGTATTTTTGAATATGAAAACTACACAACTAATTACATATATTATTAAGCAAATAAAAGCAGCTGCAGCACTACTGCAGGCAATCAATATATTATTATGCCATGGCTGCGACGATACAAGCGGCTGCAGCACTACTGCAGGCAATTCATATCTAAATATAAGCGGCATTGTGATATATATATTTTTTTTAAACTCGTTTTATTGAACAGTATGTATTTTGTACAATACATGAATAAATAACTTTGAATACATCATAGGCTCCTTGTGCTCATGTAATCAAAACTTGAGTACGTTACATTGATATATGCAGTAGTTGAATACAGTGCGTCAGTACATTTTCTCATGGTATCAGTGGAAGGCGGTAACATTCGTTCGTTTTACCGAGCATTCCTAGGTATCGTTGCCCTCAGCAGGTCCTGTAATCGATCTTGCGTGAATACTGTGTACGTTGATCCGCACCATCTTTCCCAAACCTTATTGAATTTTTCAGGGCATTTTCTATTTTTATATACTATTTTTCGTATGGCAAAATGGTGTTAATAATATTCTGCCATTTCGAGAGTGTCGGAGGACGTCTGTCCATCCAACGTAGGGCTATTGCTTTGCGGGCAAAGAATAATACTTTGGTAAGGAATATCCTGTCATGGTATTGCCATTGTTCTTCATCTAGAAAGCCTAATAGGCACACTGCTGGATTGTGTGGTACTGGTATACCCATCAATTGGGTTAGAAATTCTGTGATCACTCCCCAGTACGTATAGATATCTGGGCAGCTCCATATTAGGTGGTTAAAATTTGCGTTAGGTGCTCTGCACCGATGGCACTGGTTTGTGGGTGTCCTATTCATTTTATATAGTCTGGTCGGTGTTAGATAGCATTGGTGTAGTATGTATAATTGTGTTAGTTTATTATTTGCAGCTGGTGATACCGTGGTGTATGCGGACATTGCAGACTCCCAGTCCTCGTTAGTGAGAGTGGGAATGAGCTCTCTCCAGCTCTCTACCACCGCCATCGGCGTGTCAGGGATCTTGGATTGTAGTAAGTGAGTGTACAACACCGATATCAGGCCTTTGGGCCCTTGGGTGCGAAGTATGCCTATTAATGGATATTGTGAGAAGGATTGTCTGGGCTCTGGGAATTGTGTTGTCAGAGCGTGCCTGAGTTGCAGGTATCTAAAGAAGCCCTCTCTTGGGATTTGATATAATTGTTGTAGTTGTTCGAAGGAGGCCAATACTTGGTCGATATATAGATGTTCCAGTGTGGTAATTCCTAGATTTATCCAGAACTGTTTATCCGGTAGATTCATCAGGTGCGGCAATGCTCTATTGTCCCATAAGGGGGTCTCCAGAGGGGTGTCGTCTTACTTAGTCAGTGCTTTGCATGTCTGCCATACGTTGACTGCAAGTCTATGGATTGGTAGCATCTGCTTAGTCAATAGTCCTGGTTTTTCCAGGAGGACCCAGAGTGATGCCTCCGAGAGAAAGAACATCAAGTGGTGCTCGGAGTTTGGGAGAAGAGAGCCCGATAACCAGTGACGGATATATCTCACCTGTCCCGCTAAGTAGTAAAGTTTGAGGTCTGGTAGCGCCATTCCTGCCATCTCCTTGGGTCGCTGTAGGGTGTCCATGCGGAGTTTCGCTCTGGAGTTCCCCCAAATGAATGATGTTATTAGGGAGTTAGTTTTTTTGAAGAACTTTTGTGGTATGGCTGTTTCTGCGTGCTCTAGGCAGTATAGGTACTTGGGGAGTATTATCATTTTTATAAGGTTCATTCTGCCCGCTACAGATAGTGGTAAGGAGCTCTAGTTTTTTAATTTTAGTTGTAGGGTTGCCAATAAGGGGGTGATGTTTAAATCAAGGCTCTGAGTGTGATCTCTGGTGATGTGTATCCCTAGGTATTTGAATTTAGGAGTGACTTGTAGTTTACAAAATACGTCTCCCATTTGCCATCCCTCTGGTCTTAGGGGCATAAAAGCGGATTTTTGCCATTTGATACACAGGCCTGAAAAGTTCCCGAATTCAACTATTAGTGAGATAGCCAGCGGCAGGGCATTCTTGGGGTCTGACATGTATAGTATTAGATCGTCTGCATATAATCCTATTCTATCTTCTCTGGGTCCTATCTGGATACCCCTATATGACGTGTGTTGTCGGATTCTCAGAGCCAGCGGTTCTATTGCAATTGCAAACAGGAGGGGGGAAAGTGGGCAGCCCTGTCGGGTTTCTCTGTGGAGTGAGAAGGAGGTGGAGGTCAGGCCGTTTACTACTACTCTGGCTGTCGGAGATTTATATAGAATAGAGATCCACTTGATGAATGAGTCTCCGAATCCAAACCTCCGTAAGACCTCCATCAAATATGGCCATTCAACTGAATCGAATGCCTTAGCCGCATCTAGTGAGGCCAAGGCCCAATCTGACCTCCACCTCCATCCCACCTGTGTAATCACCTGCGTCCTTCTGGTGTTGTCTGATGTAGACATTCCTGGGATAAAGCCAGATTGATCAGGGTGTATAATTTCCTTAATGGCTTGGTTTAAATGAGAGGCCAATATTTTAGTGAGGATTTTGTAGTCTGTATTTAATAAGGAAATTGGTCTATATGAACCACAATCTTCTGGGTTTTTATCTGGTTTTAAAATAAGGACTATATTGGCTTCTAACATTGATTCTGGGAGTTGGTTTTTGTCGAATATATATGTGTATAGGGAGAGCAGGTGCGGCATTATTTCCTTTTTGTAGTGTAGGTAGACCTCCACTGGGAGTCCATCTGGACCCGGTGTCTTATTTTTTGCCATATCATTTATTGCCTCCTCTATCTCTTCCTCTGTAATGGGGGAGTCTAATAGGGTCTTAGAGGTATCTTGCAATACTGGGAATGTTATGTCGGCTAGGTAAGACTCTAGTTCTGCAGGTGAGTAGTCTGTTCGCGATTGGTAGAGGTCATCATAGAATTGCTGAAACCTGTCTAGGATGTCTTTTGGGTCTGTGAGCGTTATTCCTTCAGCTGATTTAATTCTTAGAACAGACGGTGGGGCGGTCTCCTGTCTTGCCATGTAGGCTAGTAATTTGCTGGACTGGTTTCCTAATTCAAAAAGGGATTGTCGAGTAAAGACGAGGTTTCTCTGGGCTTTTTCTTTTAGATATATTAAGTAATCTCTACCTGTCTGTAGCCATCTATCTCTTTTGGTATCTGTAGGGTCGGCGACAAATTCCTTTTCTAGTTGTTGACATTGCTCTGCTAGGAGTTCTCCTTTCCTTGCGGTGGCTTTTTTAATAAAGGAGATTGAGGATCTAAAGCAACCTCTAAGGTACGGTTTGAATGCCTCCCACACTAGCATTATATCCGTGTGTGCCTAGTGCGCTTCGTAGTATATCTGGATCTGGTCTGGTATGCGGTCATTGGGGCCAAATAGCGAGAGCCAGAATGGATGCACCTTTAGTCTCGTAATTGTGGCCGGGCCTGGGTTTTTAAGAGCCATGCGGATTTGTGAGGGGTCTGAGATCCCTCGAGGGAGGAACTCTATGGATTCAATTTTGGGAAATAGTGAGGGGGACCCAAATATATAGTCTATTCGACTAAGCGCATGGTTGTGGGCTGCGTGGCAAGTAAACTCATTTTGTTGTGGGTGGAATATGCGCCATAGATCTAGCCAGCCCGTCACTGATATAATAGAGGCTACGCGGGTCATATTGTGTCTCCCTCCCTCCGAGCACCACTTTCGAATCTATCAATAGTGGGATTCATTACCATGTTCATATCTCCCATACAGACGATCGTTGCGTCTGGCGAGAATGATGCGCATTGGATGCCATCTGCTAAGATGGCTGTTGTCGCCGGAGGTGGGTTATAGCAGCACAAAAGGACGTATGGGTCGTTATTGATTCTGGCTCTCACAAAGACGTATCTACCCTCCGGGTCTCTCCTAAGTTGTTCCATCTCCCATCTGAGCGACCTTCCTATTAATAGAGACACCCCTCTGGAGTAGGATGTGTGGCATGAATGGGCAGACCACTGTATCCACGGTTTCGACAGGACTTTTGTAGTTTCAGGTGTCAGGTGGGTCTCCTGCAGGCACAGCACATGTGGTTGCCAGGAGCGTACTAAAGAATTTATTGCTGATCGCTTTCTGGCTGATCCCATACCCCTGACATTCCAGGACACAAAAACTATCCCCGCCATAGTCTGGGGAGAGTCGATCGGGTCCGGATGAATTTCTTTATATTGTTCCGACCGTCAGGAGTCCCACCCCGACACTCGGTTACATTCTTATTATACATCATGCAGCAGTATTTCAGTGCATTTTTAAGATCATCATGGAGCTCTTGATGCGTACAATTTGTTAACATTACGGTAGTATACTACCAACTTAACACTTAAACAGCTTATTTTGGAACAAACTTTAAATGCTTTTTCTGTTGAGATAGTATGCGTGGCGAACTGGTATTAGGGGGAACCTACTTAGCATAGCTTTAATATGGGCTATACTTGAGATACTGTTATATAGATCAATAATAGAGGCCGACTTTAGCCTGGTGGGCATCATCTAGGTGGGCCCCCTTGCGGGGGGGGGGGGGGGATCTCTCCTCTTCGGGCACTTCCACGTTACCTTTCTCTATATAAATGATAAATTTCGCTATGCCCGGAGCAGAAGACAGGAGGGGGTGAAGGGGGGGGGGGGGGGGAGGAGGTATATGATAGGTCAGAAGGAAGGGGGGGGGGGATTAATGGTACCAAGGGGGAGGACGGCTCACCGCCATCTTCGGGGGGGAGCAAGTCGAGCAGCCACAATAGTTTGCAGGAGTCTCAGTCCTGTGTCTCAGTCTCAGATATGGTCTCGGTATGTCTGGGGCACAGTTTCTGATGCGCAGTCATGTGGCTTTTAAAGGTATGTTCGTGTGTTTACACGGGAGTCCTGGCACCTGGAGGAAGAAAGGAGTGGGGTTATGTATACATTACGGCTCTTCTGGACGACGTCTGGTAGCCAGCCACTCTTCTGCTTCGGATGGGGTAGAGAAGAAGCGGGCACGGTCTCCGTTTGTCAGTCATAGTTGTGCCGGGTACATCATGGAGTACGGGAGCTGCAGGTCTCGAAGTTGCCTTTTGATTCCCAAGAACGAAGCTCGCTGTTTTTGGAGGTCCGCTGAGAAATCTGGGAATATGGAAACTGTGGCGTTGTCATATCGCAGAGGTCCTCTTTTTCTAGCAGCTTGTAAAATTATATCTCTATCACGAGAGTTGAGTAGTTTAACCAGCAAGGGTCTAGGTGGTGCGCCTGGTATGGGCGGCTTCATGGGCACCCGGTGGGCTCGCTCAATCACAAAGACTTGTGATAGTCCGGCATTGGGAATAGTGGCATCCCACAGCAGTCCCCAGCAGTAGTAGTGATATCCCACAGTGGCCCCCAGTAGTAATAGTGACATGCCACTGCAGCCACTAGCAGTAATAGTGACATCCCACAGCGGCCCCCAGTAGTAATAGTGATATGCCACAGTGGCCTCAGTAGTAATAGTGACATCCCACAGCAGCCCCAGTAGTAATATTGACACCCCACAGCGGCCCCAGTAGTAATAGTGACATCGCACAGCGGCCCCAAGCAGTAATAGTGACACCCCACAGCAGCCCCAGTAGTAATATTGACACCCCACAGCGGCCCCAGTAGTAATAGTGACACCCCACAGTGGCCCCAAGAGTAATAGTGACATTCCACAGCAGTCCTCAGTAGTAATAGTGACATCCCACAGCGGCCCACAGTAGTAATAGTGGCATCCCACAGCGCCCCAAGAAGTAATAGTGACATCCCACAGCGACCCCAGTAGTTATAGCACCCTCCTGAGACCCATATACTTACCCCTTCCTCCTCATGAAGCGCTGCTGCTCCTCTGCTTGGCAATGCTAGCGGCGCTGATCCCAGGTGCACAGTCTGACCTCAGTGTACGCTGCCGGAAGCCTCCTTTCCCTGCTCTCGCGGAACCTAAGAGGAAACGTCAGGGGAGGTGAGAGGAGGATCCCGGCTGCACATTAACGTCACAGTGTGCGCCGGGATTAGCACCGCAGCTGAGTGAATATCGGCATGTGCTGCTGCTTAGCCCAATTCCTCCCATTCTTTATGTGCTATTTTTATTTTTCTTGCCCAGATGCAGGACTTTGCATTTCTCCTCGTTAAATATCATTGTGTTAGTCGCCACCCACTGTTCAAGCTATTCTAGATCTTTTTGAATACTCTCTCTCTCTTCCCCAATGTTAGCTATCCCTCCTAGCTTTGTGTCGTCAACAAATTTGATCAGTTTACCATTATTTCCCTTCTCCAGATCATTTATAAAAATGTTGAACAACACTGGGCCTAGGACAGAGCCTTGTGGTACCCCACTTGATACATTCTTCCACTTGGATGTGCAGCCATTTATGACCACTCTTTGAGTACGATCACTCAGCCAGTTGTGAATCCACCTACCAGTTGCCTTATCAATCCCATACTTGGTCATTTTTTCAATAAGTATGGTATGAGAAATGCTTTACTAAAGTCAAGATATACTATATCCAGCGCATTTCCCTGATCAACCCACTTGGTTATTCTGTCATAGAAGGAAATTAGATTTTTCTGGCATGACTTGTTTGTTACAAATCCATGCTGGCTCTGGTTAATTACTCTATTTTTATCCAAGTACTTGCATACATGCTGTGTAATAATTATAAATGTTAGGCTCACAAGCCTGTAGTTTCCTGGATCTACCTTCTTCCCCTTTTGAAGATAGGGACAGCATTGGCCCTTTTTCAATATTAGGGGCATACTGTAGGATAAGGAAGGGGGAGTGTCAAGGGAACACTGTATGATAAGAGGGGAAGAACTATTAGGGGCATACTGTGTGACATGGGGGAAAGAGCTGTGTGTGTGATGTCCAATGACATCACACACACAGCTCCGCTGCATCCATCCTGATCCCCAGACATCACACACACAGCTCCGCTACATCCATCCTGATACCCAGACATCACACACATACAGCTCAGCTACATCCATACTGATCCCCAGACATCACACACACAGCTCCGCTACATCCATCCTGATACCCAGACATCACACACATACAGCTCAGCTACATCCATACTGATCCCCAGACATTACACACACAGCTTACATCCATCCTGATCCCCAGACATCACACACACAGCTCCACCCACTCCATCCATCCCGACCCCCACAGCTCCAACACACACACCATAGTCCTGAATCCACTGATCTCCATGGTCATGTGATCCCTCACTCCTCCCACACAGGGTATCACATGATTCTGCCCCCCCCCCCCCCTTCCCTCATGTCAGGACTGAATAGAAAAGATTAGTCGGCGCTAGGGGGCAGTGTGGGCTCTGTGAGAGGCTTATGGCAGACTGGGCTGTGCGGGAAGCTAATCTGTAGCCAGTCAGTCACACGTCGCATCGGGCAGAGGGAGGACAGGACGGCCAGTAGGCGCTGGTTCTCCTGCAGCAGCTCCAATAGTAGCTCCTTCACCCGCCAAATGGCTGAGCTGTCACCCCCTCACTGATAGCACCAGGGGCATCCTGCACCCAGCTTGCTACGCCACTGCCCTTAGCTCAGATGTGACACCGCCCTCACTGGGAGACATCTGGTGCATTTTAGGCGGTCCTGGATCTGTTTGCCCTGTGTGATTACTGCCCAGCATGAGTATATCAGTGAATAGAGGGCACTCAGTAACTGCACAGCACGCAGCAGGGACAGAGAAGGGGGACTAAGCACCAGGGCGTCCAGCCCCGAGGCTCCGCCTACAGCAGCCAACTATCTCCTCCGCAGGCTCTCTTCTGCTGAGGCCCGGAGAGCACTGGCCGCTGAGGAGCGGGAAATAAGCCGTGCGCTGACAGGCCGAGCCGTAGCCAATCACTGCTCAACTCCTGCAGTACAAGGGGAGCGCTGACTGGAGGCTGGCCAATCACTGAACAGCTCGTACAGTACATGGGGGAGAGCTGACAGGAGGCTAGCCAATCACTGCTTAGCTCCTTCAGTACATGGGGAGCGCTGACTGGAGGCTCTGTAATTGGTGCATTGCTTGTTCTTGTGGTGTTTACCCTCTTTATCAGGCCCGCAGAGAACAAGAGCGCAGGGCGGTGGAGCGCGGGAGGAGGAAGTACACAGGGCTGTGATGGGGAAGAGGACAGTATATGGGGGATGTGATGTGGGGGACAGGACAGTATATGGGGGTTGTGATGGAGGAGAGGGCTGTATATGGGGGATGTGATGAGAGAGGACAGTATATGGCGGATGTGTTGGATGTGTTGAGGAGGAGAGGACAGTATATGGGGGATGTGATGAGGGAGAGGACACTATATGGGGGATGTGATGAGGAGAGGGCAGCATATGCGGGATGTGATGAGGGGAAGAGGACAGTATATGGGGGGATGTGATGGGGGGAATGGGACAGTATATGGCGGATGTGTTGAGGAGGAGAGGACAGTATATGGGGGATGTGATCAGGGAGAGCACAGTATATGGGGGATGTGATGAGGAAAGGGCAGCATATGCAGGATGTGATGAGGGGAAGAGGACAGTATATGGGGGGATGTGATGAGAGAGAGGGCAATATATGGGGATGTGATGAGAGAGAGGACAGTATATGGGGGATGTGATGAAGGAGAGGACAGTATATGGGGGGCTGTAATGAGGGGAGAGGACAGTATATGGGGGATGTGATGAGGGGAGAGGACAGTATATGAGGGATGTGATGAGGGGGAGAGGACAGTATTTGGGGGATGTGATGAGGGGGAGAGGACAGTATATGCGGGCTGTGATGAGGGGAGAGGACAGTATATGGGGGATGTGATGAAGGAAGAGGACAGTATATTGGGGATGGGATAAGGTGAGAGGACATTATATGGGGGATGTGATGAGGAGCAGCAGACAGTACATGGGGGATGTGATGAGTCTTAAAGAGGATCTGCAGCACCTGAAGTAAGGAATGTCTTCTCATTCACTGCCTGACTAACATGAGGCTCTTCTTAAGGAGAGTATATAGTAGATAGGTTGTTGAATCGTATATATTGTATATCATACATGTGACTATATATATGTGTGATCAAGGAGACGTACTGTCAGATGATGGGTTCTTTTTCCCCCTTTCGTTTACTTCCTTTCCTTAATTAATTCTGAATACTTGTAAATTTCAGCTTTTTCTTCCCCAACGGAGGACACGGCCCAGGTACGATCCTGTCCTATAACAGAGCTAACAGTGCGGTTGCTATACTTTGCATCAGCAGGAACCCCTGAACATTCAATCATCCATGGCTAATATGAGATCAGAGGTGGGCAAGAAATATAATGTCACTCGCAGTCACCAATAACATGGTGGATCAGTGATTTGCAGCCGACGGCTCTCCAGCTGTACTGTGACCGCGGTGTGATGGGAGTTACATATCAGGCCCGCAGAGAACAAGAGCGCAGGGCGGTGGAGCGCGGGAGGAGGAAGTACACAGGGCCGTGATGGGGAAGAGGACAGTATATGGGGGATGTGATGTGGGGGACAGGACAGTATATGGGGGCTGTGATGGAGGAGAGGGCTGTATATGGGGGATGTGATGAGAGAGGACAGTATATGGCGGATGTGTTGAGGAGGAGAGGACAGTATATGGGGGATGTGATGAGGGAGAGGACACTATATGGGGGATGTGATGAGGAGAGGGCAGCATATGCGGGATGTGATGAGGGGAAGAGAACAGTATATGGGGGATGTGATGAAGGAGAGGACAGTATATGGGGGGCTGTAATGAGGGGAGAGGACAGTATATGGGGGATGTGATGAGGGGAGAGGACAGTATATGAGGGATGTGATGAGGGGGAGAGGACAGTATTTGGGGGATGTGATGAGGGGGAGAGGACAGTATATGCGGGCTGTGATGAGGGGAGAGGACAGTATATGGGGGATGTGATGAAGGAAGAGGACAGTATATTGGGGATGGGATAAGGTGAGAGGACATTATATGGGGGATGTGATGAGGAGCAGCAGACAGTACATGGGGGATGTGATGAGTCTTAAAGAGGTGGCCTCTGCAGTAATGGTGTCCCCCCACTGTTGCCTCTGCAGTAATAGTGACCCCCCACAGTGGCTTCTGCAGTAATAGTGACCCCCCCATAGTGGCTTCTGCAGTAATAGTGAACCCCCCCCCCCCCCACAGTGGCCCCAGTAGTAAGTGTTCCCCACAGTGGCCCCAGTAGTAAGTATTCCCCACAGTGGCCCCAAGTATTAAGTGTTCCCCACAGTGGCCTCAGTAGTAAGTGTTCCCCCAAAAGGACCCCCACAGTGGCCTCTGCAGTAGTAGTGTTCCCCCAAAGGGACCCCCACAGTGGCCTCTGCAGTAATAGTGACCCCCCACAGTGGCCTCTGCAGTAATAGTGACCCCCCACAGTGGCCTCTGCAGTAATAGTGACCCCCCCACAGTGGCCTCTGCAGTAATGGTGACCCCTTCCCCCCCCCACAGTGGCCTCTGCAGTAATAGTGACCCCCCCCCTCCCCCCCACAGTGGCCTCTGCAGTAATAGTGACCCCCCCACAGTGGCCTCTGCAGTAATAGTGTCCCCCCACAGTGGCCTCTGCAGTAATAGTGCCCCCCCCCAGTGGCTTCTGCAGTAATAATGACCCCCCATAGTGGCTTCTGCAGTAATAGTGACCCTTCCCCACAGTGGCCCCAGTAGTAAGTGTTCCCCACAGTGGCCCTAAGTAGTAAGTGTTCCCCACAGTGGCCCCAGTAGTAAGTGTTCCCCACAGTGGCCCCAGTAGTAAGTGTTCCCCACAGTGGCCCTAGTAGTAAGTGTTCCCCACAGTGGCCCCAGTAGTAAGTGTTCCCCACAGTGGCCCCAGTAGTAAGTGTTCCCCACAGTGGCCCCAGTAGTCTGTGTTCTCCACAGTGGCCCCAGTAGTCCGTGTTCTCCGCAGTAACATAGTAACATAGTATGTAAGGCTGAGTGAAGACAATGTCCATCTAGTCCAGCCTGTCTATCCTACTGTGTTGATCCAGAGGAAGGCAAAAACCCCCAAGGCCAGAAGCCAATTAGCCCTTTTGGGGAAAAAATTCCTTCCCGACTCCCTAATGGCAATCAGACTGTTCCCTGGATCAACCCCTAAGGCCTCATGTCCACGGGGAAAATCAGGCCCGCTACGGATTCTCCATGTAGAATCCATAGCGGGTCCCACCTGCCCCGCGGACATGAGGGCTGAAAATAAGAATAAATCAGAATAAACTCACCTCCCATCCGCTCCGTTTCTTCTCTTCGCTGCGGCGTCATCTTCTCTCGTCGCGGCCGGATCTTCTTTCTTCGGCTCGGCGGATGTGCATGATAACGTCGGTGACGTGCCCCGCGCATGCGCCGTCCCGAAGAAAAAAGATCCGGCCGCGACGGAGAGAAGATGGCGCCGCCGCGAAGAGAAGAAACGGAGCGTGTGAGTAAATTCCGAATTTTGTCTCCCGCGGATCCGGACGGCTTCCATAGGCTTCAATAGAAGCCCGCGGGAGCCGTCCCCGCGGGAGACCCGCATGAAAATGGAGCATGGTCCAGATTTTTTCATGCTCCATTTTTTTTAAAATCACTTTTATTGACGATCCGCGGGTATTTATCTACCCGCGGGTGGTCAATGAATCCCTATGGGATGCGGATCCGCGCGCGGGAGAAGAGTTAAAATCCGCTGCGGATTTTAATTCTTATTTTCCCCGTGGACATGAGGCCTAATAGTTCCTACCTGCCTGTATACCCGGATTGACACTTAACCTAATATTTATATCCTGTAATATCCTTCTTCTCCAGAAAGACATCAAGTCCCCTTTTAAACTCCTCTATGGATTTTGCCATCACCACTTCCTCCGGTAGAGAGTTCCACAGTCTAACTGCTCTTACAGTAAAGAATCCCCTTCTATGTTGGTGATGAAACCTACTTTCCTCTAATCGTAGCGGATGTCCTCTTGTTACTGTCGTGGTCCTGGGTGTAAACAGATTGCGGGAGAGATCCATGTGTTGTCCCCTCATGTACTTATACATGGTTATTTGGTCGCCTCTTAACCTTCTTTTTTCTAGAGTAAATAGTCCCAATTTGGATAGCCTCTCTGGGTATTCCAGTCCCGTCATTCCATGTATTAGTTTAGTTGCCCTTCTTTGAACCCCCTCAAGCACTGTGACATCTTTCCTGAGCGCCGTTGACCAGAATTGTACGCAGTATTCCATGTGAGGCCTGACAAGTGCCTTATATAATGGAAGGATAATGTTCTCGTCCTTCGCCCCTATACCTCTTTTAATGCACCCCAAGACTTTATTTGCCTTTGCAGCAGCTGACTGGCATTGGTTACTCCAGTTTAGTCTATTATCCACTAATACCCCCAGATCCTTTTCCATATCACTTTTCCCTAGTGGTACCCCATTAAGTGAATATTTGTGACATCCGTTTCTCCTGCCCATGTGCATAGTCTTACATTTTTCAACATTGAACTTCATTTGCCATTTTTCTGCCCAAGCCCCTAGCTTATCCAGGTCCATTTGTAGCCGCACATTGTCCTCCGTTGCATTAATTATGTTGTATAATTTTGTGTCATCTGCAAATATTGATATTTTGCTGTGCAGCCCCTCTATCAGGTCATTGATAAATATGTTGAACAGAGTGGGGACTAATACTGAACCCTGTGGCACCCCGCTAGCGACTGTGGTCCAATCAAAGTACGCACCATTTATTACCACCCTCTGCTTTCTATCATTGAGCCAATTTTTTACCCACTTACACACGTTTTCGCCTAGTCCGAGCTGCCTCATTTTGTATATTAGCCTATTATGTGGCACGGTGTCAAAGGCTTTAGAGAAGTCCAGATATACAAAATCAATAGATTCTCCCTGGTACAGCTAAGAGCTTACTTCATCGTAGAAACTGATCAGATTTGTCTGACATGAGCGACCCTTCATGAATCCATGCTGGTGAGGAGTTATTCCCTTATTCTCCTTGAGGTACTCATCGATGGCGTCTCTCAGAATCCCCTAGAAAATTTTTCCCATTACTGAAGTGAGACTTACTGGCCTGTAGTTACCAGGCTCACTTTTGCTCCCTTTTTTGTAAATTGGAACCACGTTGGCAATGCGCCAATCCAATGGTACTACACCGGTCTTGATAGTGTCTAGAAATATTAGGTATAGTGGCCTAGCTATCTCGTCACTTAGTTCCCTTAGTATCCTTGGGTGTAATCCATCTGGGCCCGGCGATTTATCAATTTTAGTTTTCTTTAGCCGCTTCCGCACCTCCTCCTGCGTTAGGTATGAGATCTTTTGTGAGGGGTTCATTTTATTCCCCTGCATCTCGTGTGGCATTTCCTTTTCTTTTGTGAATACACTTGAGAAGAAACTGTTTAGTAGATTTGCTTTCCCTTCGTCATCATCAATGATTTCTCCTGCATTGTTTTTTAAAGGGCCAGCGCTCTCCCTGCAAATCCTTTTGCTGTTAATGTAGTTGAAAAATAGCTTCGGGTTGTTTTTGCTCTCTTTGGCGATCCGTCTTTCTGCTTCCTCCTTGGCAGTTTTGATCGTATCTTTGCATATTTTGTTTTTTTCCCTGTATGTTTTTAGCGCTTCTTCGCTGCCTTGTTGCTTTAGTAGTTTGAACGCTTTCTTTTTTTCGTTTATTGCCCCGCTTACCGTCTTGTCGAGCCACATTGGTTTCCTTTTAGTTGAGTTTCTTTTATTTTTAAAGGGAATGAACTGTTCACATGAGGCGATTAGGATTCTTTTGAACTTTTCCCATTTGTCCTCCGTACTGATATTTTTGAGGATGTTGTCCCAATTAATGTTACCGATAGTTCTAAGCTCATCAAATTTTGCTTTACTAAAGTTTAGTTTCTTTGTCACTCCCTGATAAGGCTTCCTATTGATTGACAGCTGGAAGTTGATTATATTGTGGTCACTGTTCCCCAAGTGCCCCTCAACCTGCACCCCCTTTATACGGTCCGGTTTGTTGGTTAGTACTAGGTCCAGAATGGCCCTCCTTCTTGTTGGTTCCTGCACAAGTTGGTTCAGGTAATTGTCTTTAATTACTCTCAAGAATTTATCACCCCTGTGAGATTTGCAGGTTTCGTTCTCCCATGTTATATCTGGATAATTAAAGTCCCCCATGATAATTACTTTGTTTCGCTTTGACACCTCTTCTATCTGCCTTAGTAGTAAGTTTTCAGTTTCTTCTGTTGCTTTTGGTGCTCTATAGAAGACCCCTATCAGGATTTTGTTATTTTTTCCTCCCTGTATTTCTACCCACAGAGATTCCACCTGTTCGTCTCCTACCCCTATATCCTCCCGTAGCCTCGGCTTCAAGTTCGATTTGACGTACAGACATACCCCTCCCCCTTTCTGGTTCCTTCAGTCTCTTCTGAAGAGATTGTACCCCTGCAAATTCACCGCCCAATCGCACTTATCATCAAGCCATGTTTCCGTAATTCCGACTATATCATAGTTTTCATCAGTCATTCTCGCTTCAAGCTCACCCACTTTACCAATCAGACTTCTTGCATTCGTGGTCATACAATTTATATAATTTTTTTTGTTTTTTAAATTTGTTTTGTTGCTATTCGTACTTATGGCTGATCTATCAATTCTATCTGTACTAACCCCACCCCCTGCTCGACCCCCCCCATTCCCTTTGCTTGGACCCGGATCGCTAGTTACACTGGCTACCCCACTATTTCTCATTTTACCCCCCCCCCCCCCAGTCCCTAGTTTAAACACTCCTCCAGCCTTCTAGCCATCTTATCCCCCAGCACAGCTGCACCCTCCCCATTAAGATGCAGCCCGTCCCTACGGTAGAGCCTGTAGCCGACAGCAAAGTCAGCCCAGTTCTCCAGGAACACAAATCCCTCCTTCTTACACCAACTCCGGAGCCACTTGTTTACCTCCCTAAGATCCTGCTGCCTTTCTAGTGTGGCTTTAGGTACAGGTAGTATTTCCGAGAAAAGTACCCTGGAGGTCCTCGCCCTAAGCTTGGACCCGAAGTCCCTGAAATCATTTTTGAGGGCCCTCCATTGACCTCTAACTTGTTCATTGGTGCCAACGTGCACCATGACCGCTGGATCCTCACCAGCCCCTCCCAGTAATCTGTCAATCCGATCCGCGATGTGTCGAACTCGAGCGCAAGGAAGACAACACACCGTTCGACGATCCCGGTCTTTATGGCAGATTGCCCTCTCTGTCCCCCTAATTGAGTCCCCCACCACTAGAACCTGTCTAGCCTGCCCTGCGCTCCCCATCCCCGTCTCACTGGAGCAGTCATCCCCCTGGCGTTCAGAGGGCATGTCGTGCTGCAGCGGTGCTGGCTCTGTAATGGCATCGCCCTCATCTGCCAACGTTGCAGACATGTTGGGTTGTGCCAGTTCAGGACCAGCCTCCCTGGATCTATTCCCTCTACGCCTCCTTCTATCTGACACCCAGCTGACTGCCTGCTCCCCCTGCACTTCCGTACTACCATCCGCCCCCGCCTCTACCCCAGCGAGTGTCTGCTCAGTGAGCACCAAACTCCTTTCCATGATGTCAATGGCTCTCAGTGTTGCCAGTTGCCCGTTTAGATCCAGAATTTGGGCTTCTAAATGTGCGACGTGCACGCATCTTGCGCAACAGTATGCCCCCCTCGATCGGCTGATCAAGGACCGCATACATTGCACAAGTAGCACACTGGATGACATTGCCAGACATGGAGCTCATCCTAATGGGGATCTACAATTTACTTGTGGAAGTAGTGAAGATAGACTTGATCACACTCCGCTCACGCTGCTACAACCGCTCACACGCTGCTGCAACCGCTCAACCGCTGACCCGCTGCTGCAACCGCTGACCCGCTGCTGCAACCGCTGACCCGCTGCTGCAACCGCTGACCCGCTGCTGCAACCGCTGACCCGCTGCTGCAACCCCTCACCCGCTGCTGCAACCCCTCACCCGCTGCTGCAACCGCTCACCCGCTGCTGCAACCGCTCACCCGCTGCTGCAACCGCTCACACGCTGCTGCCTCTGTGCAACTACTCACGCTGCCGCTCTCACGCAACCTCTTACCCGCTGAGACTTATGCACAACCGGTCACAAAATTTTTTTTTTTTTTTACCCCCCTCACAAACACTTAGACCCCCAGACACACACACACACAGAAGACACAAATAACCAGATACACAGAAGACACACACTTAGCTCACAAACACACACAGAAGATACTTATCAGCTCCTCCACTCCTCCTGGTGACGTCACCCGCTGTCCCGGCGGCCGCTCACTCTGCCCTCCTGTCTCAGCTGCTCCGTTCTGGTCCCCTCCGCTGCTGCTGGCGCTGGACTCCTGGTGGCCTCTTGGCGCCGGCTACTGCGCTCCGGTCTTCTCCTTGCTGCCCCCGCACCTGCTTCGGCGCTGGTATCGGCTGCTGAGCTGCTCCGCTGTCCCCTTCAGCCCCCCGCTCGTACCTTCGTCTCGTGCCGCTGCTCCTGGCGTCAGCCCCAGTAGTACGTGTTCCCCACAGTGGCCCCAGTAGTACGTGTTCCCCACAGTGGCCCCAGTAGTACGTGTTCCCCACAGTGGCCCCAGTAGTACGTGTTCCCCACAGTGGCCCCAGTAGTACGTGTTCCCCACAGTGGCCCCAGTAGTAAGTGTTCCCCACAGTGGCCCCAGTAGTAAGTGTTCCCCACAGTGGCCCCAGTAGTAAGTGTTCCCCACAGTGGCCCCAGTAGTAAGTGTTCCCCACAGTGGCCCCAGTAGTAAGTGTTCCCCACAGTGGCCCCAGTAGTAAGTGTTCCCCACAGTGGCCCCAGTAGTAAGTGTTCCCCACAGTGGCCCCAGTAGTAAGTGTTCCCCACAGTGGCCCCAGTAGTAAGTGTTCCCCACAGTGGCCCCAGTAGTAAGTGTTCCCCACAGTGGCCCCAGTAGTAAGTGTTCCCCACAGTGGCCCCAGTAGTAAGTGTTCCCCACAGTGGCCCCAGTAGTAAGTGTTCCCCACAGTGGCCCCAGTAGTAAGTGTTCCCCACAGTGGCCCCAGTAGTAAGTGTTCCCCACAGTGGCCCCAGTAGTAAGTGTTCCCCACAGTGGCCCCAGTAGTAAGTGTTCCCCACAGTGGCCCCAGTAGTAAGTGTTCCCCACAGTGGCCCCAGTAGTAAGTGTTCCCCACAGTGGCCCCAGTAGTAAGTGTTCCCCACAGTGGCCCCAGTAGTAAGTGTTCCCCACAGTGGCCCCAGTAGTAAGTGTTCCCCACAGTGGCCCCAGTAGTAAGTGTTCCCCACAGTGGCCCCAGTAGTAAGTATTCCCCACAGTGGCCCCAGTAGTAATAGTGTTCCCCACAGTGGCCCCAGTAGTAATAGTGTTCCCCACAGTGGCCCCAGTAGTAATAGTGTTCCCCACAGTGGCCCCAGTAGTAATAGTGTTGCCCACAGTGGCCCCAGTAGTAATAGTGTT
The DNA here is from genome assembly GCF_035609145.1 of Eleutherodactylus coqui. NCBI lineage: Eukaryota > Metazoa > Chordata > Amphibia > Anura > Eleutherodactylidae > Eleutherodactylus > Eleutherodactylus coqui. The sequence continues at coordinate 91,592 of NW_027102355.1, forward strand.
CCCCACAGTGGCCCCAGTAGTAATAGTGTTCCCCACAGTGGCCCCAGTAGTAATATTGTTGCCCACAGTGGCCCCAGTAGTAATAGTGTTGCCCACAGTGGCCCCAGTAGTAATAGTGTTCCCCACAGTGGCCCCAGTAGTAATAGTGTTCCCCACAGTGGCCCCAGTAGTAATAGTGTTCCCCGCAGTGGCCCCAGTAGTAATAGTGTTCCCCGCAGTGGCCTCTGCAGTAATAGTGTTCCCCGCAGTGGCCTCTGCAGTAATAGTGTTCCCCGCAGTGGCCTCTGCAGTAATAGTGTTCCCCGCAGTGGCCTCTGCAGTAATAGTGTTCCCCGTAGTGGCCTCTGCAGTAATAGCGTTCCCCACAGTGGCCTCTGCAGTAATAGCGTTCCCCACAGTGGCCTCTGCAGTAATAGCGTTCCCCACAGTGGCCTCTGCAGTAATAGTGTTCCCCACCGTGGCCTCTGCAGTAATAGTGTTCCCCACAGTGGCCTCTGCAGTAATGGTGTTCCCCCAAAGGGACCCCCACAGTGGCCTCTGCAGTAAGTGTTCCCCCCACAGTGGTCTCTGCAGTTTAGTGACCCCCCCCCCCACAGTGGCCTCTGCAGTAATAGTGACCCCCCCCCCCCCCACAGTGGCCTCTGCTGTAATAGTGACCCCCCCCCCCCCACAGTGGCCTCTGCTGTAATAGTGACCCCCCCCCCCCACAGTGGCCTCTGCAGTAATAGTGACCCCCCCCACAGTGGCCTCTGCAGTAATAGTGACCCCCCCCCCCCCCCACAGTGGCCTCTGCAGTAATAGTGACCCACCCACAGTGGCCTCTGCAGTAATAGTGACCCCCCACACAGTGGCCTCTGCAGTAACTGCGACCCCCACAATTGCCCAAGTAGTAATAGTGCCCCCCAACCCCCCATAGCGGCCCCAGTGGTAATAGTGAATTAAGATGAGTCAGCACGATGAACAATAAAATGTCTATGTGCACACGAGCGTGTAGACCATTTTTGTAAATAGTATATAAGACGGGCTGAGAGTATATGGGCAGCAGGCTCGCCTATGGATCTCATGAGATGCCTGGGACCTTTACCCTGATTTGACGTGACTCCTGCCTCGATAGAAATCCAGGGCTTCATTTACAATGGGCTCTGGGTCTCTAGAGCGATGGCAGTTTTTGGGGACCGCTATAGACCAGAAATGGAAGGGACCTTTTTATTTGTTTTTAATACTTCTGTCTGCTTTATTGTCCTTTCTCTTGTGTCAGTGGGTCCCAAAATCAATCCTTCCACTATAAGGGGGTATTGCAGGCTAATGCTGAGGATGTGATGTCCCCGGGATGGGTTGTCAGTGGTTGACCAGCTGGGGTCCGCCACTTCGATTCGCCGCCGATCAGCTGATTGTCCGGCTTGTCAGTGCAGCAGGCTGGACATTGTCATTGGTGGTCTGGGTCAGGAGTGTGGTGGGTGGCTTCATTCCCATTGAGATCAGTGGGAGTGATGCTTTCAATTACACTTCCGGATTCTCATTGCAGTCAGAGCCAAAGGTGAAATGGGAGGCATCGCTCCTGTTGGTTTTGGTGAGGGGGGAAGCCATCTATTGTATTTCTAGCCTTGACTACCAATGACTATATCCAGCCCCGCTGTACTGACAGTGAGCCAGAGGATAAACTAATGTAGCGGGGATCCTGAGCGGCGGATCCCCGCTGGTTGACTGTTGGTGCTCTATCCTGGGGATAGGTCATCAATGGTAAAAGCACGGAATAACGATTTAATTGCCAACATATTCCTTACATATACTTTTGATGTATATATTCTATATATATTGATATTTTATCAATTGCAGCTTGAACAAGGTAGTAAATGGTTGGCTATCAGTTCCATGGAAATAGAGCCGTGCTCACACATTAGCAGTATAACTCCATTCACAAGGGGGCTAGGGTACTGCCATTCTCGTGATCACTGGAGGTCCCGGTGGTCGGTCTCCCAGCCTCGTACATTTATCTCCTAGTTTTCCTGGTGGTTTAGGGTAGAAGAACGGGTTCAAATGTATTTCACTTCACACTGTGAGGTGCCCCTAAGTGGTTTAGGGAGTTTTGACCAAAGTGATTATATGTTGCACAGGGCTTCTGTGGGTTCAGCTATTTCCAGTTCAGCAACAGAATTACCCTGCACTTCTTTTAATGTTTTTATGGGTTCAGGTGAGAAATGTTAAGATAAGGTAACTTTTAAAAAGGTTGAAATGCTTTAGTATGGAAAACTAATTTGAACTAAACGTCTTATATATAATGTTTATGGCCATCTCTACCACCCCAGCTGAGGCCATGCGGACACACAACTGGGTACATAGAAGTGTCGGACAAAGCCTAAGGCCTCATGTCCACTTGAAAAATACAATCCGCGCAGAATCTGCCGCGGATTTGCTTTAAGTGGTATTTTTTTTGCATGCAGATATCCGCACACATTGCTATCAATGTGATAGCAATGTTGCCGATCCGCGCGGAATGCGCGGCAGAATCGAGCATGCCGCTTTTTTTCTCCCGCGCATGAAAAATGCAATTCTTTTAAAATGCCATCCGCAGGTGCAAAATTCAATTTAACGGACCGTGGATGGCCAATGATTCCCTATGGGCAAAATCCGCTGCGGATTCCGCAATTCCATTTAGCTAGTGGACATGAGGCCTTAGAGCTCTCCTTACTGCTACACATGAAGTTCAGTTCTGGTCCCAGGGCCTTAAAGGGGTTCTACCAAGATTATAACTTATCCCCTATACACAGGATGAGGGAATAAGTGTTTAATCAGTGAAGGTCCAGTTGCAAGTACACCTACCAATGAAAAGAATTGGGGTCCTTTGTTTTTCATGGATGAATGGAGTGGCGGTCAAGCATACACATTGCTTCTTCTACATCCCTATGGAACTGCCAGAGATAGCGAGCATGCGTGCTGGGGAAGAGCTGTATCATGGGATTGATTGGCTAGTGGGAGTGGCCTAATTTAGGGATGTGGACACTATTGGGGATTATAGGACAATCAGGCCTCTATGAAGCAACATGCTCTACGGGGGCTCCTGTGAAGTAAGCAGGAACAGAGTAGAGGAGAACAAACAGTCTTTCTCGTATTATAAGCTTGCAACGTTTAAGCTTTTCTTTAGGTTTCTGTACCACTTGTTGGCGGTTGCATTTAGTAAAGTTGCATTGTTTACACTAAATGTGGTTGCAGTTGTTTTCTTAATGGGGAACCACTTGGGATTCACCACCCTACATGTTACTAATCAGTGTATCGCTTCACATCAGGAAGGAGGACATGATGGGTTGGTTGTCTGGTTATGCCCAGGATCTGTGATCATCTCAAGTGTCTCTGATCCTGGGTTTACACATACAATATCTTCCCTTGGGCTTGCCGTACAGGCTGCACTGCAGTTTGTGGCTTACGTGTTAATATTCATATCTTTGTGGAAACCAGAGCTGTAATTGCCTTCACATGGGGCAAATATTCAGTTTGTTGCACTTGCCCTGCATTTACATACCTTACCAAGGCCTCCCCCTGGCACCTGGGGCACGTGCTCCCTCTCATCCCTCATTTACATACCTCACCAAGGCTTCCCCCGGCACCTGGGGCACGTGCTCCCTCTCATCCGTCATTTACATACCTCATCAAGGCCCCCCTGGCACCTGGGGCACATGCCCTTTCTCATCCCTCATTTACATACCTCACCAAGGCCCCCCCCCCTGGCACCTGGGGCACATGCCCCCTCTGATCCCTCCCTGACCTCCGTCTAGCTACAACTTTGCTGCAAACAACCATTTTCTCACCCATATGTATTTGGATTCAATTCCATAAATTTAAGAAATGGTTTATTTAGAAAGTATTGTCTAAAATCAGCCTTCACCAGAAATTAGACACCAGAAAATAAATTCTCGCATGCTCCAAAATAAAAACTTAAGAGAAGTGTCAATTATAAAAGACTTTATTTATTTAAGGTTTTCAACATTTTAGTGTTATGGCTTCCCTAAGGCTGCAGATCCAGAAGAAAGCGAAAAATCCCTCGACACTTTTAGCCAATTTGTGTCACAGGGAAAAAATTCCTTCTTGACCCCGGGAAAAGGCGATCAGTCCTAGAACCCTGGATCAGAGCCGCTGATGATAGTGTGATGGTGGTGGGCATTGTACATGTAGAGCTGGGGTGGGGCGCTGTGTGGGTGTCCAAATGAAGTTGCTGGCTGGGTGTACAGCTAGTAGACGCTGTGTGGCGGGGTGCATGGTGACGGCGCTGTATGGCGGGGTTCAGGGTGAGGGTGTTGTGTGGCGGGGTGCAGGGTGAGGGCGCTGTACAGCAGGGTACAGGGTGGGACGCTGTGTGACTGCACCCCCCTTATAGTCCGAGGGAAGAATCATTTGCTGTTTCAGTGGATGAATGAGCGATCCTGGTTGTCAGGTCATGGTCACATGATCAGTACTTCCAGAATTACAGCCTTCATTCATTCAGAATTGTTGTCACAGCAAATGGAGGATAATGCTTGCTTCATTGCAGCATCTCTCTGTAGAGCTGGGGGGCGCTGCGTGCAGGGTGAATGCGCTGTGCAGCTGCCTGTTGGGTGAGGGCGCTGTGTGGGGGGGCGCAGTGTGGGACGCTGTGTGACTGCACCCGTCCAAGGGAAGAATCATTTGCTGTTCCAGTGGATGAATGAGCGATCCTGGTTGTCAGGTCATGGTCACATGATCAGTACTTCCAGAATTACAGCCTTCATTCATTCAGAATTGTTGTCACAGCAAATGGAGGATAATGCTTGCTTCATTGCAGCATCTCTCTGTAGAGCTAGGGGGCGCTTTGTGGCTGCGTGCAGGGTGAATGCGCTGTGCGGCTGCCTGTTGGGTGAGGGCGCTGTGTGGCGGGGCGCAGCGTGGGACGCTGTGTGACTGCACCCGTCCAAGGGAAGAATCATTTGCTGTTCCAGTGGATGAATGAGCGATCCTGGTTGTCAGGTCATGGTCACATGATCAGTACTTCCAGAATTACAGCCTTCATTCATTCAGAATTGTTGTCACAGCAAATGGAGGATAATGCTTGCTTCATTGCAGCATCTCTCTGTAGAGCTGGGGGGCGCTGTGTGGCTGCGTGCAGGGTGAATGCGCTGTGCGACTGCCTGTTGGGTGAGGGCGCTGTGTGGCAGGGCGCAGGGTGGGACGCTGTGTGACTGCACCCATCCAAGGGAAGAATCATTTGCTGTTCCAGTGGATGAATGAGCGATCCTGGTTGTCAGGTCATGGTCACATGATCAGTACTTCCAGAATTACAGCCTTCATTCATTCAGAATTGTTGTCACAGCAAATGGAGGATAATGCTTGCTTCATTGCAGCATCTCTCTGTACAGCTGGGGGGCGCTGTGTGGCTGCGTGCAGGGTGAATGCGCTGTGTGGCGGGGCGCAGGGTGGGACGCTGTGTGACTGCACCCGTCCAAGAGAAGAATCATTTGCTGTTCCAGTGGATGAATGAGCGATCCTGGTTGTCAGGTCATGGTCACATGATCAGTACTTCCAGAATTACAGCCTTCATTCATTCAGAATTGTTGTCACAGCAAATGGAGGATAATGCTTGCTTTATTGCAGCATCTCTCTGTAGAGCTGGGGGGCGCTGTGTGGCTGCGTGCAGGGTGAATGCGCTGTGTGGCGGGGCGCAGGGTGGGACGCTGTGTGACTGCACCCGTCCAAGGGAAGAATCATTTGCTGTTCCAGTGGATGAATGAGCGATCCTGGTTGTCAGGTCATGGTCACATGATCAGTACTTCCAGAATTACAGCCTTCATTCATTCAGAATTGTTGTCACAGCAAATGGAGGATAATGCTTGCTTTATTGCAGCATCTCTCTGTAGAGCTGGGGGGCGCTGTGTGGCTGCGTGCAGGGTGAATGCACTGTGCGGCTGCCTGCAGGGTGAGGGCGCTGTGTGGCGGGGCGCAGGGTGGGACGCTGTGTGACTGCACCCGTCCAAGGGAAGAATCATTTGCTGTTCCAGTGGATGAATGAGCGATCCTGGTTGTCAGGTCATGGTCACATGATCAGTACTTCCAGAATTACAGCCTTCATTCATTCAGAATTGTTGTCACAGCAAATGGAGGATAATGCTTGCTTCATTGCAGCATCTCTCTGTAGAGCTAGGGGGCGCTGTGTGGCTGCGTGCAGGGTGAATGCGCTGTGCGGCTGCCTGTTGGGTGAGGGCGCTGTGTGGCGGGGCGCAGGGTGGGACGCTGTGTGACTGCACCCGTCCAAGGGAAGAATCATTTGCTGTTCCAGTGGATGAATGAGCGATCCTGGTTGTCAGGTCATGGTCACATGATCAGTACTTCCAGAATTACAGCCTTCATTCATTCAGAATTGTTGTCACAGCAAATGGAGGATAATGCTTGCTTCATTGCAGCATCTCTCTGTAGAGCTGGGGGGCGCTGTGTGGCTGCGTGCAGGGTGAATGCGCTGTGCGACTGCCTGTTGGGTGAGGGCGCTGTGTGGCAGGGCGCAGGGTGGGACGCTGTGTGACTGCACCCATCCAAGGGAAGAATCATTTGCTGTTCCAGTGGATGAATGAGCGATCCTGGTTGTCTGGTCATGGTCACATGATCAGTACTTCCAGAATTACAGCCTTCATTCATTCAGAATTGTTGTCACAGCAAATGGAGGATAATGCTTGCTTCATTGCTGCATCTCTCTGTAGAGCTGGGGGGCGCTGTGTGGCTGCGTGCAGGGTGAATGCGCTGTGCGGCTGCCTGTTGGGTGAGGGCGCTGTGTGGCGGGGCGCAGGGTGGGACGCTGTGTGACTGCACCCGTCCAAGGGAAGAATCATTTGCTGTTCCAGTGGATGAATGAGCGATCCTGGTTGTCAGGTCATGGTCACATGATCAGTACTTCCAGAATTACAGCCTTCATTCATTCAGAATTGTTGTCACAGCAAATGGAGGATAATGCTTGCTTTATTGCAGCATCTCTCTGTAGAGCTGGGGGGGCGCTGTGTGGCTGCGTGCAGGGTAAATGCGCTGTGCGACTGCCTGTTGGGTGAGGGCGCTGTGTGGCGGGGCGCAGGGTGGGACGCTGTGTGACTGCACCCGTCCAAGGGAAGAATCATTTGCTGTTCCAGTGGATGAATGAGCGATCCTGGTTGTCTGGTCATGGTCACATGATCAGTACTTCCAGAATTACAGCCTTCATTCATTCAGAATTGTTGTCACAGCAAATGGAGGATAATGCTTGCTTCATTGCAGCATCTCTCTGTAGAGCTGGGGGGCGCTGTGCGGCTGCCTGTTGGGTGAGGGCGCTGTGTAGCGGGGCGCAGGGTGGGACGCTGTGTGACTGCACCCGTCCAAGGGAAGAATCATTTGCTGTTCCAGTGGATGAATGAGCAATCCTGGTAGTCAGGTCATGGTCACATGATCAGTACTTCCAGAATTACAGCCTTCATTCATTCAGAATTGTTGTCACAGCAAATGGAGGATAATGCTTGCTTCATTGCAGCATCTCTCTGTAGAGCTGGGGGGCGCTGTGTGGCTGCATGCAGGGTGAATGCGCTGTGTGGCGGGGCGCAGGGTGGGACGCTGTGTGACTGCACCCGTCCAAGGGAAGAATCATTTGCTGTTCCAGTGGATGAATGAGCGATCCTGGTTGTCAGGTCATGGTCACATGATCAGTACTTCCAGAATTACAGCCTTCATTCATTCAGAATTGTTGTCACAGCAAATGGAGGATAATGCTTGCTTTATTGCAGCATCTCTCTGTAGAGCTGGGGGGCGCTGTGTGGCTGCGTGCAGGGTGAATGCGCTGTGCGACTGCCTGTTGGGTGAGGGCGCTGTGTGGCGGGGCGCAGGGTGGGACGCTGTGTGACTGCACCCGTCCAAGGGAAGAATCATTTGCTGTTCCAGTGGATGAATGAGCGATCCTGGTTGTCAGGTCATGGTCACATGATCAGTACTTCCAGAATTACAGCCTTCATTCATTCAGAATTGTTGGCACAGCAAATGGAGGATAATGCTTGCTTCATTGCAGCATCTCTCCTTAGAGCCGGGGGGCGCTGTGTGGCTGCGTGCAGGGTGAATGCGCTGTGCGGCTGCCTGTTGGGTGAGGGCGCTGTGTGACGGGGCGCAGGGTGGGACGCTGTGTGACTGCACCCGTCCAAGGGAAGAATCATTTGCTGTTCCAGTGGATGAATGAGCGATCCTGGTTGTCAGGTCATGGTCACATGATCAGTACTTCCAGAATTACAGCCTTCATTCATTCAGAATTGTTGTCACAGCAAATGGAGGATAATGCTTGCTTTATTGCAGCATCTCTCTGTAGAGCTGGGGGGGCGCTGTGTGGCCGCATACGGGGTGAGGGCGCTGTGCGGCTGCCTGCGGGGTGAGGGCGCTGTGCGGCTGCGTGCGGGGTGAGGGCGCTGTGAGGCTGCGTGCGGGGTGAGGGCGCTGTGCGGCTCCCTGCGGGGTGAGGGCGCTGTGCGGCTCCCTGCGGGGTGAGGGCGCTGTGCGGCTGCCTGCGGGGTGAGGGCGCTGTGAGGCTGCGTGCGGGGTGAGGGCGCTGTGCGGCTGCCTGCGGGGTGAGGGCGCTGTGCGGCTGCGTGCGGGGTGAGGGAGCTGTGCGGCTCCCTGCGGGGTGAGGGCGCTGTGCGGCTGCCTGCGGGGTGAGGGCGCTGTGCGGCTGCCTGCGGGGTGAGGGCGCTGTGAGGCTGCGTGCGGGGTGAGGGCGCTGTGCGGCTGCCTGCGGGGTGAGGGCGCTGTGCGGCTGCGTGCGGGGTGAGGGAGCTGTGCGGCTCCCTGCGGGGTGAGGGCGCTGTGCGGCTGCCTGCGGGGTGAGGGCGCTGTGCGGTTGCCTGCGGGGTGAGGGCGCTGTGCGGCTGCCTGCGGGGTGAGGGCGCTGTGCGGCTGCCTGCGGGGTGAGGGCGCTGTGAGGCTGCCTGCGGGTTGAGGGCGCTGTGAGGCTGCCTGCAGGGTGAGGGCGCTGTGAGGCTGCCTGCAGGGTGAGGGCGCTGTGAGGCTGCCTGCAGGGTGAGGGCGCTGTGTGGTGGCGCGCAGGCTGGGCATGGGCTGGGCTACTCACAGATCGTCCATGCTTGGCGGGTTGGTAGCGTGTGGTGTTGGGTAGTTCCTCAGTATCTTCCTTAATCTTTCACTGGATGCCATGAACTCGGGTCTTGCTTCCCGTCCGTCTAGGTTGGCCCGTTCCTCACGCACATTGCCTGGTAGCCAGCAGCTCTGCGACTTCCGGAAAGTGATGGTGTTACCTGCGCTGGATCCTCTCTCTTCGTCCTCGCCTCGTGATCAGAGCTCCAGGCTTTCCACGCTGCAGGGTTAGCTTGGAATGCGGTGATGTCACAATGTTTAGAATTCTCTCATCCTATGATGTCACAATAAGTGCTCCACAGGCCGCCATCTTGTTATATCGCAAATGATGATGAAAGCGGTCGCATCACTACATGCAAAGTGGATGGGACCATAAAGGTCGCATATAAATTATGCACAACATTAACCCCTTAATGCTCCATGATGTACTGTTAAGTCATGGAGGTTTGGGCTTTGTATGGAATGGGTTCTGGGCCGATCCTACTCTATACAATGCTGTCTGGTATAGCTGACACCCGCCTGCAACATATTAACCCTTTAAATGCTCCGATCGAAGTTTGGAGGTCCCTAACGGTTACAATGGCAGCTGGGGGCCTTCTGCACACTCCCAGGGCTTCCATTGCAGATTGCCTATGAAGCCTGATCTTAAAAGGGGTTGTCCCAAGTTTGCATTCATTATAATGTTGCTTCCATCAAAAAGGCTCTTAGAGAATCATTATATTGTGCATGAGACCTAAGGTGAAATGCAAGTGCCTGTAGCGCCAAATGGTGAGGGATAGAGGAATACAATGCTTTGACATCGCAAGTTACCCAGGTTTTATCTGCCCCCCCATTTGTGTCCTGCTAATATTTGAATGACACTATTGCTATTAGGAATATATCCGGGGATTTGAACTACCACAGCAATTGGGTACATAGAAAATTACAGCCTGAGTCTCTCACATAGGGATCCTCGTCCCGAAACTATTGGGCGCATGGGAGGTGGAAATACATTTTTGTGAGACTTGGGAATCCCATAAAAATTTGCAAGAATATGATTTTTGGGAACTAGATAAGCCATTTCTTTGTCACTTAATACCCCCATTGAGCCCCCTCTGGTAATCAAATCAGACAATGAATGGGTGAATGTTACGGTGGGATCAATCTCTAATTTTCTATAAGTTTTATCATCATTGAGTATTTTTTCAACACATAAACTGTATAATGCATTATCCATTATGGCAATGGTGCCCCCTTTGTCCGATTGCTGAATTATTAAATCAGTATCGTTAATGAGATTCTGTAAGTCACGTCTCTGGGACACTGAGATGTTAACATTTTAATATTTGGATGCATCTTTCTTCTGACTGGATCTATATAGGTCATTAAGATCTCTTTCCATACTGTTTTGAAAATCATCCAGCCATCTAGTTCTGAGATGTTTGGGGTAAAAAGAGGGATTGGGAATCCTCATATCTGATGGCATTGGAATTGAATCTGGTGCCATATCAGTGTCCATCTGTTCTTTTTCTAGTTGTTCTAAATCCCAGAGAAAGGCAGTGTCCCTTGTTGTTAGGTCTCCATGTTTGTCGTCTTGTTTTGCAGACTCCTAAGAAGCTGTTCTGTTTGCCCCATTGATTCTGGTTTGTTCGCAGAAATACTTCTTTACAATGAGGTCCCGAACAAATTTGTTTAGGTCCAGCATAGTATTGAAAGGGTCAAACGTGCAGTCAGGTACAAAATTCCTACCCTTATTGATAATTTCCAATTGCTGGTTAGAGAGAATACGGGGTGTGAAAAAAATTATATTGTCCGCTAATTCCGAATGGTTGGTCTGCGGCTGGGGTATCTCCTTCTTGGCATATGGCCCCCTCTCGGTGCCTTGTTTTTTGACAGTCTCCCCATAGTCTGCATTCTTTGTGTTGGTTCTTCAAATACCTGAGGGTCACCACTGGAGACATCTGATGATACATGGGATGTGTCCCCTTCCCACTCTGAGGAGGAGAATGTGACACTATTCAAATTGCCTGTATGACTTCTCATTGATTGTTTCTTGAGAATTGATTTGGGTTTTTGAATCCTTTTGGAACTCCAGTTGTAAACTTTGTCATCTTGGTAATCGCGTCTGTCTCTTTCCAGTTTGGTTTTTTTTATGTGAATTATCTTTTCTTCCATTTTATGTAGTTCCATATCCTCTTTTTGTATTAGATTATCCCATTCTGTGGAATTCTAAGTTGCTCTCAATTTATGTTCAATGTCTTGTATGTCTTTCTGCAATTTATTTAATTTTAATTGCTCATTATCAACTATCAATCTCATCAGAGCAATCGGAGAAGATATCATTCCAACTGGACAGAAAATCATCATCATAAATTGTTGTTGGTATTTTTTCAAACACAATCCTCTTGGGATCATTGTAAGATCCAAATATTTATTCAGGGAGTGTTGGTCCCACCAAGTCTGTAATTCTGATTTCTTATATTTGGTTAATGATTGGATTAACCCCTTTGTGTCAGGATGCATACTTTGTATATTGTCCTGAAACAGACTGGATAATTTTTGCATCCTGGCCCGGACAACTGTTTCTTGTTCAGCCATCATACTTTGTTGAAAACACCAATAAAAATTAACATAGGTACCTTAGAGTCCCATAAAACGTACTAATAATAGATGGTATACCTTAGTGGCTAAATTTTCATTTACAAATAGTGTGAGGATCGTGAGCAAATGTCCAAAAATAATGGAGATACTGCACTTATAAATATGGGTAGAATTTACCTCAATCCTTGTATACTTGCATTTGGTGCTGTGCATAGTCTCCTCAGAACAAGTTATTCATAGCAACAGCGGCCGGGTAATTCCAAAGAAAAAGACACTTGAAAATAGTGTGCTGTGCTGTCAGCTTGCTCACTTCATATGTCTCACGATCCACTGCTTGCTCAAGCGGTTTCACCTGCCCCCGGTCCTGGGCTTAAACAGCAGAAAATTCCATGCAGGAAAAAGTGTCATCCACGCTTGCTTGCAGAATAAAATGTATAATCTTCCTTTATTTAGACATATTTTAAATTTGCCAGGTATACACATCTCTGGACCAGACGCGTATGGCGATGGGATGAGGTGAGAGGACATTATATGGGGGATGTGATGAGGAGCAGCAGACAGTACATGGGGGATGTGATGAGTCTTAAAGAGGATCTGCAGCACCTGAAGTAAGGAATGTCTTCTCATTCACTGCCTGACTGACATGAGGCTCTTCTTAAGGAGAGTATATAGTAGATAGGTTGTTGAATCGTATATATTGTATATCATACATGTGACTATATATATGTGTGATCAAGGAGACGTACTGTCAGATGATGGGTTCTTCTTCCCCCTTTCGTTTACTTCCTTTCCTTAATTAATTCTGAATACTTGTAAATTTCAGCTTTTTCTTTCCCAGCGGAGGACACGGCCCAGGTACGATCCTGTCCTATAACAGAGCTAACAGTGCGGTTGCTATACTTTGCATCAGCAGGAACCCCTAAACATTCAATCATCCATGGCTAATATGAGATCAGAGGTGGGCAAGAAATATAATGTCACTCGCAGTCACCAATAAGATGGTGGATCAGTGATTTGCAGCCGACGGCTCTCCAGCTGTTCTGTGACCGCAGTGTGATGGGAGTTACATATCACAGACCACTTTATGTAGTAGTACAAGTATTTTGTTAGTGTTTTATATAATTGAAGCTTAATTTATATAAAACCCTAACAATATACTTGCACTACTACAACCGATCAGCTGTTCAGCGGTCGGTGCACACCTGCACTTATATAACTTCTGCAGGAAGCACGCAGCTCTGTTCCCGCACTGGTGAGGCTTGGTATTACAGGCCATTCACTACAATGGGAAGTTACCCTGCAATATGAAACCGGACCACTGCTGTGGGAACAGAGCTGTCTGCTTCTTGTAGAGATTAGCTAGTGTGCAAGTGCAGCGGCCCAGCGAACAGCAGAGTGTTGGGGGTCCTGGAAAGCAGACCCCACTGATCTCCTATTGATCATCTATTCTAAGGACAGGTTATCAATGGTTTATAACTGGACAACCCCTTTGTCTTCTCTTATTTCTCTCCAGATTGAGGCCAATAAAGAGCAGATTTCATAAAGAAGAAGCTGAATGAAGAGAAGAAAGAAGCTAAAGAAAACAACCCGGAGAAGCTGGTGTAGTATGTAGGATGCCCTAAATGTCATCTTAATAGGACTAGCATTGTGGTGTGCACCATGTAAATGAGCGTGCAGCTATTGCTGGGGGACTTTTTCCTTCCAGATCCCCCTGTGTATTAATCCTTCGGATTCCATATATCAGCTACCACTATGGTCAGTTCATATGAGGTGTAATGACGATGTGATGCTGGCAGGAAAATTCATCAAAACTGGTGCAGGTGAAAAATGGTCAGTGGAAATCTATTTGCTTTGGGTAACTGTGCCAGTTTTCCTTGCACAAAGTTCATTGAAATTCTCCCTTTGCGAGTAGACTACTGTAGGTGAAGTGATATTCTGAGATGTTCCCCATAACTTCTGACAGCACCTAATAATATAACAGGGGGGTCTACTGAATGAGCAGCTGTATAGGAGGTAATTTACTTAGACAGCCTATTCGCTCCATACTGCCGCTGCTTAAGACTTAAAGGGATTGTACCAAGATATAACGTTATCCCCTATCCCCCACTAATCACAAGAACGGGGATCCTAATGGTCTCCCCACATGAATGGAGCAGAGATAACGCATGCCTACTGCCACTCAAATCAATTAAATGACAGCACTGGAGATTGCTGGGAGTTTGTACAATTTCAGCATTGTGATTGAATGAATAGAGCGACGGTCACATGCGCATTCTCCTCTCCATTTATCTAGGCACTTTCAGGAACTCTTTTCTCAGGATTGGTGGGAGTCCCAGCGTTTGGATCACCACTGATCATAAGGTTATTCCCTATCTGGTGGATACGGGATAATTTTAGTTCTTGGTACAATTCCTTTAAACAAAGGTTTTAAACTCCTCCTTTCTGCTGGAATCAACTCCTGGGTTTGGCTCAAAGAACTGCAGTGGAGTTATTCCAAAAAGCGCTGTGTGGGAAACCACCTTTAGCGTAAGGCCAGACGTAGAATACGCATCTACCGCCGCAGAATTGTGTGCGGTAAATCAGCGATGTGTCACAGTACAAGCAATGCAGATGCGACTTCACGTAACCTTCGCACCACTTGGGGCAGATTTTGCCACTGCAAAAAATTAGTGTCAGATCTGTAACGTACGGCTTTACCGTAGCAGTCACTTGGGGAACTCTTTCTATGGATGTGGTATATGATGTCTTCCTTTTGTCTTAGACTTGTGGAAAGCAAGAAGAAAACTGTCATAAGACCAGAAGAACGGCTACTGAACTTGGAGGTGCAGGAGACTGACTGAGAAGACAAGAAACAGATGGCCTTGAGTTCCTTCAAGCTGAACGATCTGGATTCCCGGATTTCGGTGGCTGGTGAGTTCTTTAATTTCTTGTGGAAAGTTTGCATATTTTTCATGTCTGCAAATCAATTATGTGCATTGCATGTCTTTATAACAAAGTCTATCGCTGGTCTCACACCTTAGATAGCAGTCGGCCAAATGGTTATTTGGGTGACAGCTATTCCTTTTGACACAGTTGGAACATCCCTGTACACATGAAATGGTAGTCTGGTCCTACCAAAATCAGTGTGTTCAGCTGCTGTTGATCTAATGTGTATGGGCGCATTTTAAAGGGAACCTGTCACCACCTGAGAGCACCATAAACTAAGCTCTACTGCTCATAGGGCAGGTTCTGAGGGGCCCAGGAATTTTATTATGATTACCCGTCTCTCTGTTCCCGCGCGGTCACCCACGGAGGTTGGCACAGCCTGCAGACATGAGTCCACTTGCGCATGCTTCCACATGTGATGGCGTGGGAATGAGCCGGGTGAGCTTAAAAACTACATCCCCGGACTCCTTGGAACCTGCCCTAAATGGAAAACTTACTTAGATGGGAGCTCTCATGTCCTTGAGACCTCCCCAAATGGATTTCAGGCCGGGTAAGTTTATCCAAAACAGTTGTCGTCCAAAAAGGGGGGATTTTAATTGACCAAATAGCAATAAATACAGGTAGGTAGACAAATCACTGGACACAGGTAATAAAACAGATGGTGCAACGTGTTTCAGGACGGTATGTGGCCTTTTATAAAGCATAGTAAACAGGGTATCAGGACTTCCTTTTATACTAGGTGGTATTCCCTTCATAGAGGAGCAGTGTACTGGCGCTGTTCTCACAGTAAGGCCCACATCGATGACATCACGCGTCGTAACGCTGGCGTCCGTCACTGCCAGCTTTATATTAACGTGGTGTCTCCCTGAGCTCGCTCGCCCGGGTGCTGTCACGGCACGTAGTTGTGATGTAACTAGTGATATTAGCTATGTGAAACGTTATCCCGAACGGGCGCTGCATTCCAGCGCCCGTTCCACTGGACATTGGATGGCCTCCCTGGAGTGTCATGTGCTCCAAAGGCTGCGTTCCAGCAGGGTGTGTATATCTCTTAGCTAGGTAGCCATCCTGAGAGTGAAAAAATGTAGTGTTGTTGTTTGTACAGCATTAATGATTAAAGCAGTGTGTTTAATATGGTCCATCCCTGGTCTAATGTATATAAGGTTGTTAAAATGTTGCGGATTTGGGAAACATTAAATATAAATAGTTGTGGGGCGGAGCCTGGACGCCAAGCGCAATGGCTGCCTGAAAGCAGCGCTCCCATCAACGGGCACCCACAGCTCCTCACAGCAACCACCAGCCGAAAAAGAGATGGGCAAGACAGGCAAGGAAAGGAGCACTGACCTGCAGGGCACCCCTCGCCCGACCAAAACGCAGGCTGACATGCGGGGTTTCTTCAGAGACCGTCCCGCTCGCTCCCCGCGGCCCCCCAGCTAAGATGGCGCCGGCTTGAGCGCTCGTCCCCGCTCTCTGCCAGGAGGAAGAAGAGGAGCAGCTTTCGGAGGAGGAAGATGGTGAGTCTGTCTCCAGGGGCTTTATGAAGAACCTGATTGCACAAGCCCTGCGCCCCATTGCCTTGGACTTAGCAGAGATAAAGGAGGAATTTAAACAGCTGGGGCACAGGGTTGAAGAGCTTGAGTCCTCTGCTGCGGCCATATCCTCCCACTCCCGAACAAGTCTTAAAGGAGCAGCACCTGTATTTAAATAGAGCTCTTCTGCTCCAGGAAGACTTAGAAAACAGGAACAGGCGCAATAACCTTCGCTTTAAAGGTATTCCCGAATCATATGCTAATGAATGCCTTGATAAAGTCGCCAAAGTTATTTTTGCCACCTTGCTGGGGGAGGGGAGATCGCCTAACATCTGCATTGAAAGGATCCATCGGGCCCTTAGACCACCGCCGGACCCCACCGAACCGCCCAGGGATGTGATTTGTAAGCTATTAGCGTTCCCCGATGCAGTTGCGGTTCTAAGAGCAGCCAGAACCTACAAAGACCTGAGGTTTGAGGGGGCGCCTGTCTCGATCTTCTAGGACTTAGCGCCCTCTATCCTAGCAAAGCGCCGTGCCCTGCGACCATTGCTGGAAGTCCTGAAAGCCCGAGAGATCCGTTATGTATGGCTGTTCCCATTTGGCATCAGTGCGACCATCAAGGGCAAAAGGGTTAACATACGTACCCAAGAAGAGATGCGTGAGCTGTGGAACCTCCTGGAAATAGATCCAATAGAACTCTCCAACTGGCAACCTCTTCCGGAACTCCCTCAGTTCTCGCTTCTGGAGAACCCAGGGGACTGGCTGGTAGCGGGCAGCGCAAAATCCCCGAAAGGGAAGAAGAAGAAGCCCAAGCAGGACTCGTGAAGTTCCTCATCCGCGGTAAGAATTTTCCTGCGGTGCCTCCAGATGTTGCATCTAACCGATGGGTGCCTCCCTCGGGTTTCCTAACCGTGAGTGGATCCGGGGTGACTCCCCTCTGACAAGCTGTTCGTATCAGTTCTCGCCTGCTAACCTTCGGCTCCTTCTGCGGGTCGTATTACGGATCCGGAGATGGGAGGCGCTTCGGACTGTCTTGGAGCGTTTTCGGAGAAGCGGGAAGCTCGGGCGTTTTCCCGTCACCTGACTCCTCGGGCCCGGGTCTTGAACTCCTGATAACATACGACTCAGGCCGGTGAATACGACGAGTGCCTTGAGCTGACTATCTTCAGTTGAATGTTTACCATCGTTGATGCAAGTATTTAGGGCTTTGTGCCTCTTGTTTTTCCTCTTACTTTCTCCTTTTCCGTCTGTTCTCATGTCCTAATCTCTGTTTCCCTTTTCAGAGGGCTAATGGGTGCCTGTATTGTCCAGGCCTTAACTAAATCTCTGACCTCCCGACAGGGCCTTTTGCTCTGTGGGATATCAGCAGACTGCCCCAAGGGTGAGCCGGGGGTAGGGAGTCAACGGACCCCCCCTGAGGCTCATTCAAATAGGAATCTCTCTGCCAGCAGAAGCTCTGCTGCAGCGACTTTTCTTGTTTATTTGCTTAACAGTTCTACGTCTATCCCCACCTACTTGTATCCTTCTTCCCTGCTTGTCTTATCCTCCCCTCCTCCCACGCCTTACCCCCCACTACTAAGTTTGGGTACCGCGAGAGAGAGCCCCAACGGAGACTCCTCTCTCTTCGCAAATACCATATCTGCATTGTTTACTCATTTGTGCTTTTTCTCATATTTAGTACAGAGTTTTCACGATGATTGGACTGCGTCTCACTTCCTTCAACGCCAGAGGACTTAACTCGCCCTCAAAACGCCACAGCCTTGAGCTGCTACTGAGGAGGTATGACACAAAAATTCTCTTCCTCCAGGAGACCCACTATAAAGGAGACAAATCCTTTTCCCTCCCAGGGAGATCTTTCCCTAGGGCATTTCACTGCACTCATCCCTCGTCGGCCTCGAAGGGGGTCTCTATTTTCCCTCATAGAACAATTAATTTTGTTGAGGAGGCTCAATTTCGGGACGACGAGGGCAGAGTCCTGTTCATTAAGGGCATCCTGAACAACACAAAACTAACCCTAGCTAATTTGTATACTCCAAACACAGAACAGATTCCATGGCTGCTCAAGCAGCTGGAGATTCTAAAAAACTTCAGTGAGGGTCCAATAATTTTAGCGGGTGACCTTAACGTTACTCTCAACCCCACCTTAGACTCTTCCTCGGGCCGCTCACACATATCCCAAGGTAAATTGAAAAAATTAGGCAAACGGCTTCAGGAACTGGGTTTGATAGACACTTGGCGCACCCTACACCCTACCACGAAAGATTTTTCCTTTTTTTCCTCGGTGCACTCCACATTCCAAAGGCTGGATTATGTCCTGGTCTCCTCCTCCTTACTTCCATCCCTGACCGGTTCGAATATTGACACAAGGACAATTTCCGATCACGCCCCGGTGCATACTTCGTTACGCCTCCCTCAACCAGGTGCTAGGGAATGGAGATGGTCACTAAATACCTCCCTCCTAGATCAAATAGAGGATAGAGAGTACCTAACAAAACTTCTAGAAGAATTTTTTCGTATCAATTTAACGGAGAGGTCAGAGTCTCCCCTGGTCTGGGAAGCCCACAAAGCTTATATGCGAGGCCTATTTATAGCCCTGGGCTCACGTATTAAGAAAAGGAATCAAAAAGCTATTGATGAGAAGCTTTCGCAGATAGCCAGACTGGAATTAACTGTGAAACTCTCCCAGGCGAAACAAAATATGTCTGAGCTTGCGGCGGCAAGGGCTGACCTAATACTTTTGCTTAAAGGGGTTGTCCCGCGCCGAAACGGGTTTTTTTTTTTCAATAGCCCCCCCCGTTCGGCGCGAGACAAACCCGATGCAGGGGTTTAAAAAAAAACAAAAAACGCATAGTACTTACCCGAATCCCCGCGCTCCGGTGACTTCTTACTTACCTTGCGAAGATGGCCGCCGGGATCTTCACCCACGGTGGACCGCAGGTCTTCTCCTATGGTGCACCGTGGGACAATGGTGGGACCTCTCCAAGCTAAGGGACAATGAACTACTCACCAAATTAGTGATAGGTTATAGCAACCTCCCCCTGTCCGAGGTCATATGGCTGCCCACTAGCGCCCACTATCGGGCTAAAACTTTCAACCCCCTCCTTAGAGGGCCGTGCGAGGTGTGGGACAAGTTCAGAACGACGCTTGCGCCGACTCCTTCGCCTGTCTCTCCTCTAAACGTTATGCCTAGAATAATGAACCTGCAAAGAAACCGACCTTTAGCTCCAGTGTGGAGGAGACTAGGGACACTCTCCATCTCCAACTTACAAAATCTTTCGCACCTGACCCCCCGACGATCCCCCAAAAACGACTTCCTACGGAGTCCTTCTCCTTCTTGGAGGTGGCCCAATTATCGGGTGTCTTTAAGGAATTTCTCAGCGAGCACAAGTCGACCAGGCCGCTCACTATATTTGAGAGGTCCTGGTCGGATAACAAGGCTTCTCATAAAAAGATCTCCTTTATACGCAAATCCTTTATTTCTCCCTATCAGCCCTATAAACCGGCCTTTCTCACGTCGTGGGAGAAGGAGCTGGGTATTCGGCTCTCAGAGGAGGAGACCAGGACGATTCTTGATACATCCTTCGGCCTCACTCCTTGTGTATTAGCCCAAGAGGCTCACTATAAATTATTAGTCAGGTGGTACCGTACGCCACAATGGCTTTTTGATCACAAGCTCTCCCCCCACGAATCCTGTTGGAGATGCAAGAGCGAAGTTGGCTCATATGTGCATATCTGGTGGGACTGCCCGGTGATAGTCCCCTTCTGGACGGGTGTAGGGAAAGTCATTGAGAAAATTGCGCCAGATGTCCGTCTCACACCAGACATAGTCTTTCTGTGGAGACCGAGTAAACATTTCCATCCGAAAAAGAATAAACTGATAGCCTTGCTAATAGACACAGCCAAATCCCTGATTCCCCGCTTGTGGCTCCAGAGTACGGCTCCATTGCTGGGTCTCTGGAGGGAGAGAGTCGACAATTTATATTCCTCGGAGGAACTGCACAGCTGGTCAAATAACACTTATGATAAATTTATTGTGACGTGGGCTCCTTGGCGTGAAGTGAGATCCGTGGCGTCCTGGGAGGAGTGAGACATGGTCCGTCTAAAATCCCCGC
Organism: Eleutherodactylus coqui; assembly: GCF_035609145.1. Classification (NCBI taxonomy): domain Eukaryota; kingdom Metazoa; phylum Chordata; class Amphibia; order Anura; family Eleutherodactylidae; genus Eleutherodactylus; species Eleutherodactylus coqui. Next base: position 111,822 of record NW_027102355.1, read on the forward strand.
TTTGGTAGGCCTCTATTCATCTTCCCTCCCCCTCTTCCCCCCCCCCTCCCCTTCTTGTGAGTTTTAGTGTATGTCCTCTTCTTTTTTCGTTTCTATTTAGTGCAGACAGGATAAGGTGATTGTCATGTGCAACCCGATGCGAGTTGATAAAGTTTCTCAGTGGAATGGCGTTACTCATTGGGAATTGTAACTCTGTGGAATGTCTGCCATTTTAGATGTTGATGTTTGATAACCCTGTTTTTTTTTTTTCCTTTCTGTGAAAAATACAATAAAAATTGGATTAAAAAAAAAAATATATATATATATAAATAGTTGTAACATATAGTATTTTTGAATATGAAAACTACACATAACTAATTACATATATTATTACATATATTATAAAGCAAATACAAGCTAATACAAGCAGCTGCAGCACTACTGCAGGCAATCAATATATTATTATGCCATGGCTGCGACGATACAATCAAATACAAGCGGCTGCAGCACTACTGCAGGCAATTCATATCTAAATATAAGCGGCATTGTGAGATTTGCTGACTCCTAAACTCGTGAGGTTCTTAGCACACATTTTGATCAAAACATGTGAGCCCATCTGCCACGTCAAGGCGACCTCTTGTAGATGGGACCTACACTACACTAACCTCTCTTTAGGCCTATTGGGCTAACCCCTTCAAGTTCTCACTGTGGGAGGAGGGGAAAACATTCAAGGAGGGACAAATGGAAGCATCTAACTGATGCTTGGGGTCTAAGTTGCAAGACATTTTTCCATCTATCTAGATGTCTGGGGGTTTGTTTTTTGCAGGACAATTTTTTAATTCGTTTACCATATAATGTACGGGAAAACTGTACAATGTACATCAAACATGAGCTCAATGTATTCTGTAGGTCGGTACGATTGTGATACCAAATTTAAGTAGCTCTTTGTTGGGCGACGTTTAAAATATGAAATATCTTTTTAATTAAAGGGGTTGTCCAGCCACACAGGGTAAAAATTTTTATAATGCTGCTGCTTTCCTTTCAGTAAGGATCGTAACACACAGCATGCAGGGGCTCAAACTGGCCGGCAGATCAGCTGGAATGTCAGTTTCTTACCTTAGAATCTGATCTTCACTGCAGCTTTCAAAGATGGCGCCTCTGTGCTGCCTTCTCACATGCTCTGCGCTCTCCCTCTTCTGTGTGCGCGCTCCCGATGGCAGTAAGAGGCATGAAAAGGCAGGATTTCATGGCCTCCCTCAGCTCACGTCCTAGCCCCGCCCACGAGACGCCCACATCTATTGAACTGCTCTACAGTCTCTCCCCGCCCAGGCCCCGCCCCTGCTGCATACTATAATCAGAGGGGGTGTGGCCAGGGGAGACTGCGTTATACACTCATGTCAGGATAAATTCCTGGCATGAGTGTAAACAGCAGCACAGTGTATAGTGAATGGAGAGGGGCTGGGGAGAGCCCAGAGAGAACTCTCCTGCAGCCCCCCACTGCAAGGCTACCTTCTGCCCCCCCACCCTGCTAAAGTGAAACAAAACATTTCCCCACACACACATGCCCTCATAGTGCCCCTCCCACAGCGACCCCCCCCCCTCACAATGACCCCCCCCCCCCCACAGTGCACTCTCCCACAGTGCCCCCCTAATGATCCCCCACAGTGCCACAAACAGTGCCCTCTACAGTACCCCCTACACATGCCCCCCAGTGTCACCCCTACAGTGCCCTCCAAAGTAGCCCCCCTCATTCCCCCCAACCACAGCATTCTCCACAGTCCCCCCTCAACAGTGCCCCCCAGTATTCCCCCCCCCCCCCCACAGTGCCCTCCGCAGTACCCCCTCTACACATGCCACCCCCCCAGAGTCCCCCCCCACTGCACTCCAAAGTAGCCCCCCTCCACATGCCCCCCATCCACAGCGTCCCTATACAGTGCCCCCCCTGTGACCTCCCCCACAGAGTCCCCCTTTACAGTGCCCACACACAAGTACACTAACAGCACCCCCCCTCCCCCCAGGACTTCTGACAGCCGGGTCTCCTGACATTGCGCGCACACACACACACACACACACACATCACTGCACACACACATATCACTGCACCCCCCCCCCTCCCCCCTCCCCCCGGGACTTCTGACAGCCGGGTCTCCGGACTTCTGACAGCCACTTGCACACATCCATCCATCCATCCATCCCCCCCCCCCCCCACGAGAGCCCGCCCCTCCACTCATTCTTACCTTGGAGTTGAAGAGCCAGCAGCCACGCCTCCCTTGCAGGCAGAACTGAGCTTCCCAGGCTGAAGTTCTTCTGCACATGCGCAGAGCTGTGCTGGAGAGGCGCGTCCCCGGTCGTCCCGACAAGAAGAGGACAAGAGACTTGTCGGAACCAGGAACCATGGCAACCGAGGAGCAACACAGGGGGGGGCAACCCTAAAGGTAACTGAATAACTTCTGTTTGCCTAATTTACAATGCACAATGTATATTACAAAGTGCATTGTATTGGGCAAACAGAAGTACTAAGACCTAATGTTTATGGCCGGACAACCCCTTTAAGAATTATTTTCGGTTACCGTGAGTTTTTTTTATTTTTCCGTTGATACAGCTGTGTGGCGGCTTGTTTATTGTGGATGACTGACGGTTTCTAGTTCTATTATTTTGGGGTACATACGACTTTTTGACCGTTTTTAGTTACATTTTTTCTAGGTAAACCAAAAAGTGGAATTCTGGTTTTGTATACTATTTTTTTTGGACGATGTTCACCGATATTTTAATAGATCAGACTTACAGGCGCAGCATTACCAAATGTGTTTTTTCTTTTATGCCCCTTTCAGAATTAAATCGTTTACAGCTGCTATTATTGTTATCTTCAATCACAGCTGTTGTGGCTGGAGGTGAGATGTCATAGACAGCAGACCCCCTCCATGTATGGAGCAGGCTCCGCTCCCGGGCCCACTCCATACAAACCATGCGCACATCTGCTTGGCATGTGAAAAAAAAAAAAATCCGGCCTCCTCCACCCCTTAATAGCCGGCCATCACTCACCTCATTTCCCCATCGCTCATTACATTACTGTGATGGGCGGGAGGAAATGCAATTACCAGTAAATGTAAAATAATCATAGACATGTGCTGCAATGTCATTACCAAAAAAAAAAAAAAATCCGGCCTCCTTCCACCCCTTAATAGCCGGCCATCGCGCACCAATGTGTTTCCCCTTCACCCGTGGCAGCACCATCAGCTGCTGCTGTCATTGGTTCGGGGAAATCCATCTACTGGTAAGAAAACAAAAATATTTTTGTTAAGGTCTTTAGTATAGCGCACATGTCTATGATTCTATGGGCGCAGATGTTGTGGCGCCTGTACTTACCGCCAGCTGGGTGGTACTGCTGGCACACTCCTAGGCGGTCCCTCGGTGTTCTTTCTCCTGGTGCTCTCACGGGGGCTCAGTAGGGCTGCTCGCTCCGGTGGTCTTAGAGCTGGTGTCTAAGAGGGTCTTCAAGTTGGAGAATGAAAACCCTCTGAACATGGCCTGGTCTTTAGGTGACGGGCGGAAGTCCTTGGCCTCTGCTGCTTCCACGGCGTCCAGATGGAATGGCTCTAGATGTTCAGGCTTAGATGACTGCAAGAAAAAGGAGAAACAATTCTGATTATGGTGAGAAGAGTTTTCCAATGTGAGACAGTTATGACGTATCTACGGTTCTGGCTGTACTAGAGAGAAAGAATAGCGGGGGGGGGGGGGGGGGGAGGTCACTGAGGTCAGATCCCCAACAATTAGGCTAATATGGCATATTCTGTGAATACACCATACATGCTGTAGACAGGGATAGCATTTTGAGGCTTTGATTTCTTGAAACTCCGGACCTGTGCCTGCAATACCAGGCACAGCCACTAAATGATATATGGCACTGTGCCTGGTATACAAGGAAGATCCCGCAGTGCTCACCTCCGCACTGATCTGATATTGATAGCCTATCCTAAGAATAAGTCATCAATATTTAATGTGGCTTTCCAATCATGAACTATTGATGGTCCATCCTCTGGATAGACACTCAGTAGTAGATCGGGAATGGCGCCCTCACCATTCAGGATGTTTTACAACTTCTGTTCATTTACTTACCTCAAGGATGTGCGGTGGGGGCACCCTCAGGGATTCCACAGAGATCCAGTCGATTTGCTGGAAAAACCGGTGTTTTCGGATGTCTCTGTTAACTCCTAGACGCCTGGCCGGGTTTCTCTTCAGGAGCTGAAATGAGAAATGTAGTTGTGGTTACTGACTATAATTACAAGAATCTGACTAGAAAAGACAATAAAAGCATCACAAATAATTTTTACAACATTAGCAACTCAAAAAAGTAAAAGGGACCTGCTTACCTGTAAGATGATGCTCTTCGCTCCGGAGGTGGACTCATTGAAGAGTTTGTGATGATACTTGTGCTCACCAGTAATCATTTGATTGATGATGACTCCAAATGAAAACCAATCGACGGCGGCGTTATATTCCTCTCTGGCGTCCATCTGCCATAAACAGAAAACAGTTAGCTGGTAAATAAGTTCTACATCATTGATAACTTCGACCGTAATAGAAAGCCATTACATGGGATCTGTGTACTGCTCTAGGCGAGCGCTGAGACCGCAGTCCTCTATACCATCCCTGGACTGCTGTCTCCACGATCCATGACCCAAGAACATTAATACATTTATGTTAAGTAATGGTATGAAGAGTCTGATCCTCTCACCTCAGGAGCAACATAGCCTTCGGTTCCAGCATAATCGTTGGCCGTTCGGTCTCCGTACATGTTCTCTAAGGCCAGACCGAAATCGGTGATCTTTACATGGCCCGTCTCAGCCGCCAGGATATTCTCGGGCTTCAGGTCTCTATGGATGATTCCCATGGTGTGGAGGTGCTGGATGCCGCACACCATCTCCGCAGCGTAGAATCTGGCGCTGTTGACATCAAGCGGTCCCTTTGACTGGAGGAGTTGGTCCAGGTCCCCGCAGCTTAGGTACTCCAATCCAAGCAGAACGTGCATCTGTAATGTAGAAGAGACATATAAGGAGGTTGGTTAATATGAAGTTATACTACAAAGTCCACATCTACGGGGCACATAGCAGTGGAGTTTGGAGATGTGTGATAACAACTATACCTTGGTCTGAAATGCAAATTCTGCATGGACGAGGAAGCGACTCCCAGACGTCGGCTGCAACACACGGTGCTCCACCATCACATCTGCCAGCTCCACTTCCGCTAGCAGGGCTCTCTTCCTGATCACTTTCACTGCATACCGCTGGCAGGTAACGATGTCTTCTGCCAGCACGACTTCCCCATAGGCTCCCCGGCCGAGCACGTGATGGAATCGCAGTCTCCTTCGGATGGTCCTAGAGGTGGTGCTTCCTGATTCTATTCTGAGTCTATTACTCCGGTCATGTGACCTATATGTCTATACATAGGGTCATGTGACCCACCACCTATACGCCCCGTAATACGTACCCTAGCACGTCTGGTCATCCTACTTTTACGGCGCTTTTAAATAACTGCATTCCTATTTTTAAGTACGGGACGGCGCTTTCTACAAGCCGCGCCCCTACCTCAATCACGTAACGACCACGTCACCGCGATCATGAGTATCCGCGCTACTTTTTAGATCACCCATATCGTACATTTACTTACACACATGATAAGTATAACCCCATAGGGCACAAAAAATACGCCTTGTTGTTACTATTTGGAGACACAACACGGTAACCCCGCCCCCTCTCTGATGACGCTCTACCCGTCATCACGTCACAACCATGTGACCCATCACGTTGTCATGTGACCTCCCAATCATGGCGGCCGCCACATAGCAGTATGGGCAGGTACTTTTTACATTTATCTTACAGGTATATATATATATATATATATATATATATATATATATATATATATATATATATATATAATATGGTGATGTTGCTATGTATATCTTATGTCATTTTTTGTGCTTGATAAAGTCTTGCTAGACGAAATGCGTTGCACTTAGGACCTGTGTGTCCCAATAAAGAATCCTTTTTTGTTATTACTTTTCTGTGGATTCTTTTGGCCATTACAGTCCCCTGTAAGCAGTACTATTGCAGTTAGGCCTGTTTGCGGCCTTCCTGACTATTTTTTTCTGCCTGGAGTTTGCCTTACTATACCGCTCTCAGAGACAAAGTCTACGCATATAATTCCAAGATTATTTACACCGGCCTGTGTCTGCAGTGAATTTGACGCTCAGCGTACGGCCAACACAGATACTTATAGAGAGAAAGTGATTTACACAGTATATAGCCTGTCTTCTTTAAAAAAAAAAAACACGCCCAAAAGCTCCTTCGTTGGGCTAGTCTGCATTTTACTGGGTGCCTGGTGGGAGTTTTGGTGCATCACTATTGCATTGCTGGGCCTGTTTGCGGCCTTCCTTCCATTTTTTTCTGCCTGGAGTTAGCGTTACGATTCCGCTCTCTGCGTGAAAGTGTTTGCATATAATTCCATAATTATTTACAGCGGTCTGTGTCTGCTCTATTCGTAATCCACCATGCTGAGGGGTAGGGGTCGAGGATGTGGATTCCTCTCGCTAAGAAACCTGAATGTTCCTCAGTAACTTCTCCATTTTTGTCTGGTTCTTCATGAGGAAGATGCCGATGCCTGAGGCGGCCCGCAGGCTGTTGCCCCCGGCAACCAATCACAGAGCAGCTTTCGCTTTCCCTCAGCTCTGGTTTAGGACAGTTTTTGTTTTAGTCCCGTTCATAAATCTCCCGCCATGTTCGTCAGACCATCAACTCTCAGCAACCTAGGCCGTTCCCGTGACGTCGTGACACGACCGCTAGACAGGTGTGCGCCACAGACATGTACTCCGGTGAGCGTCTCGTGGCAAACGGCTTCATTTAATCAACGTCAGAGAATATATCTATGAAGGATGCAAGACGCGCAAAACTCGTGTGACTATGAACTATATATTATATCCATACACACGAGCGATGCTGTGAGGGGGAAAATAAAAAACGCAGCAGGTTTTTTTTTTCCCGCGTTCCTCAGTACGCCTCGCCCATTGATTTCAATGGGACCTTAAATACGTTGCATGGCTCTCGTGCGATGCGATGATTCCGATTGAAATCAATGAGAAACACTTCTGATCCGCTATCGCGCTATGAAGCGGTTTGCCTAAAAGTCGCCTCGCAGTCGCGGAGTAAAAAGTTGATAAGCGTGATATCGAGCCAAAAATTGCGCCCGCCTGTGTGTAACTAGCCTCAGAGACGTGATATGGCGGGAGGCTGCCGCCATCACTGGTGTCACACTAGCAGATGGCTGGCTATATGCAGATTCACATACAAAAGGTCATGGATGCTGCAGGCGCCATTTTCTGCACTCTTCAGAGGGAATGAGGCAAAAGAGTACAAAGTTAGGGCTTAAGCAGACAAGCGGATGCACAAATATGCTCACCGCAATGGAGGGTGTTGATGCATGAACACGTTAGAAGTCTTTTTTACTGCTTAAACCCGTGTAATCGCGTGCGTTAAATAAAAAAAAAAAGGGGCAAGGCCTATCTTTTCTCGCACGCGAGAAACACGGTCGTCAGAATTAAACCATTAAGATCAATAACTATGCTTCATCATGTTGTGCGTGCGCAAACAGCTCCACAACCGCGTTCATCTGTTTACGGGCTTATTTAGACGACCTTTAGTGCTGTTAGAAAAGAAAAAAAAACATGAAGCGCGACCCCAGGAACGATTTTTTTGACGCTTAAAATATTGCGCCTTGAAAAATAGGACATACGCGACCGTTTTCAGTCGTGCATTTTATATGTCGCGTGAAAAGACAGGTCTTCAGGGAGTTACTGGCGTACAACGCAGGGAAAAGGAGGCTCACCCCAACTAGGCGTTTATCGACTTTCTGAGGATTTTACAGCGATTGATTGTTTCATCGTTCTGCGTGGTTTTTTTACATTCAAACTGCAGCGAATATAGATCAGGACTTGATTCATTCATCTCGGGTGAACGTTACGATACATACGGTCGTGTGGAGGTGGTCTTAGGGCTTCTTTACACTGGCTATTGCGGCAAAATAGTGTCTTTCTCGTCCATATCATTGGGGGCCACAGCCTAGACCATGGGATATAGCCACTGCCCTAGGAGGCGACACTAAGCAAAAAAGTGTTAGCGCCTCCCCTCTGGCTATATCCCCCCTGCAGGCACTCAACTAATTAGTCTTTAGCTTAGTGTCTGCTAGGAGGCAGACGTGGCTATTCGCGGGAATCCGGGGAGTCGGGGCTTTTCCCTGGCTCTACTTGCCTCCGGGGGAAAAGCAGGCAGGGGGTGTCTCCTCCACTACTGCGGCGTCTCACCCAGGGAAGAAAAAGGGGCCCGACCATGCAATGCGCATCTGAGTCGGTTACCCGCCAGCCATAGGGCTCCCCCTCCCTGGAGTGCGCACTGTCTGACGGTGACGCATAGGGGGCAGCCCTGCTGGAGCGGTCGATGCACGGACAGGCTGTGGCCCCCGGACAAGACACCTCATTTGGGACTCCGTACAAACAGCGGCGGCGGCAACGTCCGGGCAATGCAGGGTACCTTTGGGAGCACCAGGACGACAGCGGCAGCAGCAGCAGCAGCTCTCCCGGGCAGGGGCAGAAGCAAGGCAGGTTACAGAACACTGGGACGCCGGCCGGCAAGCCACTTCCGGGCGCTGCGCTCCGGGGGGCGGGGCGCCGTCGGCACGGCCGGAAAACGTCACTTCCGGGTCGCAAGTTTAAAAAGAGCAGGCAGACAGGGGACTGACCGCTCTCAGCAGCTGGACACCTAGTTCTGCCTGCACTTCGGAGCCCAGCACTGCACAGCTCTCTGAGCATACAGAGGCACACAGGCATTCAGCCATCCAGACCTGCAGTCTTCCCTTCGGCTACGGAGAAAGCACCCGGACAGCAGCAGCACCTCCTGTCTCGGGCACCAGTAGCGATAACAACGCCGCAGCAGTCCCTGCCACAACACCTGCCGGGTCACCAACGCTGCTAGATCTTGTGGTGGACCCGCGTCGACTTCCGACAGCATCCAAGCGTCAGGACCAGAGACTCCAGCTGGACCGGGGGAACTGCAGAAACAGCTGCTAGACCGGATAAGCCCTGCCCAAGGCAGCACTTCGCGGTGTTTCCCCTCGCCCTCCCTATCCCCCCTGCAGGCATTACTGCAACAGTACGTAGCTTCCCCGCTACCTGGAAGTTTGTTCCCCTTGCCATGTCTGACCCTAGATCAGAGGGTTCCAGCCCGGCCAAAGGGAGGGTGAAGCATTGCGCTTGCTCTACTTGCAGCGTTAAGTTTGCTTGCGGTCAAGCCGACCCCCGCTGCGCTAGATGTGCCACGGCACGCGCAACTCCAGGGACCCCGGTGCCCCCCGCCGCCCCTGTGGAGCCAGGGTCCGAACCCCAATGGGCAAGGTCCCTGGCCGCTGCCGTTTCTGGCTTGGCCACATCCTCTGCGGCCCAGCTCAGACGCGTCCTCCTCGGAATACGTACGAGGGAGGGCACGCAAAAGAAGGAGGTCCCGCAGCAGCGAGGACACTCCCCGTAGATCGCGCCACACCAGGAGGTCGTCTAGATCCTCCAAGTCCAGACGATCCAGGGACTCGCATGGCTCTCATGAGTCCAGGGAGTCCGTGCATACGTACCACAGATCAAGGCATTCTTCACGGTCCCGTTATTCTGCGAGATCGGCCCGGGCTCACCATGAGTCCCCTCGAGCGTCTTACTCACGGGCGTCCCATGACACGGCCCAAACGGCAGGCGAGAGCAGTGGGTCGGAAGACTACGACCACTCTGCGGGCTCGTCGGTTTCGGAGCTAGACGAGGAGCAAGTGTCGCGCCTAGCCAGTCTAATGGACAGCCTGGTAATATCCTTAAGAGAAACCCTCCAGGTTACGGAGGAAACAGTAGAGACGGCACCTTCCACGGTGTCGTTTAGACGGCAGAAGAGATCACGACAGGTCTTTCCAGACCATCCGGATTTTTCAGAAGTCCTTAACAAGGAATGGCAGAACCCGGACAAAAGATTTAGGCAACCCGGGAAAACTTGGGAAATTACGTACCCATTCCCAGGGGGTTTGAAAAAGGGTTGGGCGGTACCTCCGGTAGTCGACCCACCAGTGTCACGGCTAGCTAGAAGCACAGCATTGCCAACAGCCGAAGTAGCAACGCTGGCTAACCCGCAAGACAGGAAGCTGGATACTTTGGCAAAAACAGTGTTTTCAGCCACAGGCACGGCCTTGCAGCCGATTTTTGCGGCTGCATGGGTCAGTAAGGCGTCTATAGCCTGGGCCAAACAACTACGAAGAGACATTATAGCAGGCGCTCCACCAAGTGAGTTGCTCGAGCTGACAGACAATGTCATACAGGCAAACAAGTTTGTATGCACAGCAGAACTTGACGCAGCCAAGTTTGTGGCCCGGGCGTCCGCTGCATCGGTCGCGGCAAGGAGAACTCTCTGGCTGAAGAGCTGGTCAGCGGATACAGTGTCCAAGATGGCTCTAACAAAGTTGCCATTCGAAGGAAACAGGCTATTTGGGCCTAAACTGGATGACATGATAAAGGATGCCACAGGCGGCAAGAGCACGTCATTACCGCAAATGCCGGCAAGAAAGGAGAAGGTCCCTTTAAAAAGGAAACCGTTTTTTAGATCCTTTCGGCGTTTTTTGTCCCGCCCAGGGTCGGGGCAGTGGTCCCAGTCTACGAGAACCCCGACAGAGTCAAAGAGGGGCCCCTCTTTCAAAACAAAACAAACGTGGCGATCCCGACCCGGAACATCTAAAACGGCGGGATCAAAGAGCGTGGCGTGAGACGCTGCCCCCACCCAGTGTCACCAGGGTGGGGGGCAGGCTCTCCCAATTTCGGGAGACATGGGGGAGGCGCATGAACGACAAGTGGGTACAGGAGATTGTGACATCCGGGTACGCAATCGAATTCACGACTCTCCCACGGAATTTGTTCTGTAGGTCCAGAGTGCCTACCACCCCGGAAGGGGTAGCCAACCTACAGCAGGCAGTGCAGAATCTGCTGGCACAAGGGATTGTGAAACCGGTGCCAGGGGCTCAGGAGAGGCAAGGGTTCTACTCAAACCTTTTTCTGGTACCCAAAAAGGACGGCAGAGTGAGGCCGGTTCTGGATTTAAGAAGGTTGAATCGATTCGTCAGAACAAAACATTTCCGGATGGAGTCAATCAAGTCCGTGATAACCTCCATGCAGCCGGGGGAATTCCTGTCCTCAATAGATATCAAGGACGCCTATCTCCATATCCCGATTCGGGAAACACATCAAAAATTTCTTCGTTTCGAAACACAGGGAAGGCATTTTCAATTTACGGCTCTACCATTCGGCCTGTCCACCTCGCCAAGAGTTTTTACGAAGGTACTAGCAGCAGTGATGGCGCTAGTCCATGCGGAAGGTATATCGACCATTCCATACCTGGACGATATACTAATAAAAGCACCATCGTGGGACCACAACATCAGGAGCTTACACGTCACGATAAAAACTCTAGAAGAATTCGGCTGGATAGTGAAACGCGAAAAGTCATGCCTAATACCGACACAACGCTTGGAGTTTTTGGGCATGATATTCGACACCAGCCAGCACCGGGTCCTGCTACCTCAGGCAAAGGCAGACAAGCTTCGGCAGGGTGTCCGGTCCCTAATGCATGGGAAACCACTAACCATCAGACACTGCATGGCTACCTTGGGCCAGATGGTGGCAGCATTCGAGGAGATTCCCTTCGCCCAGTTCCGGTGAAGGAGGCTACAACACCTGATATTGTCGCGCTGGAATGGGTCCCGGCTGACCCTGGAACAGCGGATCCAGATAACCCCTCAAGTCCAAGGGCCGCTGAAGTGGTGGCTGAAACCTGGCAGGCTTCAGGTGGGACGGCCTTTGGGCCCAAGGCGATGGACAGTAGTGACGACGGACGCCAGCCTTTCGGGTTGGGGCGGAATACTGAGGGACCAGTCTGTTCAAGGAGTTTGGTCTCAAAGAGAAACAAGGCTACACATAAACATCCTAGAATTACGGGCCATCTACCTGACTCTCCGACACTTCGGGCCCAGTCTCAAGAGAAAAAGTGTACGCATCCAGACGGACAACACCACAGCGGTGGCCTATGTCAACCGGCAAGGGGGTACACGGAGCGCGTCGGTAATGAGCGAGGTAGCAGGCATACTAACATGGGCGGAGAAGCATCTGAGCTCAATATCCGCGGTCTACATCCCCGGAGTAGAAAACTGGGTGGCGGATTACCTAAGCCGGGAAAGAGTAGATCCCGGCGAATGGGGTCTGCATCCAGAAGTCTTTCAGACGATATGCCGGAAATGGGGCACACCAAACGTGGACCTCATGGCGTCCCGGCTAAACTACAAAGTACAGCCATTTGTGTCCCGAGCGCGGGATCCACAGGCAGCGGCAACGGATGCGCTGACCATTCCGTGGGGGGAGTACAAACTTCTATACGTATTCCCGCCAATCCCGCTCATACCGAGGATCCTAGGGAAAATCAAGCAGGAAGGGCGACCAGCGATATTAGTAGCGCCAAACCGGCTAAGAAGAAGCTGGTACGCGACCATCATAGAAATGCTGTTCGACACACCGTGGCATCTTCCGGAGCGAAGAGACCTGCTATCCCAGGGACCTTTCGTTCACCCGGATTCCAAGTCTCTACATTTGACGGCCTGGCCGTTGAGACCGAGGTGTTGAGAAGAAAAGGTTATTCGGAGAATGTTATTCAGACAATGATACGAGCCAGGAAACCAGCCTCATCAGCAATTTACTATAGAGTCTGGAAGCGCTTCTTCATCTGGTGTGAGGAGAGGCGGTTACAACCGATGCAATTTTCGGTGGCCAGAATTCTTGCATTCCTACAATCAGGCCTCGAAGTAGGATTAAGGGTAGGCTCGCTTAGGGGACAGGTGTCAGCATTAACGGTACTGTTCCAAAGATCAATCGCAAATAGGATGGCTGTACGTACATTCCTGCAAGGAGTCGCCCATACAACACCCCCGTTTAAACCTCTGGTCCAAACTTGGGAACTTAATCTCGTGTTGGACACTATTACAGACCAGCCTTTTGAGCCGCTGAAGGAAATCTCGATGCGGCTACTGACCTGGAAGGTGGCATTCCTCGTCGCTATCACGTCGATCCGTAGGGTCTCAGAACTAGCGGCTTTGTCTATACAGACGCCATATATGACCTTCCACCAGGACAAAGCGGTACTAAGACCATCACCCGAGTTTCTACCAAAAGTAGTCTCGCAGTTTCATATTAATGAAGAAATTGTCTTTCCTTCTTTTTGTCCAAATCCAGTACACAAAAAGGAAAAAATGCTGCACCACCTGGACGTAGTAAGGGCGCTGGAAACCTATGTGAAAAGAACAAAGGAATTTCGTAAGACCAACTCCCTGTTTGTTATTCCGGAGGGGACCCGAAGGGGCTTGGCAGCCTCAAAAGTCACCCTATCGAAATGGATAAGGTCCCTGATAACAGAAGCGTATCGCGCCTCGGGACGCTCGCCACCATTTCGGGTTACGGCCCACTCCACACGGGCGGTAGGGGCTTCCTGGGCAGTCCACCACGGAGCCTCAGCCCTTCAGGTGTGTAAGGCAGCCACCTGGACTTCCTTACATGCATTCTCAAAATTTTATAAGGTCCACATAGCTGCATCATCTGACGCCGCTCTTGGACGGAAGATCTTGCAGGCGGCGGTCGTTTGACCGCACAGCCGAACTGTGAATGCCCACCCAATATATTTTTTCGGGACTGCTTGTGGACGTCCCATGGTCTAGGCTGTGGCCCCCAATGATACGGACGAGAAACAGATATTTTTGGTATAACTTACCATAAAATCTCTTTCTCGTCGCGTTCATTGGGAGCCACAGCACCCACCCCTTATTACTTAGGCGGTTGCTGGAACTTTCTGTTCTTCGGTCATTCTTTTGGCAAAAAAAAATAAAAATAATTTTTTTTTACGCCAAAGATATGTGTTCTGTTATTTATAAAACATAATATGTATAATTTTACTCCCACTGGCTTCCTACTGCTTGCAGACAGACTAATTAGCTGAGTGCCTGCAGGGGGGATATAGCCAGAGGGGAGGGGTTAACACTTTTTTGCTTAGTGTCGCCTCCTAGGGCAGTGGCTATATCCCATGGTCTAGGCTGTGGCCCCCAATGAACGCGACGAGAAACAGATTTTACGGTAAGTTATACCAAAAATATCTGTTTTTTCCCACAATTTTTGAGCGTCATTTTTTTTTTCTTCACGAAATTTTGTAGTAATTTTTGCGTAAAAGTCAATAAGACTTTGTAATGTTAAAAATGCATTGCACGATTGTGCTTTGCGATGCGATAAAAGGGAGGCTATATAGGGAAAAAACGCAAAATGCAAAAAGATAGGGCATCGCGTTATTTATTTTTTTCGTCACGCAACATCGCATGAATAAAAACATTGCCAATGTGAAGGTAAACATTAAAAATCATAATTCTGCATTTTTACTAGCTCCCACACGGCGCAAACATTGCATGATTTTATCACAAGTGTATAGCCGGCCTTAGCCCTAAATAAGAAACGTTTGGGTTTCACAGGAAGGGAATCAGCCTGTATATAAACTGATGTACCAGTCCGACTCACACGACCGTAAGCGTAAAACGCTGCGCGTTACCGCTGTGGAGCCGGCCTATCGCTGCGTATGGCAGCGGTTTTGGACTGCGCATGACAATGTATCTCGCTCACACTGTCGTGCGCAGCCTTCCTGGTTTTGTTTAACTTTCAAGCTCTGTCGCTTTGCAGTGGCGCGTATAAATGCCGCACATGCGCCGTGTAATTGTGTATGTATAGCATTAATTATGCGCCCATAGAGAACAATGGGCTTCATCATGCGATAAAGGCTACGGCCTCTTTCACATGCGGAGCTATGCGTGCAAAAATCATCGCAGAAAAATCACGCGACTATTAGGAGGAATGGTTTCCTACGGGATCGTTCAGATGTTTTTTGCGCATGTAACATTTCTTTATCTGAACGTTCGCATAGAAAACCGTCGGTTCCAATAGCTGCAGGTTTTTTACGCGCGTGATTTTTGCACACGTAGGTCCTCGTGTGAATGAGCCCTTAACCGGGCCCTTTTGTTTTTTGCTCCCCCGTTTTAATAAATCATAACTTGTATTTCTCCATCGCCGTCGCTGTCTGAGGGCTTGTTTTTTGCAGGCCGAAAAAAAATTGTAAGTGGAAAAAAAAAGAAGAAATTCTGCCATATTTGGGTGCATCTTGTTTCTACAGTGTACACACTGCAACGGAAATGACATGATAGCTTTAATCCATGGGTCAGTGTGATTACTACGATACCAAATCAAGTAGTTTACTATTTTTATTTATTTTTTGCTGTACTACTTTTATTTTTTCCCCCAAAATATTTAATTTTTTTAAATGATCTTCTGCCGCCATAACGTCTTTATTTTTTCGTTGACGTAGCTGTGTGAGGGCTCAGTTTTTGCGGGATGTCCTGTAGTTTTCCGTTGGTACCATTCTGGAGCATTACATTTTTTTCTTAAAGACGGGGTGTCCAAAAAGTAAAATTCTGGTGTTTTTTTTTTTTTTATGACGTTCACTGTGCAGGGTAAGTAATGTGTTACTTTGACAGATTGGTCTTTTACGGAAGCAGTGATGCCAAATATGTATTTTTGTTTTATTAATTAGAGTCTTTTACTATAAATATGGCAAAATGTTTTGTTTTTTTTATAATTAGTAAGACTTTTTTAAACTTATTTTCACTTTTTTTTTGTCCCAGAGTGAACATGAGCATGTGATGCTTTGATCGCTCTTGCAATATGATCATCATAGTAACATAGTATGTAAGGCTGAATGAAGACAATGTCCATCTAGTCCAGCCTGTCTATCCTCCTGTGTTGATCCAGAGGAAGGCAAAAAACCCTAAGGCCAGAAGCCAATTAGCCCTTTTGGGGAAAAAATTCCTTCCCGACTCCCTAATGGCAGAAATGAGGAAATGCCATAGCGTTACATCATACTGTGAATTGACAGGCAGTCTACCAAGCCACCCCACGAGAATGCCTGGATAGGCATTCTGCTTTGACAGTCCTGGGTCCTTTCAGAAGGCCCCTGGCTGCCATGACACCCGCACGGCTCCCTGTGATCTCCATAGGTTCATTCTCATAAGCGTGTTTCTCACCTCATCTTTCTGCATGACAGGGAAGGGTTGTGACCCAGCGGACGTCGCAGCGAGAAGATGACCATCGCCACTGTATGCCACGGAAAGGAGGTATTGTGCGTGTGAACTGGCATTGTGAGTGCAACCCGATTACTGTAAACCTTGTTTATGCACAAATACGCTCCACTGCGACAATCGTCTTGTCGCGTACATTCGTCTGCCGAAGCCCTAGGGCCTCTTTCACACGGCGATTTAGCACGCTGTTTTCTGTGCAGAAAAGCGGTCGCAGAAACCGCAATGATTTTTACGTGCATTTGCGCTCCTGATATTCCATTAGAGTCTAGGGGGGTAAGCAAATGCACTCTCATATGCATAAAATTGCGCCGACGGCTCCTTCACATGAATGTACTTTAGTCCCCTTATAATCACAACCATATAAAGGGAAAAAACGAAACCGCGGATCTCTATGGGATTTCAGTGGTTTCGTTTTCAGCACCTCCTTTCCTGCCCGTGATTTGTACGCATGATTTGTCCGTGCCGCCGAGCGTAGTTTCGCCTGTGCCAGCCTTAGGCCTTATTCACACGACGAATTTTACATCAGTATTTTGTGAGCCAAACCTGGAACGGGCCAAAATACGGAAGAAATGAAAATCTTCCCATTAGACTTTCTCTACACTTCTGGTTTTGGCTCACAAAATACTGATAAAAATCCGCCCGTGTGAATAAGCCCCCAATTCTGTGTGCATGAAAAGAAAAATTGTGTCTCACTGGCTTGGCAAGTGATTTATATGCGATGCGTTTTTTCTGTCATATTGGAGCAATATATGATTTTTTTTCACTCGCGTGAAAGTAGCGTGCACAGTATATACAAAATAGCTGAAAAAGCGCAGCTTTAGGCCTCTTTCACACAAGCGTTGCGTTTACACGCAAAAGCATCGCGTGAAAGAATTGAGGCAGCGCAGCATTACTGCAATCTAATCCCTTTTGTAATTAGCGCTGTCTCGTCCATTCACAGGGCTGCATCGCGTAAATGGACTCCGCTGCCGCGCTCGGCAGAATGGCTTCTATTAAGCCTTAATAGCTAAATAGAAACCAGCCGTCTTCTGCAACAAGCGGCGGTAAACTCCTTCCCCCTCTCTGTGATTTTCGTCAAAAGATAGGTCATGGCCCATATTTTGATGCTGTGCGGGAGGGGGAGGAGGGGAGGTAATAATCGCCCGTGTGAATGAATGCATTGGAGTCCAATGCTTCACATGGCGGCGATTTGTGGGCGACGTTTATCTGCGAGAAAACATTTGTATGAAAGCAGCTTTATGAGTGCGATATCAGTCCGATTTTCTAATAGCGATATTGCGCTTGCCCGCGTATGTGTATTCGCATCTGCAGATATTTTGCTGGCTTTTGTGCATTCAAAAAAATATCCACCGCTGCTCCCAGCTATTGAAATTAGTCTAACGAGTTCTGGATGCGTTCCTTTCCTGCGCAATTACGCAGCGTATCACGCACCTCCTGGCATATCACATGCATATTTGTGTATCCCCATTGACTTCTATGGGGACTTTTGGTGTGCAAAAATGCCGCAAAATAGAGTATGTTGCATATTTTTTTGCGTGAATTGTGAAAATGCGCATTTGTGAACAAACCCATTGAAATCTACAGGGTTCTATTCGCTGCATAAATGCACACGCAAACACACCCATGTGAAGCCAGGAGTTCCTGCACATGGACATTTACACGCGTGTGTTAGCATGCGCAAAATTTCTGAGCACAATACGCAGAGAATAAAACCCATTGATTTCAATGGATTGGTTTTCATTTCCTTTTTTTTTTTTTGCCCAAATGCGAAAAAACCGCTGCATGCTCTACTTTTGTGTGCATTTAAAGTCTATAGGGAGTGCGCAAATGTGCGTGCAATACGCTGTTCAATTCCACGAGAAAAATAACACACCTGGAACTCACTAGGGTAAATAACCATTTAAGTCGGGGAGGGCTTGTTTGCAGCACGCAAATGAATAGGCCCTGTGACACAGAAATGACAGTAAAATACACGTAAAAAAAAAATTGTTCACTGCGTGCAAAAACGCATACGCCCATGTAAAGCCCTTAGCACTCCTTCACACGCGCGTGACGCAATCACGCGAGTGTGTGACGCATTTCCACTCTAAAATGGAGCGCAATCACTTCGTCTTGTGAGCGTTCCTGCGCAGGTAAGTGTCCTTTTCTGCACTGCCGGCCCTGTTCACACCTGAGAGGGACACAACCAGCAGTGAAAATTGACCAGTGGTTGCAGTTCCCACGGCCGATTCTCTGCGCGCAAAAGCACTCGTGTGAAAGAGCCCTCACTGATCTCTAAGGCTTTATTCACACGAACGAGAAACTTATGCAATTTCTGTGTGATGCAATGCGCACAAAACACGCACGGATGTGAAGTCCATTCTTTTGAATGGGCTCATACACATGAGCGATGTTTTCCCGCATCGCGGCACGTCCTATCTTTGGGTGAGCTCTCGCATCGCATCTCCCATCTACCTCACTGAAAGGAATCCCCGCAGGAATGAAGGGAATCCCTGCAGCTGGGGACGACCTTCATCGGCAAAGGAAGGGGGTAAGAGATTAACATCCCCGTAGGGACTCCCTTTATCCCCACAGGGATGTTAAACACCGTCCCCCCTCCCTTTGCCGGTTGGCTCGCATAGTCTCCCATAAAAGTCAAAATTAGAACATTTTCAATGTTTTCACTAATTCGATGTTGCAAGAAAAAAAAATAGCGGCGTGTTCTATCTTTCTGCGCTTTATCTCCCATGTTTCCCTATGGCGCCTCCTTTTTATCACATTGCAAAGCACCAACTTGTGATTTCCATGCGATGACTTTTTAACATTAGAAAGTCCAATTGACTCATAAATCGCGAACGGCAGCCATGTTTTTGGAAAAAACAGCAGCGTTGATGCTCAAAAAAATTGCGGGGAAAAAAGTAGCGATTTTGCCACGATATCGCGATCGCCAGTGTGCAGGAGCCCTTAGGGAGCTTTCACATGAGGGGGGAAGCTAGTCGCACCACAAAACCATCATCAGACTTCTCGCGGTTATTTTCAAACTCCTGCACTCGGACGCGGAGTTTGAAAACCCAACGAATGGGAAGAAATTCCCCTCGTTCAGGCGCACCGCAGCTCCGTACTGCCGAGTGTAGTTGTGCCCGCACTCATCTGGAACCGCCCTTACTCTGTATTTGGTCTTTCTTGTGGTTTTCTTTGCAGGTGTATAAAACTACAATTTTTTAAACACACACAAAAAAAAAAAGCGCAAAAATCTCACACAGATTTACTGAATTTAATTGATTTGAATGAACAATTTCGATCAGTAATACAGACCATAACGGGACGTACTGCGTTTTTTTATTTTTTTCACGCATGTAAAATACACGTTTGAAAAACACAAGTCTGATTGCCCTAATACAAATCAATGGCGTTTATGCTATCCGTATAAAGCGCGTAATCTGGAGCGCAAATACACCCGCGTGAATGAGGCCTGAGTCTAAGGGTGGCTTCACACGTGCGTATGCGTTTTTGCTAGCACAAGGCATTTGTGAGCATGTTTGCATGCACAGGGCATCTTCACATGGGCACAAGACACACGCCCGCCCTGATTTAAATGCGCATTCTTTCACGGATCCCATTGTACATTTGTCCACCCGGCATAGACTTCTGCTCACGCCAAAAAGGAAAATGTGTACGAACCCATGCGTCTCTGCATTTTGCACACGTACATTATATCCACGCGTGTTAATACACTCGTGTGCCGGATCCCTAAGACACAGAAAAGGAGAAGAACTAGGCAGCATTCGTTAAAAATCCTCTTCTTTATTAGTATAGCATGAGGAAGCAAGCAGCCACGTATCGACCCTGTGCTCGGGTTTTTATCGAGCTTGATAAAGACCCGAGCACAGGGTCGATACGTGGCTGCTTGCTTCCTCATGCTATACTAATAAATAAGAGGATTTTTAACGAATGCTGCCTAGTTCTTCTCCTTTTCTGCATTTATGATCAACGGTGGACTCGGGGAGTTGGGACCCTTACTGGGCTATTGCATAGTGCCTTGCACCAGCGGTGTGACTGAACTTTTGGAGTGCTGCTGTAACTCTTTTTCTTCTTGTGGATCCCTAAGACACTACGCCTGCTGTGATTGACTAGTGCTGCCCACATGAGCGGCTCTGGCCAGTGAGATCTGCATGCACACAGTATGCATCAGGTAGTCGAAAAAGCGGTCCAGCCATCATTGTTTGGCCAGTACCAGAGGATGTGCTTTAAGGGGTTATACCAAGATATAAAGAGATCTAAAGTTACTCAGAAGATGGGGAGTAACTCTATGATCAGTGGGGTGTAACCACTGGGGTTCCCACGAGTCCTGAGTATGGCGGTCCTGACTGTCCCCACAGAAATGGAGGACATGCATGCATTCCATTCATTTCAATGACAACACCGAAATTACCGAATACAAGGACAATGTCTGTCTATAGAGGGGGACTGGAGCATTATATCAGGAAAAATGAGCTTCGGCCATTAAACAGATATAATATGATCATGATCAGTGTGGAGTTTTGCACAAGACTGAAGTTTTATTATTGGGGTTATTTAGTTTAGCAAAAAAGACGGTTGGGGGGGGGGGTGGCGACCTAATAATTATGTATAAATATATCGGGGGACAATACCGAGATCGCTCCCATCATCTGTTTATACCCAGGACTGTGCCAACAGAGCGCCCTCTACGTCTAGAGGAAAGAAGGTTTCTACACCGACATAGAAGGGGGTTCTTTACTGTAAGAGCAGTGAGACTATGGAACTCTCTGCCTGAGCATGTAGTGATGGTGAACATGATAAGAGTACAAGAGAGGCCTGGACGCCTTTCTTGGGCGTTACAATATAATATGTTATAGTCACTGATTACTTCAGAAGGGTCCGTGACCCGGGGATTATTCTGATTGCCAGATTGGAGTTGGGAAGGAATATTTTTCCTAAAGTGAGTATAATTGGCTTCGGCCTCATTAGGTTTTTCTCCTTCCTCTGGATCAACATTGCAGGATAGCAGGCTGAACTAGATGGACACAAGTCATTTTTCAGCCTAACACTATATGCTACCAAGTTCCCAAAAGTTACACGTCTCAAGTTGTGACATCTTATAGTAAGCCTTATAATATAAGACTTACCCGGTCAAACAGTGCGAACAGCTCTCTTAGTAGATCCGACACCGGCAGCTTGAGATGATTGGCAAACTCTTCTATTCCAATCCTTCCTCCCTTTGACAAGTTGGCAATAGATGCGTACACTTCCAGCTGTTTCTCAAAATTGTTCCATTTTAGGCTGAAAACAAATTGTTGAAAGTAAGTAATACAGTAACAAATATAAGTAAGGTAAACGTATTGGGGCACAATCATTTGGGATAGTTTTGGCGCAGAGATTAGCGCTAGCGTGTGTGCTTGTCAAGAATCTGGCACTAGTTTTTGCTTAATGTTAAATATTCTTTAGGACTCACATAGGCGCAGCGATCTACAGCCGCAGTGAGGCTGAAAAAAAAACAAACCGCGTAATCATGCGATACTTCCGCTGTGCTCACAGCGGAAGTATCACGTGATGCATGGCTTCCATTGACTGCAATGGACGCCGGCTGCGCGTTTTTCCGCAATTAGAACATGCCACGATTTATTTCATGCTGCGTGAACATTTAAAGGCAGTAAGCTATTGGGTTCATGAAACGCGGCAGAAATCCATCCGTGGGCATTAGCCCCAAGTAGGTAATTCCTGCCTTGACTCCTCTTTTAGGTCCATTGACTTACTTGCCAAAATATATATTCACCTCAATTCACAGCTCATCTAGGCTACAAAATCAGCGTGTATACCAGAACTATCCCTCCGACTATAAAAGTCAGCGTGTATACCAGAACTATCCCCCGACTATAAAAGTCAGCGTGTATACCAGAACTATCCCCCGACTATAAAAGCTAACAACACACGGACGAGTGCGATATCGGGCCGTGAATCACTCGCTCACCGACATGCGATTTCCCCGCGGATGTGAGGCATTTTTATCTCAAAACCGCCTGGCATCACTTCGGGGAAGTAGCCATGCCGGAGGATAGCTAATAGCCATGGCAGAGGATCGCAGAGTTTCTCTCATTGTTTTCAATGGGAGACCTCGCATTGCATCGTGTGCGCCTAGCATGTGGTGCGATGCTGCCGCCGGCCCCATCGGGGCTGCTATGTAAGTTTATGCAGCAAGATAGAACATGCTGCAGTTGGTTACCTGCAGTGCATTGTGGTGCCATGCGGGAAAACATCCTTCATGTGTAGGACTCAATTCAAAAGAATGGGATTTATATTTGTGCGTCTCGCATGATTTTCTCGCCAGTGTGAAGGCGGTCTAAAGCAAAGAGCTTATTCAAAGATTTGGGAAGTTTTTGCCCATGACAAACCTATTGTTCTCTTATCTTAACACAACAAAACCCATTAGAATCAATTCCAAGTGTCAGTAAACCACCCTGATAATGCAACGTGATGACGGTGTGCCGCGCTAAGAGTCAAGCTTAAGACCAAGGCATCTGTACACTGAAAAGAAAAGTCAAGCGGCACAAAAAAAAACTTTTTCAGAAACCTGTGGCTTTGTTTAAACTTCCATGTTATTTTTTTGCATTAGACTTCCTACACAAGGACGAGTGAGACGTCGGGCCATGAAGCTGCCCGATACCGCGCTCATGAGGCATTGCTCAGGCATAAATACATTGGTGAAGTTCCGATCCTCTTGCACGAATTTCAGGTGCGATAGAGGATCAGAAGCGTTTTCCATTGATTTAAATGGCAACCTTGCATCGCACTCGCATGCACATTGCATGTAATGCAAGAGCAATGCGAGGCATTAAAGCTGTGACGATGCATTCTGAGGAGTGTGAGGAGTTAGAGCATGCCACGATTTTTTTCCCACACTGCAATTCATATTCGTGTGAGATTGGTGTGTCTCGCAGTGCACAGATGTCGTGCAATTTTGTTGGCCACACATATGGACTATTTATGGATGATTACTGGGGGCTGGGTGACTGATGACAGCATGAAGTATTGCTAGCGCATGAACAAAAAATATATATATAAGCCTTTCATTGCCCAAATACGTTGCGCAGGAGCATGCATATTTGCGCTTGCGCTCGCCTGCAGAAGCCTTTAACAAAAATCAATCAGCAACACACCTCCATGCATCAATAGGTGGCGACGATGATGAAAGTGTGTTTGGGTCGAATGGTAGTATTAAGGATTACTCCTCTCCCATACAATCTGCATTGGCCTGTGTAAAGACTATTTAAATAAGCGCAGATCTTGATGACCTGCGCTCATCATCTAGCTCAAATTGAGTCAAGTAATGAGAACTCAAATTCAACTTATATCCAAAAAAAATGGAACAACTGCTTCTCACTCTAACTTCCGGCTGATTTTTGTGAACTCCACAAGCCCAGCCTCCATGGGTAAAGTCAGGTCTCTAGCTGTTAGCATTAGTCTGCAGTCTTCATAGGTATGATCAGTGAATGGTATTCCAAGTGACCTGCAAAAGACAGTAAACCATTGTTAATGGTAGGAGCTGCTAAGGAAGGCTCCAAATCCACATCCAATACACAAAAATAAAGCTGTGTACTCCCATTCTAACACTTTTTATTTTTATTTTTAGGTGACTTGGACATTTTCGCTCCTAAGATCTGCGTTCAACCAACAGACTGGCCTAATGTCACACGATGTCAATAGTAAGTAGCTTGTGCCTCTTACAACTAGGAAGTAGCTTGCTTTCTCCCGCAGGGTTTTGAACGATAATCGTTCCATGTAAAAGCATGCAGAAAATGAATGACTGGGTCAGAATCGTCCAGTTGTTCACTGATGAGGGGAGAGGACAGAATATGGGGGATGTAATGAGGGGAGAGGACAGTATATGGGGGATGTGATGAGGGGGAGAAAACAGTATTTGGGGGATGTGATGAAGGGGAGAGGACAGTATATGGGGGCTGTGATGATGGGAGAGGACAGTATATGGGAGATGTGATGAGGCTGTCAAGCAGCCTAGCAGTGGTGTACATTCACCATGTCCAGTGGCGTCAAGGTAAATCATTACCAGACAGTATATGCAGGATGTGATAAAGGGAGAGAGGACTACATGGGGTCTGTGATTGGGGGGAGAGGGCAGTATATGTGAAATGTGATGAGAAAGGAGAAGACAGTATATGATAATTGTGATGTATAGGGGATATGATGAGCGAATAGGATAGTATACGGGGGATATGTTAAGGGGAGGGGCCAGTATATAGGGGATGTGATAAGGGGAGAGAGAATACTATATGGGGGATGTGATGAAGGAAAAGGTTAGTATGTGGGGATGTGATGAGAAAGAAAGTAAAGTATATGGGAGATGTGATAAGGGGAGAGAGGACAGTATAAGGGATATTATGAGTGGAGAGGACAGTATATGGGGGATGTGATAAAGGGAGAGAGGACAGTATAAGGGATATTATGAGTGGAGAGGACAGTATATGGGGGATGTGATGAAGGAAGAGGACAGTATATGGGGGATGTGATGAGGGAGGACAGTATATGGGGGGGATGTGATGAGGGAGGACAGTATATGGGGGGGATGTGATGAGGGAGGACAGTATATGGGGGATGTGATGAGGGAGAGGATGGTATATGAGCGATGTGATGATGGGAGAGGACAGTTTATGGCGGATGTGATGAGGGGAGAGGACAGTATATGGGGGATGTGATGAGGGAAGAGGACGGTATATGGGGAATGTGATGATGGGAGAGGACAGTTTATGGGGGATGTGATGAGGGGGAGAGGACGGTATATGGGGAATGTGATGATGGGAGAGGACAGTATATGGGGGATGTGATGAGGGGGAGAGGACAGTATTTGGGGGACGTGATGAGGGGGAGAGGACAGTATATGGGGGCTGTGATGAGGGAAGAGGACAGTATATGGGAGATGTGATGAGGCTGTCAAGCAGCCTAGCAGTGGTGTACATCCACCACTTCCAGTGGCTCAAGGTAAATCAGTACCAGAAAGTATATGCAGGATGTGATAAGGGGAGAGAGGACAACATGGGGTCTGTAATTGGGGGGAGAGGACAGTATATGTGAAATGTGATGAGAAAGGAAAAGACAGTATATGATAATTGTGATTTATAAGGGATATGATGAGGGGAGAGGATAGTATATGGGGGATGTGATAAGGGGAGGGGACAGTATATAGGGGATGTGATAAGGGGAGAGAGCATACTATATGGGGGATGTGATGAAGGAAGAGGTTAGTATGTGGGGATGTGATAAGAAAGAAAGTAAAGTATATGGGGGATGTGATAAGGGGAGAGAGGACAGTATAGGGGATATTATGAGTTGAGATTATAGT
Organism: Eleutherodactylus coqui; assembly: GCF_035609145.1. Lineage (NCBI taxonomy): Eukaryota > Metazoa > Chordata > Amphibia > Anura > Eleutherodactylidae > Eleutherodactylus > Eleutherodactylus coqui. The sequence continues at coordinate 137,428 of NW_027102355.1, forward strand.
ATATGGCGGATGTGATAAGGTGAGAGAGAACAGTATATGGGGGTTGTGATAAGGGTAGGAGAGGACAGTGTATGGGGGATGTGATGAGGGGGGTGAGGACAGTAGTTGGGGGATGTGATGAGGGGGAGGACGGTCTATGGAGGATGTTATGAGGGAGAGGACAGCATATGGGGGATGGGATGAGGGGAGGGAACAGTATATGGGGGATGTGATGAGGGGAGGGGACAGTATATGAGGAATGTGATGAGAGTGAGGACAGATTATGGGGAATGTGATAAGGGGGGAGAGGACAGTATATGGGGTCTCTAATGAGCGGAGAGAGGACAGTACATGGGGGCTATGATAAGGAGGGAGAGGACAGTATATGAGGGCTATGATGAGGAGGGAGAGGGCAGTATATGAAGGATGTTATGAGGGGGAGACAGAACAATATATGGGGGTTGTTATGAGAGGCAGGGCAGTATATTGGGGATGTGCTGAGGGGAGGGGACAGTATATGGGGGATGTGATTCGGGAGGGGACCGTATATGGGGGATGTGATGAGGGGAGAGGACCGTATATGGGGGATGTGATGAGGGGAGAGGACCGTATATGGGGGATGTGATGAGGGGAGAGGACAGTATATGGGGGATGTGGTGAGGGGGAGAGGACAGTATTTGAAGGATGTGATGAGGGGAGAGGACAGTATATAGGGGGTGTGATGAGGGGAGAGCACAGTATATGGGGATTGTGATGAGGGGAGAGGACAGTATATGGGGGATGTGATGAGGGGGAGAGGACAGTATTTGAAGGATGTGATGAGGGGAGAGGACAGTATATAGGGGGTGTGATGAGGGGAGAGTACAGTATATGGGGGATGTGATGAGGGGAGAGGAAGGTATATGGGGGATGGGATGAGGGGGAGAGGACAGTATATAGGGGGGTTGATGAGGGGAGAGCACAGTATATGGGGGATGGGATGAAGGGAGAGGACAGTATATGGGGGATGGGATGAGGGGAGAGGACAGTATATGGGGGATGGGATGAGGGGAGAGGACAGTATATGGGGGATGGGATGAGGGGAGAGGACAGTATATGGGGGATGGGATGAGGGGAGAGGACAGTATATGGGGGATGTGATGAGGGGGAGAGGACAGTATTTGAAGAATGTGATGAGGGGAGAGGACAGTATATGGGAGATGTGATGAAGGAAGTGGACAGTATATTGGGGATGGGATGAGATGAGAGAACATTATATGGGGGATGTGATGAGGAGCAGTAGACAGTATATGGGGGATGTGATGAGTCTTAAAGAGGATCTGCAGCACCTGAAGTAAGGAATGTCTTCTCATTCACTGCCTGACTGACATGAGGCTCTTCTTAAGGAGAGTATATAGTAGATAGGTTGTTGAACCTTATATATTGTATATAATACATGTGACTATATATATATGTGTGATCAAGGAGACGTACTGTCAGATGATGGGTTCTTCTTCCCCCTTTCGTTTACTTCCTTTCCTTAATTAATTCTGAATACTTGTAAATTTCAGCTTTTTCTTTCCCAGCGGAGGACACGGCCCAGGTACGATCCTGTCCTATAACAGAGCTAACAGTGCGGTTGCTATACTTTGCATCAGCAGGAACCCCTAAACATTCAATCATCCATGGCTAATATGAGATCAGAGGTGGGCAAGAAATATAATGTCACTCGCAGTCACCAATAAGATGGTGGATCAGTGATTTGCAGCCGACGGCTCTCCAGCTGTTCTGTGACCGCAGTGTGATGGGAGTTACATATCACAGACCACTTTATGTAGTAGTACAAGTATTTTGTTAGTGTTTTATATAATTGAAGCTTAATTTATATAAAACCCTAACAATATACTTGCACTACTACAACCGATCAGCTGTTCAGCGGTCGGTGCACACCTTCACTTAAATAACTTCTGCAGGAAGCACGCAGCTCTGTTCCCGCACTGGTGAGGCTTGGTATTACAGGCCATTCACTTCAATGGAAAGTTACCCTGCAATATGAGACCGGACCACTGCTGTGGGAACAGAGCTGTCTGCTTCTTGTAGAGATTAGCTAGTGTGCAAGTGCAGCGGCCCAGCGAACAGCAGAGTGTTGGGGGTCCTGGAAAGCAGACCCCACTGATCTCCTATTGATCATCTATTCTAAGGACAGGTCATCAATGGTTTATAACTGGACAACCCCTTTGTCTTCTCTTATTTCTCTCCAGATTGAGGCCAATAAAGAGCAGATTTCATAAAGAAGAAGCTGAATGAAGAGAAGAAAGAAGCTAAAGAAAACAACCCGGAGAAGCTGGTGTAGTATGTAGGATGCCCTAAATGTCATCTTAATAGGACTAGCATTGTGGTGTGCACCATGTAAATGAGCGTGCAGCTATTTCTGGGGGACTTTTTCCTTCCAGATCCCCCTGTGTATTAATCCTTCGGATTCCATATATCAGCTACCACTATGGTCAGTTCATATGAGGTGTAATGACGATGTGATGCTGGCAGGAAAATTCATCAAAACTGGTGCAGGTGAAAAATGGTCAGTGGAAATCTATTTGCTTTGGGTAACTGCGCCAGTTTTCCTTGCACAAAGTTTATTGAAATTCTCCCTTTGCGAGTAGACTACTGTAGGTGAAGTGATATTCTGAGATGTTCCCCATGAATGGAGCAGAGATAACGCATGCCTACTGCCACTCAAATCAATTAAATGACAGCACTGGAGATTGCTGGGAGTTTGTACAATTTCAGCATTGTGATTGAATGAATAGAGCGACGGTCACATGCGCATTCTCCTCTCCATTTATCTAGGCACTTTCAGGAACTCTTTTCTCAGGATTGGTGGGAGTCCCAGCGTTTGGATCACCACTGATCATAAGGTTATTCCCTATCTGGTGGATACGGGATAATTTTAGTTCTTGGTACAATTCCTTTAAACAAAGGTTTTAAACTCCTCCTTTCTGCTGGAATCAACTCCTGGGTTTGGCTCAAAGAACTGCAGTGGAGTTATTCCAAAAAGCGCTGTGTGGGAAACCACCTTTAGCGTAAGGCCAGACGTAGAATACGCATCTACCGCCGCAGAATTGTGTGCGGTAAATCAGCGATGTGTCACAGTACAAGCAATGCAGATGCGACTTCACGTAACCTTCGCACCACTTGGGGCAGATTTTGCCACTGCAAAAAATTAGTGTCAGATCTGTAACGTACGGCTTTACCGTAGCAGTCACTTGGGGAACTCTTTCTATGGATGTGGTATATGATGTCTTCCTTTTGTCTTAGACTTGTGGAAAGCAAACTGTCATAAGACCAGAAGAACGGCTACTGAACTTGGAGGTGCAGGAGACTGACTGAGAAGACAAGAAACAGATGGCCTTGAGTTCCTTCAAGCTGAACTATCTGGATTCCCGGATTTCGGTGGCTGGTGAGTTCTTTAATTTCTTGTGGAAAGTTTGCATATTTTTCATGTCTGCAAATCAATTATGTGCATTGCATGTCTTTATAACAAAGTCTATCGCTGGTCTCACACCTTAGATAGCAGTCGGCCAAATGGTTATTTGGGTGACAGCTATTCCTTTTGACACAGTTGGAACATCCCTGTACACATGAAATGGTAGTCTGGTCCTACCAAAATCAGTGTGTTCAGCTGCTGTTGATCTAATGTGTATGGGCGCATTTTAAAGGGAACCTGTCACCACCTGAGAGCACCATAAACTAAGCTCTACTGCTCATAGGGCAGGTTCTGAGGGGCCCAGGAATTTTATTATGATTACCCGTCTCTCTGTTCCCGCGCGGTCACCCACGGAGGTTGGCACAGCCTGCAGACATGAGTCCACTTGCGCATGCTTCCACATGTGATGGCGTGGGAATGAGCCGGGTGAGCTTAAAAACTACATCCCCGGACTCCTTGGAACCTGCCCTGTGAGCACTATAATTTAGTTTATACAGATTCAAGAATAGGTTTTTGTCCTGCGCTCATAAGGATTACATAAAAACAATCTGATATATGGAAAACTTACTTAGATGGGAGCTCTCATGTCCTTGAGACCTCCCCAAATGGATTCCAGGCTGGGTAAGTTTATCCAAAACAGTTGTCGTCCAAAAAGGGGGGATTTTAATTGACCAAATAGCAATAAATACAGGTAGGTAGACAAATCACTGGGCACAGGTAATAAAACAGATGGTGCAACGTGTTTCAGGACGGTATGTGGCCTTTTATAAAGCATAGTAAACAGGGTATCAGGACTTCCTTTTATACTAGGTGGTATTCCCTTCATAGAGGAGCAGTGTACTGGCGCTGTTCTCACAGTAAGGCCCACATCGATGACATCACACGTCATAACGCTGGCGTCCGTCACTGCCAGCTTTATAGTAACGTGGTGTCTCCCTGAGCTCGCTCGCCCGGGTGCTGTCACGGCACGTAGTTGTGATGTAACTAGTGATATTAGCTATGTGAAACGTTATCCCGAACGGGCGCTGCGTTCCAGCGCCCGTTCCACTGGACATTGGATGGCCTCCCTGGAGTGTCATGTGCTCCAAAGGGTGCGTTCCAGCGGGGTGTGTATATCTCTTAGCTAGGTAGCCATCCTGAGAGTGAAAAAATGTAGTGTTGTTGTTTGTACAGCATTAATGATTAAAGCAGTGTGTTTAATATGGTCCATCCCTGGTCTAATGTATAAGGTTGTTAAAATGTTGCGGATTTGGGAAACATTAAATATAAATAGTTGTAACATATAGTATTTTTGAATATGAAAACTACACAACTAATTACATATATTATTAAGCAAATAAAAGCAGCTGCAGCACTACTGCAGGCAATCAATATATTATGCCATGGCTGCGACGATACAAGCGGCTGCAGCACTACTGCAGGCAATTCATATCTAAATATAAGCGGCATTGTGATATATATATTTTTTTTAAACTCGTTTTATTGAACAGTATGTATTTTGTACAATACATGAATAAATAACTTTGAATACATCATAGGCTCCTTGTGCTCATGTCATCAAAACTTGAGTACGTTACATTGATATATGCAGTAGTTGAATACAGTGCGTCAGTACATTTTCTCATGGTATCAGTGGAAGGCGGTAACATTCGTTCGTTTTACCGAGCATTCCTAGGTATCGTTGCCCTCAGCAGGTCCTGTAATCGATCTTGCGTGAATACTGTGTACGTTGATCCGCACCATCTTTCCCAAACCTTATTGAATTTTTCAGGGCATTTTCTATTTTTATATACTATTTTTCGTATGGCAAAATGGTGTTAATAATATTCTGCCATTTCGAGAGTGTCGGAGGACGTCTGTCCATCCAACGTAGGGCTATTGCTTTGCGGGCAAAGAATAATACTTTGGTAAGGAATATCCTGTCATGGTATTGCCATTGTTCTTCATCTAGAAAGCCTAATAGGCACACTGCTGGATTGTGTGGTACTGGTATACCCATCAATTGGGTTAGAAATTCTGTGATCACTCCCCAGTACGTATAGATATCTGGGCAGCTCCATATTAGGTGGTTAAAATTTGCGTTAGGTGCTCTGCACCGATGGCACTGGTTTGTGGGTGTCCTATTCATTTTATATAGTCTGGTCGGTGTTAGATAGCATTGGTGTAGTATGTATAATTGTGTTAGTTTATTATTTGCAGCTGGTGATACCGTGGTGTATGCGGACACTGCAGACTCCCAGTCCTCGTTAGTGAGAGTGGGAATGAGCTCTCTCCATCTCTCTACCACCGCCATCGGCGTGTCAGGGATCTTGGATTGTAGTAAGTGAGTGTACAACACCGATATCAGGCCTTTGGGCCCTTGGGTGCGAAGTATGCCTATTAATGGATATTGTGAGAAGGATTGTCTGGGCTCTGGGAATTGTGTTGTCAGAGCGTGCCTGAGTTGCAGGTATCTAAAGAAGCCCTCTCTTGGGATTTGATATAATTGTTGTAATTGTTCGAAGGAGGCCAATACTTGGTCGATATATAGATGTTCCAGTGTGGTAATTCCTAGATTTATCCAGAACTGTTTATCCGGTAGATTCATCAGGTGCGGCAATGCTCTATTGTCCCATAAGGGGGTCTCCAGAGGGGTGTCGTCTTACTTAGTCAGTGCTTTGCATGTCTGCCAGACGTTGACTGCAAGTCTATGGATTGGTAGCATCTGCTTAGTCAATAGTCCTGGTTTTTCCAGGAGGACCCAGAGTGATGCCTCCGAGAGAAAGAACATCAAGTGGTGCTCGGAGTTTGGGAGAAGAGAGCCCGATAACCAGTGACGGATATATCTCACCTGTCCCGCTAAGTAGTAAAGTTTGAGGTCTGGTAGCGCCATTCCTGCCATCTCCTTGGGTCGCTGTAGGGTGTCCATGCGGAGTTTCGCTCTGGAGTTCCCCCAAATGAATGATGTTATTAGGGAGTTAGTTTTTTTGAAGAACTTTTGTGGTATGGCTGTTTCTGCGTGCTCTAGGCAGTATAGGTACTTGGGGAGTATTATCATTTTTATAAGGTTCATTCTGCCCGCTACAGATAGTGGTAAGGAGCTCTAGTTTTTTAATTTTAGTTGTAGGGTTGCCAATAAGGGGGTGATGTTTAAATCAAGGCTCTGAGTGTGATCTCTGGTGATGTGTATCCCTAGGTATTTGAATTTAGGAGTGACTTGTAGTTTACAAAATACGTCTCCCATTTGCCATCCCTCTGGTCTTAGGGGCATAAAAGCGGATTTTTGCCATTTGATACACAGGCCTGAAAAGTTCCCGAATTCAACTATTAGTGAGATAGCCAGCGGCAGGGCATTCTTGGGGTCTGACATGTATAGTATTAGATCGTCTGCATATAATCCTATTCTATCTTCTCGGGGTCCTATCTGGATACCCCTATATGACGTGTGTTGTCGGATTCTCAGAGCCAGCGGTTCTATTGCAATTGCAAACAGGAGGGGGGAAAGTGGGCAGCCCTGTCGGGTTTCTCTGTGGAGTGAGAAGGAGGTGGAGGTCAGGCCGTTTACTACTACTCTGGCTGTCGGAGATTTATATAGAATAGAGATCCACTTGATGAATGAGTCTCCAAATCCAAACCTCCGTAAGACCTCCATCAAATATGGCCATTCAAACGGGACGCCCAACCCATAGCCAGCCGGGACCTTACCTCCGCCGAAGATCTCCGGTAAGGTCTGCAGACCCATCGGCCCCCGCCCAAGACATACCGGGAGCGCCGGGGACACTGCGGCCTGGACGCGCCCAAAGCCGCGGACTAAATTTCCGGCCGCGAGAACCGCGACCAAGCCCGGTAAGAGCCGCGAGAGGGGGAAAGACCTCGGGAAGCCATAGAGGACATGGGGAGACACCCCGAGAGTAGATACCCCACTGGAACACCAAAGCGGGCAGCAGCGGGCATCGCGCCACAACACCCGGGCCGTGACAGACATAGCCCAGCTCCGCACGGGGAGAATAGCCCGGGAGAGCACCCGGACAACCGGAGAAACCCCCCCCTGAACCGGCGACCCCCCCCCCGATAACCTGTGGGGACGCAGCGGCCTAGCGGCAGCAGAAGCCACGGCCTAAATTTCGACAGCGACGCCCACAATAAGCCCCGCCCATTACACCAGGCAGGGGAAGGAGCCGAGAGGCAGCAAAGAAGTGTGAAGACACCACACAGCCACACCAACGCTGCAGAGAGGGCCCCAGAACGCAACAGAGGCACAGAGATCCCCTTCAAAGAGAGAGAGGGGGGGGGGGGAAACAGCCCAAGAACAGTGGGCAACCATAACTACCACACGAGCCCCATCCCAACCTCAAGAAAAGCACAAAACCCAGTACATACCACAGAAAAGATCCCAAGGGACTATCATTCGAATTTAACCCCTGACAAATCCCTAAAGAACAAAACAGCAACAGGGGGGGGGGGGAAATAAGGAAAAGAGGGGAGAGAAAGCTCAGACAGCACAAAACAGAATAATTAAAGTACACCAAAAACAGGAGTGGGGGAGATAAAAGCGACAAAACGAAACCAGCAGGAACATTAGTCGCGGAGCGAACCAAAGACCCCAGACAAACAGAGATGGAGCAATAGATAATGAAAGATAAGCCACATCCACAACAAAATTAAACTGCAATAAAACCAGAAAAACCTCAAGAACAGGGAAGACATCTCAGCAAATCAACCCGCATAACCACTCGACTTAAAAAAAAACAAAAAAAAAAAACATGGACAAATATCTAAACGAAAAAAACGCGGGCACCTCAACAAGGGCAACACGCCAGCCAAACACAGACAAAACATCTATGGGAGGACAACAAAAGAACAAAGCTGCCAAAAGCATCAAAGAAAGAGAAAGCAAAAGCACACACCAACCTACATCCCCTTTGAAGAACCCCCCACCATGTACCACGGTCTTACCAGACACCGACCACGAGACAATGGACACTTCCGCCATACAAACTAATGACCAACCAATGAATAACAACATGGACATAACCCAGGCAACACTGGTGGCACAAGAGGTGTCAAAAATGCACCAACATGAAAAATGGTGGAACACTGGTGGAACAAGAGGTGTCAAAAATGAACCAACAAACATGCAGGACATAAACAGTTTCCTAGAATCTGTGAACCTACCAAAACTAACAGAAGAACAAACATCTTTACTAGACGCTGACATACGGGAGGAAGAAGTAAGAGGGGCGATCTCGAGGGCACTAGGGGGAAAAACACCAGGCCCCGACGGATTCTCGACGGAATATTATAAAATACTAATAACAGATATGGTGCCAGTACTGACCCAACTGTACAACACAATATACAAAAACGACACACAAGCAGAGGACTTTGGAGTATCAAGAACGATACTACTCCCCAAACCGGGCAAAGACCAGACAGAACCAAAATCCTACAGACCAATAGCGCTGTTAAACTGCGATTATAAATTCCTGTCCAAAATACTAGCCGACAGACTCCAGCTAATCCTCCCGTCCATACTAGATCCAGCACAGAAAGGCTTTACACAAGGGAGAAGTGCTTTAAAAAACATCAGAGCCGCCATAGCGGCGACGGTCATAGCACAAAACCCCGAGAGCCAGACTACAATGCTGCTGAGTCTGGACGCAGAAAAAGCTTTTGATAAAATGGCCTGGCCATATTTAAACAGACTGCTGGAAAAAAGAGGCTTTGGACAGATTTTTATGAACTATATAGACACAATGCACACAAGGGCCACCACGACTCTCACAGTCAACGGCCTTAATACTCCCAACATAGACTTATTTAGAGGGGCTAGACAAGGCTGCCCCCTTTCACCACTGTTGTTTAATCTATCAATAGATCCACTGCTTAGATACTTGACACAAACAACGCTATTTACAGGAGCCACATGCGGAGGGACAAAGATAAAAGTAGAAGCATTTGCAGACGATCTTTTACTGGTGATAGACAACCCTAGGGAAACACTAACACCCCTATTACAGGACGTGGAAAAAATCGGCAAACTCTCGGGTTACACTTTAAACCTAGACAAAACAGAGGCTTTACTTCTTAGGGGACAGGCCAAACCCCCATGGGCAATGCAGTATCCATTTAAGTGGGAAAAACACGCAATACAATACTTGGGAGTACAACTCACAAGAAACCCTTCCAAATTATAGAACACAAACATAGATCCCCATATCAAAAAATTAGAAGCGACCCTAAGCACATGGAAAAACTTCACGATTTCTTTTCTGGGAAGGGTGAGCCTATTAAAAATGATAGAATTTCCACGTCTATTATACATCCTACACTCACTACCCATATTCCTAAAATTAAAAGACATAAAGAAAATAAACTATCTGTACAGGAGATTCATATGGGGAGGGAAAAGACCACGCATCGCGCTCAAAATATTACATAAGCACAGAGAGAACGGAGGAACCAACTTACCCAGCATACGAGACTACAACCTAGCGGCACAAACACGAATCATTCATGACTGGATTCATTCCAAGTCACACTTCACAAACAAACCACTCGAACAAGAAATGGCCGGCCCAACACGACTCCAGAATATCCTCCACTGCTCATACGCAGAACTCCCAGGAAAAATCAAAAAGAACCCCCTGATATTAACGGCCTGGAAAACATGGAATAAACTGCGCAAAGATAACCAAACATCACCCCAAGTATCGCCATACCTGTCGATAATGAACAACCCCAACTTTCAAGACGGTAATCCCCATAATATATTCGCGGAATGGGAGACCAAAGGAATACACACAATAGACAGACTGCTGCACACAGAGGAAAAACGAATCCTAACATATGACGAAACGAAACAAAAATACCCTGAGATCCAAATCCCACTATTTTCATACCTTCAAGTCAGACACTATATCACAGAACTCATACCACGACTTCGAGAACCTGACTGGGTACAAGCAAATGACATATGGACGGCTAGGAAAACAGGCCCACAGGGAATGATCTCCAAGCTGTACAGGATAATAAGAAATATGAGGGAGCAAGATGACATTGACTCGGGGGTTGGTAAGTGGGCCAGGGACAATCCTGATTTCACACCAACATTGATAATGAAGTCTCTGACCTCAGCACACAGATACTTACCATCAGCCAGATTTCTGGAGATGAGACTGCAAATTGCCCACAGATCATACATAACCCCAAGTAGGGGATTTCAAATAGGAACTTACGACACCCCAAATTGCCTCAAATGCCAGGCGCCATATGCAAACTTATATCACAACCTATGGACATGCCCCCCAATACAGGACTTCTGGACACGGATAGGAGAGTACACAAAAACACACCTGACGAACTTCTGCCCACAAGAACCAACATGGGCAATATTTGGCTACTTAGACTCTGAAGTCTACCACTGCTCGAGAGGCGTTAGAAAACTACTGCACTTCATAGCAGCAGCGGGATTAAAAGCCATTTTACAAACATGGATACAACCATCAGGGCCCCCATTCAGACTGTTCCTGGACAAGCTAGCGTTCCTGTTCCAGATGGATTGGGCGGAAACTTCACTTTTCAAAGAAAAGAAGGTACAAACCTTCTTTGAAACCTGGGGGAGCTTCATTCAATTATTACCACAAAGGGTAAAAGACAAATTAAGAAACTGCTTCTACTACACCTGCTGGTTCCAGGAACAGATAGCAATGGGAGACACACTAATTTAGGGTGATCTACAAATCGTGCCATAGCCTGCTGGGCCTCCGAAAACTTTGAAGATCCTCAACATACAGGTCAGTAGACCAAAAATATCCGTGGTCAAAATGGGTCAAAGGTTAGATTTCATGTATATAATCTGTCTGTTTCAATGTTTTGTTTTATTTTGTTTAGTTTAATATAAATAATATAAAAAATGCAGGCTGGGACAACCAAGACTGATACGGAAAAAAGAACCTGCAAAAATACTGTAATGTTACATGTTTGTCCAGACCCGCTTAATAAAGACAAAGTTTAAAAAAAAAAAAAAATATGGCCATTCAACTGAATCGAATGCCTTAGCCGCATCTAGTGAGGCCAAGGCCCAATCTGACCTCCACCTCCATCCCACCTGTGTAATCACCTGCGTCCTTCTGATGTTGTCTGATGTAGACATTCCTGGGATAAAGCCAGATTGATCAGGGTGTATAATTTCCTTAATGGCTTGGTTTAAATGAGAGGCCAATATTTTAGTGAGGATTTTGTAGTCTGTATTTAATAAGGAAATTGGTCTATATGAACCACAATCTTCTGGGTTTTTATCTGGTTTTAAAATAAGGACTATATTGGCTTCTAACATTGATTCTGGGAGTTGGTTTTTGTCGAATATATATGTGTATAGGGAGAGCAGGTGCGGCATTATTTCCTTTTTGTAGTGTAGGTAGACCTCCACTGGGAGTCCATCTGGACCCGGTGTCTTATTTTTTGCCATATCATTTATTGCCTCCTCTATCTCTTCCTCTGTAATGGGGGAGTCTAATAGGGTCTTAGAGGTATCTTGCAATACTGGGAATGTTATGTCGGCTAGGTAAGACTCTAGTTCTGCAGGTGAGTAGTCTGTTCGCGATTGGTAGAGGTCATCATAGAACTGCTGAAACCTGTCTAGGATGTCTTTTGGGTCTGTGAGCGTTATTCCTTCAGCTGATTTAATTCTTAGAACAGACGGTGGGGCGGTCTCCTGTCTTGCCATGTAGGCTAGTAATTTGCTGGACTGGTTTCCTAATTCAAAAAAGGATTGCCGAGTAAAGACGAGGTTTCTCTGGGCTTTTTCTTTTAGATATATTAAGTAATCTCTACCTGTCTGTAGCCATCTATCTCTTTTGGTATCTGTAGGGTCAGCGACAAATTCCTTTTCTAGTTGTTGACATTGCTCTGCTAGGAGTTCTCCTTTCCTTGCGGTGGCTTTTTTAATAAAGGAGATTGAGGATCTAAAGCAACCTCTAAGGTACGGTTTGAATGCCTCCCACACTAGCATTATATCCGTGTGTGCCTAGTGCGCTTCGTAGTATATCTGGATCTGGTCCGGTATGCAGTCTTTGGGGCCAAATAGCGAGAGCCAGAATGGATGCACCTTTAGTCTCGTAATTGTGGCCGGGCCTGGGTTTTTAAGAGCCATGCGGATTGGTGAGGGGTCTGAGATCCCTCGAGGGAGGAACTCTATGGATTCAATTTTGGGAAATAGTGAGGGGGACCCAAATATATAGTCTATTCGACTAAGCGCATGGTTGTGGGCTGCATGGCAAGTAAACTCTTTTTGTTGTGGGTGGAATATGCGCCATAGATCTAGCCAGCCCGTCACTGATATAATAGAGGCTACGCGGGTCATATTGTGTCTCCCTCCCTCCGAGCACCACTTTCGAATCTATCAATAGTGGGATTCATTACTATGTTCATATCTCCCATACAGACGATCGTTGCGTCTGGCGAGAATGATGCGCATTGGATGCCGTCTGCTAAGATGGCTGTTGTCGCCGGAGGTGGGTTATAGCAGCACAAAAGGACGTATGGGTCGTTATTGATTCTGGCTCTCACAAAGACGTATCTACCCTCCGGGTCTCTCCTAAGTTGTTCCATCTCCCATCTGAGCGACCTTCCTATTAATAGAGACACCCCTCTGGAGTAGGATGTGTGGCATGAATGGGCAGACCACTGTATCCACGGTTTCGACAGGACTTTTGTAGTTTCAGGTGTCAGGTGGGTCTCCTGCAGGCACAGCACATGTGGTTGCCAGGAGCGTACTAAAGAATTTATTGCTGATCGCTTTCTGGCTGATCCCATGCCCCTGACATTCCAGGACACAAAAACTATCCCCGCCATAGTCTGGGGAGAGTCGATCGGGTCCGGATGAATTTCTTTATATTGTTCCGACCGTCAGGAGTCCCACCCCGACACTCGGTTACATTCTTATTATACATCATGCAGCAGTATTTCAGTGCATTTTTAAGATCATCATGGAGCTCTTGATGCGTACAATTTGTTAACATTACGGTAGTATACTACCAACTTAACACTTAAACAGCTTATTTTGGAACAAACTTTAAATGCTTTTTCTGTTGAGATAGTATGCGTGGCGAACTGGTATTAGGGGGAACCTACTTAGCATAGCTTTAATATGGGCTATACTTGAGATACTGTTATATAGATCAATAATAGAGGCCGACTTTAGCCTGGTGGGCATCATCTAGGTGGGCCCCCTTGCGGGGGGGGGGGGGATCTCTCCTCTTCGGGCACTTCCATGTTACCTTTCTCTATATAAATGATAAATTTCGCTATGCCCGGAGCAGAAGACAGGAGGGGGAGAAGGGGGGGGGGGGAGGAGGTATATGATAGGTCAGAAGGAAGGGGGGGGGGGGGATTAATGGTACCAAGGGAGAGGACGGCTCACCGCCATCTTTGGGGGGGAGCAAGTCGAGCAGCCACAATAGTTTGCAGGAGTCTCAGTCCTGTGTCTCAGTCTCAGATATGGTCTCGGTATGTCTGGGGCACAGTTTCTGATGCGCAATCATGTGGCTTTTAAAGGTATGTTCGTGTGTTTACACGGGAGTCCTGGCACCTGGAGGAAGAAATGAGTGGGGTTATGTATACATTACGGCCCTTCTGGACGACGTCTGGTAGCCAGCCACTCTTCTGCTTCGGATGGGGTAGAGAAGAAGCAGGCACGGTCTCCGTTTGTCACTCATAGTTGTGCCGGGTACATCATGGAGTACGGGAGCTGCAGGTCTCGAAGTTGCCTTTTAATTCCCAAGAACGATGCTCGCTGTTTTTGGAGGTCCGCTGAGAAATCTGGGAATATGGAAACTGTGGCGTTGTCATATCGCAGAGGTCCTCTTTTTCTAGCAGCTTGTAAAATTATATCTCTATCACGAGAGTTGAGTAGTTTAACCAGCAAGGGTCTAGGTGGTGCGCCTGGTATGGGCGGCTTCATGGGCACCCGGTGGGTTCACTCAATCACAAAGACTTGTGATAGTCCGGCATTGGGAATAGTGGCATCCCACAGCAGTCCCCAGCAGTAGTAGTGATATCCCACAGTGGCCTCAGTAGTAATAGTGACATGCCACTGCAGCCAGTAGCAGTAATAGTGACATCCCACAGCGGCCCCCAGTAGTAATAGTGATATGCCACAGTGGCCTCAGTAGTAATAGTGACATCCCACAGCAGCCCCAGTAGTAATATTGACACCCCACAGCGGCCCCAGTAGTAATAGTGACATCGCACAGCGGCCCCAAGCAGTAATAGTGACACCCCACAGCAGCCCCAGTAGTAATATTGACACCCCACAGCGGCCCCAGTAGTAATATTGACACCCCACAGCGGCCCCAGTAGTAATAGTGACACCCCACAGTGGCCCCAAGAGTAATAGTGACATTCCACAGCAGTCCTCAGTAGTAATAGTGACATCCCACAGCGGCCCACAGTAGTAATAGTGGCATCCCACAGCGCCCCAAGAAGTAATAGTGACATCCCACAGCGACCCCAGTAGTTATAGCACCCTCCTGAGACCCATATACTTACCCCTTCCTCCTCATGAGGCGCTGCTGCTCCTCTGCTTGGCACTGCTAGCGGCGCTGATCCCAGGTGCACAGTCTGACCTCAGTGTACGCTGCCGGAAGCCTCCTTTCCCTGCTCTCGCGGAACCTAAGAGGAAACGTCAGGGGAGGTGAGAGGAGGATCCCGGCTGCACATTAACGTCACAGTGTGCGCCGGGATTAGCACCGCAGCTGAGTGAATATCGGCATGTGCTGCTGCTTAGCCCAATTCCTCCCCTTCTTTATGTGCTATTTTTATTTTTCTTGCCCAGATGCAGGACTTTGCATTTCTCCTCGTTAAATATCATTGTGTTAGTCGCCACCCACTGTTCAAGCTATTCTAGATCTTTTTGAATACTCTCTCTCTCTTCCCCAATGTTAGCTATCCCTCCTAGCTTTGTGTCGTCAACAAATTTGATCAGTTTACCATTATTTCCCTTCTCCAGATCATTTATAAAAATGTTGAACAACACTGGGCCTAGGACAGAGCCTTGTGGTACCCCACTTGATACATTCTTCCACTTGGATGTGCAGCCATTTATGACCACTCTTTGAGTACGATCACTCAGCCAGTTGTGAATCCACCTACCAGTTGCCTTATCAATCCCATACTTGGTCATTTTTTCAATAAGTATGGTATGAGAAATGCTTTACTAAAGTCAAGATATACTATATCCAGCGCATTTCCCTGATCAACCCACTTGGTTATTCTGTCATAGAAGGAAATTAGATTTTTCTGGCATGACTTGTTTGTTACAAATCCATGCTGGCTCTGGTTAATTACTCTATTTTTATCCAAGTACTTGCATACATGCTGTGTAATAATTATAAATGTTAGGCTCACAAGCCTGTAGTTTCCTGGATCTACCTTCTTCCCCTTTTGAAGATAGGGACAGCATTGGCCCTTTTTCAATATTAGGGGCATACTGTAGGATAAGGCAGGGGGAGTGTCAAGGGAACACTGTATGATAAGAGGGGAAGAACTATTAGGGGCATACTGTGTGACATGGAGGAAAGAGCTGTGTGTGTGATGTCCAATGACATCACACACAGCTCCGCTGCATCCATCCTGATACCCAGACATCACACACATACAGCTCAGCTACATCCATACTGATCCCCAGACATCACACACACAGCTCCGCTACATCCATCCTGATACCCAGACATCACACACATACAGCTCAGCTACATCCATACTGATCCCCAGACATCACACACACACAGCTCCGCTACATCCATCCTGATACCCAGACATCACACACATACAGCTCAGCTACATCCATACTGATCCCCAGACATTACACACACAGCTTACATCCATCCTGATCCCCAGACATCACACACACAGCTCCACCCACTCCATCCATCCCGACCCCCACAGCTCCAACACACACACCATAGTCCTGAATCCACTGATCTCCATGGTCATGTGATCCCTCACTCCTCCCACACAGGGTATCACATGATTCTGCCCCCCCCCTTTCCCTCATGTCAGGACTGAATAGAAAAGATTAGTCGGCGCTAGGGGGTAGTGTGGGCTCTGTGAGAGGCTTATGGCAGACTGGGCTGTGCGGGAAGCTAATCTGCAGCCAGTCAGTCACACGTCGCATCGGGCAGAGGGAGGACAGGACGGCCAGTAGGCGCTGGTTCTCCTGCAGCAGCTCCAATAGTAGCTCCTTCACCCGCCAAATGGCTGAGCTGTCACCCCCTCACTGATAGCACCAGGGGCATCCTGCACCCAGCTTGCTACGCCACTGCCCTTAGCTCAGATGTGACACCGCCCTCACTGGGAGACATCTGGTGCATTTTAGGCGGTCCTGGATCTGTTTGCCCTGTGTGATTACTGCCCAGCATGAGTATATCAGTGAATAGAGGGCACTCAGTAACTGCACAGCACGCAGCAGGGACAGAGAAGGGGGACTAAGCACCAGGGCGTCCAGCCCCGAGGCTCCGCCTACAGCAGCCAACTATCTCCTCCGCAGGCTCTCTTCTGCTGAGGCCCGGAGAGCACTGGCCGCTGAGGAGCGGGAAATAAGCCGTGCGCTGACAGGCCGAGCCGTAGCCAATCACTGCTCAACTCCCGCAGTACAAGGGGAGCGCTGACTGGAGGCTGGCCAATCACTGCACAGCTCGTACAGTACATGGGGGAGAGCTGACAGGAGGCTAGCCAATCACTGCTTAGCTCCTTCAGTACATGGGGAGCGCTGACTGGAGGCTCTGTAACTGGTGCATTGCTTGTTCTTGTGGTGTTTACCCTCTTTATCAGGCCCGCAGAGAACAAGAGCGCAGGGCGGTGGAGCGCGGGAGGAGGAAGTACACAGGGCTGTGATGGGGAAGAGGACAGTATATGGGGGATGTGATGTGGGGGACAGGATAGTATATGGGGGCTGTGATGGAGGAGAGGGCTGTATATGGGGGATGTGATGAGAGAGGACAGTATATGGCGGATGTCTTGAGGAGGAGAGGACAGTATATGGGGGATGTGATGAGGGAGAGGACACTATATGGGGGATGTGATGAGAGGGCAGCATATGCGGGATGTGATGAGGGGAAGAGAACAGTATATGGGGGGATGTGATGGGGGGAATGGGACAGTATATGGCGGATGTGTTGAGGAGGAGAGGACAGTATATGGGGGATGTGATCAGGGAGAGCACAGTATATGGGGGATGTGATGAGGAAAGGGCAGCATATGCGGGATGTGATGAGGGGAAGAGGACAGTATATGGGGGGATGTGATGAGAGAGAGGGCAATATATGGGGATGTGATGAGAGAGAGGACAGTATATGGGGGATGTGATGAGGGAGAGGACAGTATATGGGGGGCTGTAATGAGGGGAGAGGACAGTATATGGGGGATGTGATGAGGGGAGAGGACAGTATATGGGGGATGTGATGAGGGGAGAGGACAGTATATGGGGGATGTGATGTGGGGGACAGGATAGTATAGGGGCTGTGATGGAGGAGAGGGCTATATATGGGGGATGTGATGAGAGAGGACAGTATATGGCGGATGTCTTGAGGAGGAGAGGACAGTATATGGGGGATGTGATGAGGGAGAGGACACTATATGGGGGATGTGATGAGGAGAGGGCAGCATATGCGGGATGTGATGAGGGGAAGAGGACAGTATATGGGGGGATGTGATGGGGGGAATGGGACAGTATATGGCGGATGTGTTGAGGAGGAGAGGACAGTATATGGGGGATGTGATCAGGGAGAGCACAGTATATGGGGGATGTGATGAGGAAAGGGCAGCATATGCGGGATGTGATGAGGGGAAGAGGACAGTATATGGGGGGATGTGATGAGGGAGAGGGCAATATATGGGGATGTGATGAGAGAGAGGACAGTATATGGGGGATGTGATGAGGGAGAGGACAGTATATGGGGGGCTGTAATGAGGGGAGAGGACAGTATATGGGGGATGTGATGAGGGGAGAGGACAGTATATGGGGGATGTGATGAGGGGAGAGGACAGTATATGAGGGATGTGATGAGGGGAGAGGACAGTATATGGGGGATGTGATGAAGGAAGAGGACAGTATATTGGGGATGGGATAAGGTGAGAGGACATTATATGGGGGATGTGATGAGGAGCAGCAGACAGTACATGGATGTGATGAGTCTTAAAGAGGTGGCCTCTGCAGTAATAGTGAACCCCCCCCCCACAGTGGCCCCAAGTAGTAAGTGTTCCCCACAGTGGCCCCAAGTAGTAAGTGTTCCCCACAGTGGCCCCAGTAGTAAGTGTTCCCCACAGTGGCCCCAGTAGTAAGTGTTCCCCCAAAAGGACCCCCACAATGGCCTCTGCAGTAGTAGTGTTCCCCCAAAGGGACCCCCACAGTGGCCTCTGCAGTAATAGTGACCCCCCACAGTGGCCTCTGCAGTAATAGTGACCCCCCACAGTGGCCTCTGCAGTAATAGTGACCCGTACACAGTGGCCTCTGCAGTAATGGTGACGACCCCCCCCCCCCCCCCCACAGTGGCCTCTGCAGTAATAGTGACCCCCCCTCCCCCCCACAGTGGCCTCTGCAGTAATAGTGTCCCCCACAGTGGCCTCTGCAGTAATAGTGCCCTCCCCACAGTGGCTTCTGCAGTAATAGTGACCCCCCATAGTGGCTTCTGCAGTAATAGTGACCCCCCCCCCCCACAGTGGCCCCAGTAGTAAGTGTTCACCACAGTGGCCCCAAGTAGTAAGTGTTCCCCACAGTGGCCCTAAGTAGTAAGTGTTCCCCACAGTGGCCCTAAGTAGTAAGTGTTCCCCACAGTGGCCCTAAGTAGTAAGTGTTCCCCACAGTGGCCCTAAGTAGTAAGTGTTCCCCACAGTGGCCCTAAGTAGTAAGTGTTCCCCACAGTGGCCCCAGTAGTAAGTGTTCTCCACAGTGGCCCCAGTAGTAAGTATTCTCCACAGTGGCCCCAGTAGTCCGTGTTCTCCACAGTGGCCCCAGTAGTCCGTGTTCTCCACAGTAACATAGTATGTAAGGCTGAATGAAGACAATGTCCATCTAGTCCAGCCTGTCTATCCTACTGTGTTGATCCAGAGGAAGGCAAAAAACCCCAAGGCCAGAAGCCAATTAGCCCTTTTGGGGAAAAAATTCCTTCCCGACTCCCTAATGGCAATCAGACTGTTCCCTGGATCAACCCCTAATAGTTCCTACCTGCCTGTATACCCGGATTGACACTTATCCTAATATTTATATCCTGTAATATCCTTCTTCTCCAGAAAGACATCAAGTCCCCTTTTAAACTCCTCTATGGATTTTGCCATCACCACTTCCTCCGGTAGAGAGTTCCACAGTCTAACTGCTCTTACAGTAAAGAATCCCCTTCTATGTTGGTGATGAAACCTACTTTCCTCTAATCGTAGCGGATGTCCTCTTGTTACCGTCGTGGTCCTGGGTGTAAACAGATCGCGGGAGAGATTCATGTGTTGTCCCCTCATGTACTTATACATGGTTATTTGGTCGCCTCTTAACCTTCTTTTTTCTAGAGTAAATAGTCCCAATTTGGATAGCCTCTCTGGGTATTCCAGTCCCGTCATTCCATGTATTAGTTTAGTTGCCCTTCTTTGAACCCCTTCAAGCACTGTGACATCTTTCCTGAGCACCGGTGACCAGAATTGTACGCAGTATTCCATGTGAGGCCTGACAAGTGCCTTATATAATGGAAGGATAATGTTCTCGTCCTTCGCCTCTATACCTCTTTTAATGCACCCCAAGACTTTATTTGCCTTTGCAGCAGCTGACTGGCATTGGTTACTCCAGTTTAGTCTATTATCCACTAATACCCCCAGATCCTTTTCCATATCACTTTTCCCTAGTGGTACCCCATTAAGTGAATATTTGTGACATCCGTTTCTCCTGCCCATGTGCATAGTCTTACATTTTTCAACATTGAACTTCATTTGCCATTTTTCTGCCCAAGCCCCTAGCTTATCCAGGTCCATTTGTAGCCGCACATTGTCCTCCGTTGCATTAATTATGTTGTATAATTTTGTGTCATCTGCAAATATTGATATTTTGCTGTGCAGCCCCTCTATCAGGTCATTGATAAATATGTTGAACAGAGTGGGGCCTAATACTGAACCCTGTGGCACCCCGCTAGCGACTGTGGTCCAATCAAAGTACGCACCATTTATTACCACCCTCTGCTTTCTATCATTGAGCCAATTTTTTACCCACTTACACACGTTTTCGCCTAGTCCGAGCTGCCTCATTTTGTATATTAGCCTATTATGTGGCACGGTGTCAAAGGCTTTAGAGAAGTCCAGATATACAAGATCAATAGATTCTCCCTGGTCCAGCTTAGAGCTTACTTCATCGTAGAAACTGATCAGATTTGTCTGACATGAGTGACCCTTCATGAATCCATGCTGGTGAGGAGTTATTCCCTTATTCTCCTTGAGGTACTCATCGATGGCGTCTCTCAGAATCCCTTAGAAAATTTTTCCCATTACTGAAGTGAGACTTACTGGCCTGTAGTTACCAGGCTCACTTTTGCTCCCTTTTTTGTAAATTGGAACCACGTTGGCAATGCGCCAATCCAATGGTACTACACCGATCTTGATAGTGTCTAGAAATATGAGATATAGTGACCTAGCTATCTCGTCACTTAGTTCCCTTAGTATCCTTGGGTGTAATCCATCTGGGCCCGGCGATTTATCAATTTTAGTTTTCTTTAGCCGCTTCCGCACCTCCTCCTGCGTTAGGTATGAGATCTTTTGTGAGGGGTTCATTTTATTCCCCTGCATCTCGTGTGGCATTTCCTTTTCTTTTGTGAATACACTTGAGAAGAAACTGTTTAGTAGATTTGCTTTCCCTTCGTCATCATCAATGATTTCTCCTGCATTGTTTTTTTAAAGGGCCAGCGCTCTCCCTGCAAATCCTTTTGCTGTTAATGTAGTTGAAAAATAGCTTCGGGTTGTTTTTGCTCTCTTTGGCGATCCGTCTTTCTGCTTCCTCCTTGGCAGTTTTGATCGTATCTTTGCATATTTTGTTTTTTTCCCTGTATGTTTTTAGCGCTTCTTCGCTGCCTTGTTGCTTTAGTAGTTTGAACGCTTTCTTTTTTTCGTTTATTGCCCCGCTTACCGTCTTGTCGAGCCACATTGGTTTCCTTTTAGTTGAGTTTCTTTTATTTTTAAAGGGAATGCACTGTTCACATGAGGCGATTAGGATTCTTTTGAACTTTTCCCATTTGTCCTCCGTACTGATATTTTTGAGGATGCTGTCCCAATTAATGTTACCGATAGTTCTAAGCTCATCAAATTTTGCTTTACTAAAGTTTAGTTTCTTTGTCACTCCCTGATAAGGCTTCCTATTGATTGACAGCTGGAAGTTGATTATATTGTGGTCACTGTTCCCCAAGTGCCCCTCAACCTGCACCCCCTTTATACGGTCCGGTTTGTTGGTTAGTACTAGGTCCAGAATGGCCCTCCTTCTTGTTGGTTCCTGCACAAGTTGGTTCAGGTAATTGTCTTTAGTTACTCTCAAGAATTTATCACCCCTGTGAGATTTGCAGGTTTCGTTCTCCCATGTTTTATCTGGAAAATTAAAGGCCCCCATGATAATTACTTTGTTTCGCTTTGACACCTCTTCTATCTGCCTTAGTAGTAAGTTTTCAGTTTCTTCTGTTGCTTTTGGTGCTCTATAGAAGACCCCTATCAGGATTTTGTTATTTTTTCCTCCCTGTATTTCTACCCACAGAGATTCCACTTGTTCGTCTCCTACCCCTATATCCTCCCGTAGCCTCGGCTTCAAGTTCGATTTGACGTACAGACATACCCCTCCCCCTTTCTGGTTCCTTCGGTCTCTTCTGAAGAGATTGTACCCCTGCAAATTCACCGCCCAATCGCACTTATCATCAAGCCATGTTTCCGTAATTCCGACTATATCATAGTTTTCATCAGTCATTCTCGCTTCAAGCTCACCCACTTTACCAATCAGACTTCTTGCATTCGTGGTCATATAATTTATATCATTTTTTTTGTTTTTTAAATTTGTTTTGTTGCTATTCGTACTTATGGCTGATCTATCAGTTCTTTCTGTACTAACCCCACCCCCTGCTCGACCCCCATTCCCTTTGCTTGGACCCGGATCGCTAGTTACACTGGCTACCCCACTATTTCTCATTTTACCCCCCCCCAGTCCCTAGTTTAAACACTCCTCCAGCCTTCTAGCCATCTTATCCCCCAGCACAGCTGCACCCTCCCCATTAAGATGCAGCCCGTCCCTACGGTAGAGCCTGTAGCCGACAGCAAAGTCAGCCCAGTTCTCCAGGAACCCAAATCCCTCCTTCTTACACCAACTCCGGAGCCACTTGTTTACCTCTCTAAGATCCTGCTGCCTTTCTAGTGTGGCTTTAGGTACAGGTAGTATTTCCGAGAAAAGTACCCTGGAGGTCCTCGCCCTAAGCTTGGACCCGAAGTCCCTGAAATCATTTTTGAGTGCCCTCCATTGAACTCTAACTTGTTCATTGGTGCCAACGTGCACCATGACCGCTGGATCCTCACCAGCCCCTCCCAGTAATCTGTCAATCCGATCCGCGATGTGTCGAACTCGAGCGCCAGGAAGACAACACACCGTTTGACGATCCCGGTCTTTATGGCAGATTGCCCTCTCTGTCCCCCTAATAATTGAGTCCCCCACCACTAGAACCTGTCTAGCCTGCCCTGCGCTCCCTGTCCCCATCTCACTGGAGCAGTCATCCCCCTGGCGTTCAGAGGGCATGTCGTGCTGCAGCGGTGCTGGCTCTGTAATGGCATCGCCCTCATCTGCCAACGTTGCAGACATGTTGGGTTGTGCCAGTTCAGGACCAGCCTCCCTGGATCTATTCCCTCTACGCCTCCTTCTATCTGACACCCAGCTGACTGCCTGCTCCCCCTACACTTCCGTACTACCATCCGCCCCCGCCTCTACCCCAGCGAGTGTCTGCTCAGTGAGCACCAAACTCCTTTCCAGGATGTCAATGGCTCTCAGTGTTGCCAGTTGCCCATTTAGATCCAGAATTTGGGCTTCTAAATGTGCGACGTGCACGCATCTTGCGCAACAGTATGCACCCTCGATCGGCTGATCAAGGACCGCATACATTGCACAAGTAGCACACTGGATGACATTGCCAGACATGGAGCTCATCCTAATGGGGATCTACAATTTACTTGTGGAAGTAGTGAAGATAGACTTGATCACACTCCGCTCACACGCTGCTACAAACGCTCACACGCTGCTGCAACCGCTCAACCGCTGACCCGCTGCTGCAACCGCTGACCCGCTGCTGCAACCGCTGACCCGCTGCTGCAACCCCTCACCCGCTGCTGCAACCCCTCACCCGCTGCTGCAACCCCTCACCCGCTGCTGCAACCGCTCACACGCTGCTGCCTCTGTGCAACTACTCACGCTGCCGCTCTCACGCAACCTCTTACCCGCTGAGACTTATGCACAAGCGGTCACAAATTTATTTTTTTTTACCCCCCTCACAAACACTTAGACCCCCAGACACACACACACACAGAAGACACAAATAACCAGATACACAGAAGACACACACTTAGCTCACAAACACACACAGAAGATACTTATCAGCTCCTCCACTCCTCCTGGTGACGTCACCCGCTGTCCCGGCGGCCGCTCACTCTGCCCTCCTGTCTCAGCTGCTCCGTTCTGGTCCCCTCCGCTGCTGCTGGCGCTGGACTCCTGGTGGCCTCTTGGCGCCGGCTACTGCGCTCCGGTCTTCTCCTTGCTGCCCCCGCACCTGCTTCGGCGCTGGTATCGGCTGCTGAGCTGCTCCGCTGTCCCCTTCAGCCCCCCGCTCGTGCCTCCGTCTCGTGCCGCTGCTCCTGGCGTCAGCCCCAGAACTACGTGTTCCCCACAGTGGCCCCAGTAGTAAGTGTTCCCCACAGTGGCCCCAGTAGTAAGTGTTCCCCACAGTGGCCCCAGTAGTAAGTTTTCCCCACAGTGGCCCCAGTAGTAAGTTTTCCCCACAGTGGCCCCAGTAGTAAGTGTTCCCCACAGTGGCCCCAGTAGTAAGTGTTCCCCACAGTGGCCCCAGTAGTAAGTGTTCCCCACAGTGGCCCCAGTAGTAAGTGTTCCCCACAGTGGCCCCAGTAGTTAGTGTTCCCCACAGTGGCCCCAGTAGTTAGTGTTCCCCACAGTGGCCCCAGTAGTAATAGTGTTCCCCACAGTGGCCCCAGTAGTAATAGTGTTCCCCACAGTGGCCCCAGTAGTAATAGTGTTCCCCACAGTGGCCCCAGTAGTAATAGTGTTCCCCACAGTGGCCCCAGTAGTAATAGTGTTCCCCACAGTGGCCCCAGTAGTAATAGTGTTCCCCACAGTGGCCTCTGCAGTAATAGTATTCCCCACAGTGGCCTCTGCAGTAATAGTGTTCCCCCAAAGGGACCCCCACAGTGGCCTCTGCAGTAATGGTGTTCCCCCAAAGGGACCCCCAGAGTGGCCTCTGCAGTAAGTGTTCCCCCCACAGTGGCCTCTGCAGTAATAGTGACCCCCCCCACAGTGGCCTCTACAGTAATAGTGACCCCCCACAGTGGCCTCTGCAGTAATAGTGACCCCCCCACAGTGGCCTCTGCATTAACAGCGACCCCCACAATTGCCCAAGTAGTAATAGTGCCCCCCAACCCCCCATAGCGGCCCCAGTGGTAATAGTGAATTAAGATGAGTCAGCACGATGAACAATAAAATGTCCTAATATATAGGGGAGCCAGACATGACTACACAGTGCAGCCTTAGTACTTGTCCTAATATATAGGGGGCCCACAAATGGCTACACAGTGCACCCTTAGTACTTGTCCTAATATATAGTGGACCCAGACATGGCTACACAGTGCACCGTTAGTACTTGTCCTAATACATAGGGGACCTAGACATGACTGCACAGTGCAGCCTTAGTACTTGTCCTAATATATAGGGGACCCAGACATGGCTACACAGTGCACCATTAGTACTTGTCTTAATATATAGGGGACCCACACATGACTGCACAGTGCCCCCTTAGTACGTGTCCTAATATATATAGGGGACCTAGACATGACTGCACAGTGCAGCCTTAGTACTTGTCCTAATATATAGGGGACCCAGACATGGCTACACAGTGCACCATTAGTACTTGTCCTAATATATATGGGGACCCAGACATGACTACACAGTGCAGCCTTAGTACTTGCCGTAATATATAGGGGACCCAGACATGACTACACAATGCACCGTTAGTACGTGTCCTAATATATAGGGGCCCCAGACATGGCTACACACTGCATCGTTATTACTAGTCCTAATAGATAGGGGACCCAGACATGACTACACAGTGCAGCCTTAGTACTTGTCCTAATATATAGAGGACCCAGACATGACTAAACAGTGCACCCATAGTACTTGTCCTAATATATTGGGGACCCAGACATGACTACACAGTGCATCCTTAATACTTGTCCTAATATATAGTGGACCCAGACATGACTACACAGTGCAGCCTTAGTACTTGTCCTAATATATAGGGGACCCAGACATGGCTACACAGTGCACCCTTAGTACTTGTCCTAATATATAGGGGACCCAGACATGACTACACAGGGCAACCTTAGTACTTGTCCTAGTATATAAGGGACCCAGACATGACTACACAGTGCACCGTTAGTATTTGTCCTAATATATAGGGGACCCAGACATGGCTACACAGTGCAGCCTTAGTACTTGTCCTAATATATAGGGGACCCAGACATGACTACACAGTGCACCTTTAGTACTTGTCCTAATATATATGGGACCCAGACATGACTACAGAGTGCACCTTTAGTACTTGCCCTAATATATAGGGGCCCAGACATGGCTACACAGGGCACCCTTAGTACTTGTCCTAATATATAGGGGACCCAGACATTACTACACAGTACACCCTTAGAGCTTGTCCTAATATATAGGAGCCCAGACATGACTATACAGTGCACCGTTAGTATTTGTCCTAATATATAGGGGACCCAGACATGGCTACACAGTGCAGCCTTAGTACTTGTCCTAATATATAGGGGACCCAGACATGACTACACAGTGCACCTTTAGTACTTGTCCTAATATATAGTGGACCCAGACATGGCTACACAGTGCACCCTTAGTACTTGTCCTAAAATATAGGGGACCTAGACATGACTGCACAGTGCAGCCTTAGTACTTGTCCTAATATATAGGGGACCCAGACATAGCTACACAATGCACCGTTAGTACGTGTCCTAATATATAGGGGACCCAGACATGGCTACACAGTGCATCGTTAGTACTAGTCCTAATAGATAGGGGACCCAGGCATGACTACACAGTGCAGCCTTAGTACTTGTCCTAATATATTGGGGATCCAGACATGACTACACAATGCATCCTTAATACTTGTCCTAATATATAGTGGACCCAGACATGGCTACACAGTGCACCATTAGTACTTGTCCTAATGTATATGGGGACCCAGACATGACTACACAGTGCAGCCTTAGTACTTGCCGTAATATATAGGGGACCCAGACATGACTACACAATGCACCGTTAGTACGTGTCCTAATAGATAGGGGACCCAGACATGGCTACACAGTGCATCGTTAGTACTAGTCCTAATAGATAGGGGACCCAGACATGGCTACACAGTGCACCATTAGTACTTGTCCTAAAATATAGTGGACCCAGACATGGCTACACAGTGCACCCTTAGTACTTGTCCTAATATATATGGCGACCCAGACATGGCTACACAGTGCACCCCTAGTGCTTGTCCTAATATATAGGGGACCCAGACATGGCTACACAGTGCACCATTAGTACTTGTCCTAATATATAGGGGACCCAGACATGACTACACAGTGCACCATTAGTACTTGTCCTAAAATATATGAGGACCCAGACATGACTACACAGTGCAGCCTTAGTACTTGCCGTAATATATAGGGGACCCAGACATGGCTACACAGTGCATCGTTAGTACTTGTCCTAATAGATAGGGGACCCAGACATGACTGCACAGTGCAGCCTTAGTACTTGACCTAATATATAGGGGACCCAGACATGACTACACAGTGCAGCCTTAGTAAATATCCTAGTATATAAGGGACCCAGAAATGACTACACAGTGCAGCCTTAGTACTTGTCCTAATATATAGGGGACCCAGACATGACTACACAAGTCACCCTTAGTACTTGTCCTAAAATATATGAGGACCCAGACATGACTACACAGTGCAGCCTTAGTACTTGCCGTAATATATAGGGGACCCAGACATGGCTACACAGTGCACCATTAGTACTTGTCCTAATATATAGGGGACCCAGACATGACTACACAGTGCACCATTAGTACTTGTCCTAAAATATATGAGGACCCAGACATGACTACACAGTGCAGCCTTAGTACTTGCCGTAATATATAGGGGACCCAGACATGGCTACACAGTGCATCGTTAGTACTTGTCCTAATAGATAGGGGACCCAGACATGACTGCACAGTGCAGCCTTAGTACTTGACCTAATATATAGGGGACCCAGACATGACTACACAGTGCAGCCTTAGTAAATATCCTAGTATATAAGGGACCCAGAAATGACTACACAGTGCAGCCTTAGTACTTGTCCTAATATATAGGGGACCTAGACATGACTGCACAGTGCAGCTTTAGTACTTGTCCTAATATATAGAGGACCCAGGCATGACTACACAGTGCACCGTTAGTACTTGTCCTAATATATAGGGGATCCAGACATGGCTACACAGTGCACCCTTCGTACTTGTCCTAATATATAGGGGACCCAGACATGACTACACAGTGCAGCCTTAGTACTTGTCCTTATATATAGGGACCCAGACATGGCTACACAGTGCACCCTTAGTACTTGTCCTTATATATAGGGACCCAGACATGACTACACAGTGCACCCTTAGTACTTGTCCTAATATATAGGGGACCCAGACATGGCTACACAGTGCAGCCTTAGTACTTGCCGTAATATATAGGGGACCCAGACATGACTACACAATGCACCGTTAGTACGTGTCCTAATATATAGGGGCCCCAGACATGGCTACACACTGCATCGTTATTACTAGTCCTAATAGATAGGGGACCCAGACATGACTACACAGTGCAGCCTTAGTACTTGTCCTAATATATAGAGGACCCAGACATGACTACACAGTGCATCCTTAATACTTGTCCTAATATATAGTGGACCCAGACATGACTACACAGTGCAGCCTTAGTACTTGTCCTAAAATATAGGGGATCCAGACATGACTACACAGTGCACCGTTAGTATTTGTCCTAATATATAGGGGACCCAGACATGGCTACACAGTGCACCCTTAGTACTTGTCCTAATATATAGGGGACCCAGACATGACTACACAGGGCAACCTTAGTACTTGTCCTAGTATATAAGGGACCCAGACATGACTACACAGTGCACCGTTAGTATTTGTCCTAATATATAGGGGACCCAGACATGGCTACACAGTGCAGCCTTAGTACTTGTCCTAATATATAGGGGACCCAGACATGACTACACAGTGCACCCTTAGTACTTGTCCTAATATATAGTGGACCCAGACATGGCTACACAGTGCACCCTTAGTACTTGTCCTAAAATATAGGGGACCTAGACATGACTGCACAGTGCAGCCTTAGTACTTGTCCTAATATATAGGGGACCCAGACATAGCTACACAATGCACCGTTAGTACGTGTCCTAATATATAGGGGACCCAGACATGGCTACACAGTGCATCGTTAGTACTAGTCCTAATAGATAGGGGACCCAGGCATGACTACACAGTGCAGCCTTAGTACTTGTCCTAATATATTGGGGATCCAGACATGACTACACAATGCATCCTTAATACTTGTCCTAATATATAGTGGACCCAGACATGGCTACACAGTGCACCATTAGTACTTGTCCTAATGTATATGGGGACCCAGACATGACTACACAGTGCAGCCTTAGTACTTGCCGTAATATATAGGGGACCCAGACATGACTACACAATGCACCGTTAGTACGTGTCCTAATAGATAGGGGACCCAGACATGGCTACACAGTGCATCGTTAGTACTAGTCCTAATAGATAGGGGACCCAGACATGGCTACACAGTGCACCATTAGTACTTGTCCTAAAATATAGTGGACCCAGACATGGCTACACAGTGCACCCTTAGTACTTGTCCTAATATATATGGCGACCCAGACATGGCTACACAGTGCACCCCTAGTGCTTGTCCTAATATATAGGGGACCCAGACATGGCTACACAGTGCACCATTAGTACTTGTCCTAATATATAGGGGACCCAGACATGACTACACAGTGCACCATTAGTACTTGTCCTAATATATAGGGGACCCAGACATGACTACACAGTGCAGCCTTAGTACTTGCCGTAATATATAGGGGACCCAGACATGGCTACACAGTGCATCGTTAGTACTTGTCCTAATAGATAGGGGACCCAGACATGACTGCACAGTGCAGCCTTAGTACTTGACCTAATATATAGGGGACCCAGACATGACTACACAGTGCAGCCTTAGTAAATATCCTAGTATATAAGGGACCCAGAAATGACTACACAGTGCAGCCTTAGTACTTGTCCTAATATATAGGGGACCCAGACATGACTACACAAGTCACCCTTAGTACTTGTCCTAATATATAGGGGACCTAGACATGACTGCACAGTGCAGCTTTAGTACTTGTCCTAATATATAGAGGACCCAGGCATGACTACACAGTGCACCGTTAGTACTTGTCCTAATATATAGGGGATCCAGACAT
Source organism: Eleutherodactylus coqui (assembly GCF_035609145.1). Lineage (NCBI taxonomy): Eukaryota > Metazoa > Chordata > Amphibia > Anura > Eleutherodactylidae > Eleutherodactylus > Eleutherodactylus coqui. The sequence goes on from NW_027102355.1 coordinate 167,727, forward strand.
GGCTACACAGTGCACCCTTCGTACTTGTCCTAATATATAGGGGACCCAGACATGACTACACAGTGCAGCCTTAGTACTTGTCCTTATATATAGGGACCCAGACATGGCTACACAGTGCACCCTTAGTACTTGTCCTTATATATAGGGACCCAGACATGACTACACAGTGCACCCTTAGTACTTGTCCTAATATATAGGGGACCCAGACATGACTACACAGTGCACTCTTAGTACTTGTCCTAATATATAGGGGCACAGACATGACTACACAGTGCACCCTTAGTGCTTGTCCTAATATACAGGGGACCCAGACATAGCTACACAGCGCACCCTTAGTACTTGTCCTAAAAAATAGGAGACCCAGACATGGCTGCACAGTGCACCCTTTTTTTTTAATTAAAGTATTTTTTATTAAACTTTTTCACCTTTTGCATATTTTAAAACATTTTTTTTAACAAATCTTTGGTTTCCCCTCCCTCTCTCCCCCTCCCCCTCTCACCCACCCCCTTCCCCTCACCCCCCTCCCTCCCCCATCCCCCCTAAGATCTCTCTCTCAACGTTCTGTTCTTTGGGTTAACTGTCTCTGAATGAACACAGTGTTGTGTCGTAAACAATAATAACAGTTCATGTAACGTATATTTGTTTTCTTCTTTGGTCTTCGTGTTGCTTATCTTCTTGCTGTTTTCTTTTATTGATTCAGGGTTAGATTTTTTGTTGCATTCGAGGGGGGGTCATATTTCTTTTGCCCGTTGCCCGGTCTCTCTCTCTCCAATCCCTCCTTTCTTAACTTTTCCCTATTACTCCTTACCACTTTATTTTATTGTATATCGAGTCTGTAATTTGTTCTACATTTCCCAATAAACTTTATATATATCCATTACATACGTTGTTATGTCTTAGTAAATCCCCGGTTTACTGGTGCCTCCCCACACGGCTCACCACTCCCTATGTATTTGATCCAACATTACTGCTCTGGGCGTGTATCCATCTCAGCCATATGTCCTGATATTTTTGACTGGTCTTACGCTTAGTGTAAATACTCCTTTCCCACGGTAAAATTTGGTTGACCTTATTTTTGAATTCTCCCAGCGTGGGTGGTTCTTCGTCCAACCAGCGCTGGGCTATTGTTTTTCTGGCTATATACAATAGTCTGGCTACCGCTAGTTTTTCATGATCATCTAATGTTAGATCCTGTATGTATCCCAGAATGCACACGTATGGTGTAAAGTCCATACGTATGCCAAATGCCGCGTTAATTGCATTTCTTATTCCCATCCAATATCTGTGCAATTTCGGACATCGCCATAGCATGTGGATTAGGTCCGCCGTGTGGGTTTTGCACCTTACACATATCGGGGAGGTTCTCATTCCTATATTGTGTAAGAAGGCCGGGGTGCGGTACACTCTGTGTATTAGAAATATTTGTGAGACTCTGTGTGATTCGCTCAGAGATAGCTTGGGTGTCATTTGTAGGATTTCCTCCCAGTGCGACTCCTCAATGGGCCCTATGTCTGCCTCCCATTTTGCTCTTGTTGATAACGGGTTGTGTGCATTGACCGTGTCCTGTATATGGGAATATAGTATAGATATTTTCCCCGCTGTGGTGGTGGCTTTTCCTATTATGTCCGCTACTATATTTATTACCATTGTTATTTCCGACGTGTTTTTTTCCGCTTGTATAGCGTGTCTAAGTTGCAGATATTTGTAAAAGTCACTATTGGGGATGTCGTGGTTTTGCCTTAACTGCTCGAAGGTTTTTAGTTCCCCCCCCCCCCCCTCCAGTATCTGGTCCATTCTCCTAACTCCCCTGTCTTTCCACCCTTGGAATCCTTTTAGCTTGTTGATTTCTGGCAGGTGCGGGTTATTCCATATGGGGGTATGTTGTGTGCAGTTTTTTATATCAAGCATGTTTCTGGTCTTCCACCATATTTTATGTATCAATAATAGCGTGGGGGCACTTTGACCGTTTTTTTTAAACGCTCCACGTTCCAGGGTTTCAAACAAATGTGATCCGTTAAAGAGATTTTTAAGGATTCTGAAACTAGCGTCGTGTGTTTCTTCTGTCTCCCATCCCCTGAGATGTTGCAGCTGGGAGGCCATGAAGTACGAGAACGGATTGGGCAAGGCTAATCCTCCCTTTTCTTTTGAATTGTATAGCAGTTCTAATTTTATCCTAGGTGTCTTCCCTCCCCATATGAGTTCTCTAAACAGTCCCTTGGCCTTGTGGAAAAATTTTTGTGTTATCCAGTGTGGGGAGTTGTGTATTAGATACAGTAATTGGGGCATCCATATCATTTTTATAAGATTCACTCTTCCTATGATTGTCATGGGTAGTTTTTTCCATATGTGAAGTTTTTGTTTCCATTTTTCCATAAGTGGTTCCAGGTTTATTTTCCCGTACTCACTGACCTCTTTCGTAATTTTAACTCCCAGATATTTAATTGTTGGGGTGCATTTCAGGGTTAATTCTCTGTTGGCAACTTGCATGTCTGGGGTGTCTATTGATAGTATTTCGGATTTGGTCCAATTGATAGCGAGTCCTGAGAAGGCTCCAAATTCTTTTATTGTTTGCATCGTGGTTTCTAAAGATTTTTCCCTGTCCCCTAAAAATAATAACATGTCGTCTGCATACAAAGCGATTTTCTCCTCCATGTTTCCTCTTATGAATCCCACTATTTCCTGGTGTGACCGAATTTTGCATGCTAGGGGCTCTATTGCAAGTGCAAACAGGAGTGGCGATAGTGGGCATCCCTGCCTTGTCCCTCTATGTAGTGGGAATGTTTCTGATGACCCCCCGTTGATGGACACATCCGCCTCCGCTCTAGCATATAGGAGTTTTACTCGTCTCACAAATATTGGGCCACAGCCCATTTTTTCTAGTACCTTCCACAGGTATTGCCACTCAACGCTATCAAACGCCTTGGCCGCGTCCAGTGAGCATATGATTCTGTCTCCGGTATTATCTACGGGTATTTGTAGGTTTAGAAATACTCTACGGATGTTCGTTGCCGTTGATCTTGCTGGTATAAACCCACTCTGGTCTGGATGCACCAAGGTGGATGCCACTTGTGATAGCCGCTTGGCTAGAACTTTTGCTATAATTTTGACATCCGCGTTTAACAGCGATATCGGCCTATACGAGTCCATCAACAGGGGGTCCTTTTCTGGTTTTAACAGAATTATTATTTTTGCTTTTCGCATTGTTTGTGGTAGTTCCCCTTCCTTTTCCGCCCCCGCCCATGTCTCCAGGAGTTGTGGTAATAAAGTGTCTGCATGTTGTTTGTAAAATTCTATTGGGAAACCATCCTCCCCTGGGGCCTTGTTATTTTGCATATCTTTTACTGCCTCTTGCATCTCCTCCAAGTCTATTGGTGCATCTAGAAACTCTCTCTGTTCCTCCGTCAATTTATGTGTTCTTATATCCGCCAAGTATTCCTCGATTTGTTCTACCGTTTTTTCCAGTTTCGAGGAATACAGAGAGGAGTAAAATTCCCGTGCAATCTCTCTTATGGATGTTGCGTCCCTGACTATCTCGCCTTGTGCGTCTTTTAGTTCAATGATGTATGTGGGGCTAGTTTGTGCTCGGGCTATAACTGCCAGCATATGTCCTGTTTTTTCTCCCTCCTCATAATATGTCTGTTTCCTGAACCCATTTTTAGTGGCTGCCGTTTCTAGGACGTATTTATTAAGGGCCTCTTGGGCCTGTTTCCATAGGTTGAGTGTTGTTATAGTTTTCTCTTTTATGTAATTTTCTTCTGATTCTTTTAGTTTGTCTCGTATTTTTTGCCCTCTTTCTCTATGTCCTTTTTTTGCCTGTGTGATTTGCTGTATGTATACCCCCCTCATATATGCCTTCATGGCCTCCCAGCAAATCGTCATACTTGTGGTATCCTTATTTAATATGAAGTATTCCTCTAGTGTTTTTTTCACTATTTCCTTGTTTAATATGTTTAGCCAGTGCGAGTTCAGATTCCATCTTTTTTGGGAATGACTCACAGTGTTACTGTGCTGTATGTCCAGACGTAGGATGGAGTGGTCAGAAACAACTCTTGGTAGATATTCTATCGAGGTTATATCTCTATATATCTGAATATTCCCTACCGCTAGGTCTATTCTAGATAAGCATTGGTATGTGGATGAGTAGCAGGAGTATTGTTTGTTTGTGGGGTGCCGTGTTCTCCATATGTCTATCAATGATATCTCGTTTATTAGTGTACCTAGTGGTGTCAGGTTCCTTTCTTCGTTTGCGTTTCCTGCCCGTAGTCTGTCCTGTGCAGGGTTAATGACCGAATTAAAGTCGCCTATGATAAGGACTGGAATGTCCGGTTTATCTGTTATGAAACCTATAACTTGCCTCATTATCATGTTATTATATGGTGGCGGGATATATACTGAAGCTATAATGCATGTGTAGTTGTAGATTCTGCAGTGTAGGCATATAAAGCGGCCTTCTGGGTCAATTTTTCGTGAGAGACATTTAAACGGTATATTTCTGTGTACCACTATGCTGACCCCCCTGGAGTACCTCGTGTGTGTGGAGTGGAAGCTCTGACCCATCCCCCCTATTTTGAACGTGTCCGTATTTTCTTTTGATAAATGTGTTTCCTGCAAGCATATAATAGCCGGGCCTTGTTCCTTGATGACTTGCAGTACCGCTGATCGTTTTGTCTGGTCACTCATACCTCTCACGTTCCACGATACGACCCTTATCCTACTACCCATTTTCCTTGTTTTTTGTTTTCCGCAGGGTTATTATTTTCTGGGCGCCTCCACCCCTTTTTGTTTTTATGAGTGAGACGCACTGGGAGGGTCCCCATCTCTGTATTTGTGTCTCGCCCGTGTCGCCCCGTATATGTGTATGTGTATTACTGTTTGTTCTCCGCATAGGGCTTCTCCAGTAACATTTTGGTTTGGTCCCCCACATCCCCCAGTACAGACATTTATCCACATTTACTATACATATTTTCGTTATTTGCAACACATTTATCATTTGTACATTTACGTTGACATTTCTTCCCCTTATCCCACCCTGAATCATTTTTCTATCGTTTAACCTTATCCCTTTTAACTGTATCTTATCTAATATTCCCCTAATATGCGAGAGAGAGACCAAACAACAGACACCCCCAACATGTAACTCACTGATCCGTTGTCTCATCGGATCGGGGTACCAGTCCTCCATTCTCCTACGCGATGCATCCTGTCGTCCCAGGAGCTCCTTTCAGAAATTTTCGGTTCCCTTTGCATGAACGTTTCTTTAGGTGCAGCCTCTTCATGGTGTCTTGCGCGGCGATCTTCCCCTCCGAATCTGTTCTTCATTTTGATCTATCCAGGCACCTGCATCTTTTGGGTTTTCAAAGAATTGTGTCGTGCCCAGCGCCGCCACTCTCAGTTTAGCCGGGTACAGCATCCCGTAGGGCACTTGTAGGTTTCGCAGTCGTCTTTTTATTTCTACAAATGTTGCTCGCTTCTTTTGTATTTCCGTGGAGAAATCTGGATAGAAGGAGACTTTCACGCCATTATATTGGATTTCACCCTTTTCGCGGGCCTTTTGGAGTATGGTATCACGGTCTCTGTAATGCAGTACTTTGATGAGTATCGGTCTGGCTGGAGCCCCCAGGGGGAGGGGTCGTGTCGGTACACGGTGGGCTCTTTCGACTGCAAACATTGCAGTTAGAGTGTTTCTTCCGAACAGTTCGGGCAGCCATGTTTCAAAAAATTCTGCAGGGTTTCTTCCTTCCGTCTTTTCTGGGAGGCCCACAATCCGCACGTTGTTCCTTCTTGACCTATTTTCTAGGTCGTCTACCTTGTTCTGTAGATATTGTATGTCATGCAGATTTTTTTCCACGTCTCGTTGCATCGGCTGTATTGCGTCTTCTACGTCGCTTATACGTTGTTCAGTTTATGTCAGACGCTCTGATATTTTCCTCATATCTTGCCATAGCAGGTTTACATTACTTTGCATCGCCCCCATCTGCATATTAAGGTTGTTCAGTGATGCGTTGCCTTTAGTGATTTCGCTGAATATTTCTTTCAACGTAGGCTCCCTGGCGCACCTTTCGTCCTCCTGCCTTTGATCTTTTTTGGCGGCATCTTCTGCACTTTGGGAGGTGTCTCCTATAGTGCTTTCTGAGGTGTCTGTGTGATTTGCGCTGTGCGTGCATATGCCTGGGCTGCTTGCATTATTCATGCTGTCTTCTGTGTAGTGTTCGTCTGGATTGACACTGTTTGCACCTTTATTTTTGTAGTTGGGGTTGTCTGCCTGACTTGTGACTTCCTGCTTATTTCCAGCATGATCTTGTACAGCATGTAGACTATTTTGTTTTTCCTTGTCCTTGCTGTGTTTAGCAGGGTCCGTTGTTGTGTTTGCTTTGTCTGCTCTTTCCTTTTGACTTTCACTTTCTGCATGTACTGTGTCTGCAGTTTCTTCCTCCCCTCCTGCTCCCTCCGTTTGAGTGCTTCTCTGTGGGCTCTCCCGCTCTCCCCTCTGTTGTTTTGGGCTTATGGAGTCCTGTTTTCTGCCCCCCTCCTCCCTGGCATACCTTGCCAGTTTACGTGCTGTGTCTGCACTGTTTGTGCTGGGCCGCGGTATGAGCGTTCTCGGCTCCCTCCCTCCGGCGCCATGTTGTTTCTGCCTGCCGCCGGCTTCATCTGCCTTCCCCCGCTCCTTGCCTCGCATCATTAACTCTGCTGCTGTCTGTTCTGTCTCCGGAGCTTGCTACTGTGCCTCCGCTGCTTTTTGATTGCCTTTCGGCGTCTCTGGGTCCCGTTAACAGGATGGGAATGTCGGATCTTGCAGGAGCTACTCTGAGATGCGACTATCTACATCTCCGGCCAGGCTCCGCCCCCGCACATTGCACCCTTAGTACTTGTCATAATATATAGGGGACCCACACATAACTACACAGTGAACCATTAGTACTTGTCCTAATATATACGGCCCCTGACATGGCTACACAGTGCATCGTTAGTACTTGTCCTAATATATAGGGACCAGACATGACTACACAGTGCACCGTTAGTACTAGTCCTAATATATAGGGGCCCAGACATGACTACACAGCGCATCGTTAGTACTAGTCCTAGTATAGAGGGGACTGAGACATGACTGCACAGTGAACCCTTAGTACTTGTCCTAATATATAGGTACCCAGACATGGCTACACAGTGCACCGTTAGTACTTGTCCTTATATATAGGGGCCCAGACATGGCTACACAGTGTACCCTTAGTACTTGTCCTAATATATAGGGGCCCAGACATGACTACACAGTGAACCATTAGTACTTGTCCTAATATATAGCGGCCCAGACATGGCTACACAGTGCATCGTTAGTACTTGTCCTAATATATAGGGCCCAGACATGACTACACAGTGCACCGTTAGTACTAGTCCTAATATATAGGGGGCCAAACATGACTACACAGCGCATCGTTAGTACTAGTCCTAGTATAGAGGGGACCGAGACATGACTACGCAGTGCACCCTTAGTACTTGTCCTAATATATAGGGGCCCAGACATGACTACACAGTGAACCATTAGTGCTTGTCCTAATAAATAGGGGCCCAGACATGACTACACAGTGCACCGTTAGTACTTGTCCTAATATATAGGGGGCCAAACATGACAACACAGTGCACCCTTAGTACTTGTCCTAATATATAGGAGACCCAGACATGGCTGCACAGTGCACCCTTAGTACTACTCCTAATATATAGGGGCCCAGACATGACTATACAGTACACCCTTAGTACTTGTCCTAATATATCAGGACCCAGACATGGCTACACATTGCACCCTTAGTACTAGTCCTAATATATAGAGGACCCAGACATGACTACACAAAGCACCCTTAGTACTTGCCTAATATATAGGGGACCCAGACATGACTACACAGTGCACCCTTAGTACTTGTCCTAATATATAGGGGACTCAGACATGACTACACAGTGCACCCTTAGTACTTGTCCTAATATATAGGGGACCCAGACATGACTACACAGTGCACCCTTAGTACTTGTCCTAATATATATGGGACCTAGACATGACTACAGAGTGCACCTTTAGTACTTGTCCTAATATATAGGGGACCCAGACATTACTTCACAGCACACCCTTAGAACTTGTCCTAATATATAGGGGACCCAGACATGACTACAGAGTGCACCCTTAGTACTTGTCCTAATATATAGGGACCCAGACATGGCAACACAGGGCACGCTTAGTACTTGTCCTAATATACAGGGGACCCAGATATTACTTCACAGCACACCCTTAGAGCTTGTCCTAATATATAGGAGCCCAGACATGACTACACAGTGCACCCTTAGGACTTGTCCTAATATATATGGGGACCAAGACATGACTACATAGTGCATCCTTAGTACTTGTCCTAATATACAGTGGACCCAGACATAGCTACACAGTGCACCCTTAGTACTTGTCCTAATATATATGGGACCCAGACATAGCTACACAGTGCACCCTTAGTACTTGTCCTAATATATAGGGGACCCAGACATGGCGACACAGTGCACCCTTAGTACTTGTCCTAATATATAGGGGACCCAGACATGACTATACAGAGCACCCTTAGTGCTTGTCCTAATATATAGGGGCACAGACATGACTACACAGTGCACCCTTGGTGCTTGTCCTAATATGCAGGGGACCCAGACATAGCTACACAGTGCACCCTTAGTACTTGTCCTAATATATAGGGGGCCCAGACATGACTACACAGAGCACCCTTAGTACTTGTCCTAATATATAGGGGCACAGACATGACTACACAGTGCACCCTTAGTACTTGTCCTAATATATAGGTGCCCAGACATGACTACACAGCGCATCGTTAGTACTAGTCCTAGTATAGAGGGGCCCAGACATGACTACACAGTGCACCGTTAGTACTTGTCCTAATATATAGGGGCCCAGACATGACTACACAGTGCACCCTTAGTACTAGTCCTAATATATAGGAGACCCAGACATGACTACACAGTGCACCCTTAGTACTACTCCTAATATATAGGGGCCCAGACATGACTATACAGTACACCCTTAGTACTTGTCCTTATATAAAGGGGCCCAGACATGACTACACAGTGCATCGTTAGTACTAGTCCTAATATATAGGGCCCAGACATGACTACACAGTGCACCGTTAGTACTAGTCCTAATATATAGGGGCCCAGACATGACTACACAGCGCATCGTTAGTAGTAGTCCTAGTATAGAGGGGACCGAGACATGACTACACAGTGAACCCTTAGTACTTGTCCTAATATATCAGGACCCAGACATGACTACACAGTGCACCCTTAGTACTTGTCCTTATATATAGGGGCCCAGACATGGCTACACAGTGTACCCTTAGTACTTGTCCTAATATATAGGGGCCCAGACATGACTACACAGTGAACCATTAGTACTTGTCCTAATATATAGGGGCCCAGACATGGCTACACAGTGCATCGTTAGTACTTGTTCTAATATATAGGGCCCAGACATGACTACACAGTGCACCCTTAGTACTAGTCCTAATATATAGGGGGCCAGACATGACTACACAGCGCATCGTTAGTACTAGTCCTAGTATAGAGGGGACCGAGACATGACTACGCAGTGCACCCTTAGTACTTGTCCTAATATATAGGGGCCCAGATATGACTACACAGTGCACCGTTAGTACTAGTCCTAATATATAGGGGCCCAGACATGACTACACAGCGCATCGTTAGTAGTAGTCCTAGTATAGAGGGGACCGAGACATGACTACACAGTGAACCCTTAGTACTTGTCCTAATATATCAGGACCCAGACATGACTACACAGTGCACCCTTAGTACTTGTCCTTATATATAGGGGCCCAGACATGGCTACACAGTGTACCCTTAGTACTTGTCCTAATATATAGGGGCCCAGACATGACTACACAGTGAACCATTAGTACTTGTCCTAATATATAGGGGCCCAGACATGGCTACACAGTGCACCCTTAGTACTAGTCCTAATATATAGGAGACCCAGACATGACTACACAGTGCACCCTTAGTACTACTCCTAATATATAGGGGCCCAGACATGACTATACAGTACACCCTTAGTACTTGTCCTTATATAAAGGGGCCCAGACATGACTACACAGTGCATCGTTAGTACTAGTCCTAATATATAGGGCCCAGACATGACTACACAGTGCACCGTTAGTACTAGTCCTAATATATAGGGGCCCAGACATGACTACACAGCGCATCGTTAGTAGTAGTCCTAGTATAGAGGGGACCGAGACATGACTACACAGTGAACCCTTAGTACTTGTCCTAATATATCAGGACCCAGACATGACTACACAGTGCACCCTTAGTACTTGTCCTTATATATAGGGGCCCAGACATGGCTACACAGTGTACCCTTAGTACTTGTCCTAATATATAGGGGCCCAGACATGACTACACAGTGAACCATTAGTACTTGTCCTAATATATAGGGGCCCAGACATGGCTACACAGTGCATCGTTAGTACTTGTTCTAATATATAGGGCCCAGACATGACTACACAGTGCACCCTTAGTACTAGTCCTAATATATAGGGGGCCAGACATGACTACACAGCGCATCGTTAGTACTAGTCCTAGTATAGAGGGGACCGAGACATGACTACGCAGTGCACCCTTAGTACTTGTCCTAATATATAGGGGCCCAGATATGACTACACAGTGAACCCGTAGTGCTTGTCCTAATATATACGGACCCAGACATGGCTGCACAGTGCACCGTTAGTACTTGTCCTAATATATCAGGACCCAGACATGGCTACACAGTGCACCCTTAGTACTAGTCCTAATATATAGAGGACCCAGACATGACTACACAAAGCACCCTTAGTACTTGTCCTAATATATAGGGGACCCAGACATGACTACACAGTGCACCCTTAGTACTTGTCCTAATATATAGGGGACCCAGACATGACTACACAGTGCACGCTTAGTACTTGTCCTAATATATAGGGGACCCAGACATGACTACACAGTGCACCCTTAGTACTTGTCCTAATATATATGGGACCTAGACATGACTACAGAGTGCACCTTTAGTACTTGTCCTAATATATAGGGGACCCAGACATTACTTCACAGCACACCCTTAGAACTTGTCCTAATATATAGGGGACCCAAACATGACTATACAGTGCACCCTTAGTACTTGTCCTAATATACAGGGGACCCAGACATGACTACACAGTGCACCCTTAGTACTTGTCCTAATATATAGGGGCCCAGACATGGCTACACAGTGCATCGTTAGTATTTGTCCTAATATATAGGGCCAAGACATGACTACACAGTGCACCGTTAGTACTAGTCCTAATATATAGGTGCCCAGACATGACTACACAGCGCATCGTTAGTACTAGTCCTAGTATAGAGGGGACCGAGACATGACTACGCAGTGCACCCTTAGTACTTGTCCTAATATATAGGGGCCCAGACATGACTACACAGTGAACCCTTAGTGCTTGTCCTAATATATAGGGACCCAGACATGGCTACACAGTGCACCGTTAGTACTTGTCCTAATATATCAGGACCCAGACATGGCAACACAGAGCACCCTTAGTAATTGTCCTTATATATAGGGGCCCTGACATGGCTACGCAGTGCACCCTTAGTACTAGTCCTAATATATATATGGGCCCAGACATGACTACACAGTGAACCATTAGTACTTGTCCTAATATATAGGGGCCCAGACATGGCTACACAGTGCATCGTTAGTACTTGTCCTAATATATAGGGGAACCGTACATGACTACACAGTGCACCCTTAGTACTTGTCCTAATATATATGGGGACCAAGACATGACTACACATTGCACCCTTAGTACTTGTCCTAATATACAGGGGACCCAGACATAGCTACACAGTGAACCCTTAGTACTTGTCCTAATATATATGGGACCCAGACATGACTACACAGAGCACCCTTAGTACTTGTCCTAATATATAGTGAACCCAGACATGACTACACAGTGTACCCTTAGTACTTGTCCTAATATACAGGGGACCAAGACATAGCTAGACACTGCACCCTTAGTACTTGTCCTAATATATAGGGGACCCAGACATGACTACACAGTGCACCCTTATTACTTGTCCTAATATACAGGGGACCAAGACATAGCTAGACACTGCACCTTTAGTACTTGTCCTAATATATAGGGGCCCAGACATTACTTCACAGCACACCTTTAGAACTTGTCCTAATGTATAGGAGCCCAGACATGACTATACAGTGCACCCTTAGTACTTGTCCTAATATATAGGGGACCCAGACATGACTTCACAGTGCACCCTTAGTACTTGTCCTAATATATAGGGGCCCAGACATGGCTACACAGTGCATCGTTAGTACTTGTCCTAATATATAGGGGAACCGTACATGACTACACAGTGCACCCTTAGTACTTGTCCTAATATATATGGGGACCAAGACATGACTACACATTGCACCCTTAGTACTTGTCCTAATATACAGGGGACCCAGACATAGCTACACAGTGAACCCTTAGTACTTGTCCTAATATATATGGGACCCAGACATGACTACACAGAGCACCCTTAGTACTTGTCCTAATATATAGAGAACCCAGACATGACTACACAGTGTACCCTTAGTACTTGTCCTAATATACAGGGGACCAAGACATAGCTAGACACTGCACCCTTAGTACTTGTCCTAATATATAGGGGACCCAGACATGACTACACAGTGCACCCTTATTACTTGTCCTAATATACAGGGGACCAAGACATAGCTAGACACTGCACCTTTAGTACTTGTCCTAATATATAGGGGCCCAGACATTACTTCACAGCACACCTTTAGAACTTGTCCTAATGTATAGGAGCCCAGACATGACTATACAGTGCACCCTTAGTACTTATCCTAATATATAGGGGACCCAGACATGACTTCACAGTGCACCCTTAGTACTTGTCCTAATATATAGGTGCCCAGACATGACTACACAGCGCATCCTTAGTACTAGTCCTAGTATAGAGGGGACCGAGACATGTCTACACAGTGAACCCTTAGTACTTGTCCTAATATATATGGGGACCCAGACATGGCTACACAGTGCACCCCTAGTGCTTGTCCTAATACATAGGGGACCCAGACATGACTACACAGCACACCCTTAGAACTTGTCCTAATATATAGGAGCCCAGACATGACTACACAGTGCACCGTTAGTACTTGTCCTAATATATAGGGGCCCAGACATGACTACACAGTGCACCCTTAGTACTAGTCCTAATATATAGAAGACCCAGACATGACTACACAGTGCACCCTTAGTACTAGTCCTAATATATAGGGGCCCAGACATGACTACACAGTGAACCATTAGTACTTGTCCTAATATATAGGGGCCCAGACATGGCTACACAGTGCATCGTTAGTACTTGTCCTAATATATAGGGGAACCGTACATGACTACACAGTGCACCCTTAGTACTTGTCCTAATATATATGGGGACCAAGACATGACTACACATTGCACCCTTAGTACTTGTCCTAATATACAGGGGACCCAGACATGACTACACAGAGCACCCTTAGTACTTGTCCTAATATATAGGGAACCCAGACATGACTACACAGTGTACCCTTAGTACTTGTCCTAATATACAGGGGACCAAGACATAGCTAGACACTGCACCCTTAGTACTTGTCCTAATATATAGGGGACCCAGACATGACTACACAGTGCACCCTTATTACTTGTCCTAATATACAGGGGACCAAGACATAGCTAGACACTGCACCTTTAGTACTTGTCCTAATATATAGGGGCCCAGACATTACTTCACAGCACACCTTTAGAACTTGTCCTAATGTATAGGAGCCCAGACATGACTATACAGTGCACCCTTAGTACTTGTCCTAATATATAGGGGACCCAGACATGACTTCACAGTGCACCCTTAGTACTTGTCCTAATATATAGGTGCCCAGACATGACTACACAGCGCATCGTTAGTACTAGTCCTAGTATAGAGGGGACCGAGACATGTCTACACAGTGAACCCTTAGTACTTGTCCTAATATATATGGGGACCCAGACATGGCTACACAGTGCACCCCTAGTGCTTGTCCTAATACATAGGGGACCCAGACATGACTACACAGCACACCCTTAGAACTTGTCCTAATATATAGGAGCCCAGACATGACTACACAGTGCACCGTTAGTACTTGTCCTAATATATAGGGGCCCAGACATGACTACACAGTGCACCCTTAGTACTAGTCCTAATATATAGGAGACCCAGACATGACTACACAGTGCACCCTTAGTACTTGTCCTAATATATAGGGGACCCAGACATGACTACACAGTGCACCCTTAGTACTTGTCCTAATATATAGGGGACCCAGACATGACTACACAGAGCACCCTTAGTACTTGTAGTAATATATAGGGGCACAGACATGACTACACAGTGCACCCTTAGTGCTTGTACTAATATACAGGGGACCCAGACATAGCTACACAGTGCACCCTTAGTACTTGTCCTAAAAAATAGTTGACCCAGACATGGCTGCACAGTGCACCCTTAGTACTTGTCCTAATATATAGGGGCCCAGACATGACTACATAGTGCAGCGTTAGTACTACTCCTAATATATAGGGGCCCAGACATGACTATACAGTACACCCTTAGTACTTGTCCTTATATAAAGGGGCCCAGACATGACTACACAGTGCACCGTTAGTACTAGTCCTAATATATAGGGGCGCAGACATGACTACACAGCGCATCGTTAGTAGTAGTCCTAGTATAGAGGGGACCGAGACATGACTACACAGTGAACCCTTAGTACTTGTCCTAATATATCAGGACCCAGACATGACTACACAGTGCACCCTTAGTACTTGTCCTTATATATAGGGGCCCAGACATGGCTACACAGTGTACCCTTAGTACTTGTCCTAATATATAGGGGCCCAGACATGACTACACAGTGAACCATTAGTACTTGTCCTAATATATAGGGGCCCAGACATGGCTACACAGTGCATCGTTAGTACTTGTCCTAATATATAGGGCCCAGACATGACTACACAGTGCACCGTTAGTACTAGTCCTAATATATAGGGGGCCAAACATGACTACACAGCGCATCGTTAGTACTAGTCCTAGTATAGAGGGGACCGAGACATGACTACGCAGTGCACCCTTAGTACTTGTCCTAATATATAGGGGCCCAGACATGACTACACAGTGAACCATTAGTGCTTGTCCTAATAAATAGGGGCCCAGACATGACTACACAGTGCACCGTTAGTACTTGTCCTAATATATAGGGGGCCAAACATGACAACACAGTGCACCCTTAGTACTTGTCCTAATATATAGGAGACCCAGACATGACTACACAGTGCACCCTTAGTACTTGTCCTAATATATAGGGGACTCAGACATGACTACACAGTGCACCCTTAGTACTTGTCCTAATATATAGGGGACCCAGACATGACTACACAGTGCACCCTTAGTACTTGTCCTAATATATATGGGACCTAGACATGACTACAGAGTGCACCTTTAGTACTTGTCCTAATATATAGGGGACCCAGACATTACTTCACAGCACACCCTTAGAACTTGTCCTAATATATAGGGGACCCAGACATGACTACAGAGTGCACCCTTAGTACTTGTCCTAATATATAGGGACCCAGACATGGCAACACAGGGCACGCTTAGTACTTGTCCTCATATACAGGGGACCCAGATATTACTTCACAGCACACCCTTAGAGCTTGTCCTAATATATAGGAGCCCAGACATGACTACACAGTGCACCCTTAGGACTTGTCCTAATATATATGGGGACCAAGACATGACTACATAGTGCATCCTTAGTACTTGTCCTAATATACAGTGGACCCAGACATAGCTACACAGTGCACCCTTAGTACTTGTCCTAATATATATGGGACCCAGACATAGCTACACAGTGCACCCTTAGTACTTGTCCTAATATATAGGGGACCCAGACATGGCGACACAGTGCACCCTTAGTACTTGTCCTAATATATAGGGGACCCAGACATGACTACACAGAGCACCCTTAGTACTTGTCCTAATATATAGGGGCACAGACATGACTACACAGTGCACCCTTGGTGCTTGTCCTAATATACAGGGGACCCAGACATAGCTACACAGTGCACCCTTAGTACTTGTCCTAATATATAGGGGGCCCAGACATGACTACACAGAGCACCCTTAGTACTTGTCCTAATATATAGGGGCACAGACATGACTACACAGTGCACCCTTAGTGCTTGTCCTAATATACAGGGGACCCAGACATAGCTACACAGTGCACCCTTAGTACTTGTCCTAATATATAGGAGACCCAGACATGGCTGCACAGTGCACCCTTAGTACTACTCCTAATATATAGGGGCCCAGACATGACTATACAGTACACCCTTAGTACTTGTCCTTATATAAAGGGGCCCAGACATCACTACACAGTGCCCCCCTAGTACTTGTCCTAATATATATATGGGACCTAGACATGACTACAGAGTGCACCTTTAGTACTTGTCCTAATATATAGGGGACCCAGACATTACTTCACAGCACACCCTTAGAACTTGTCCTAATATATAGGAGCCCAGACATGACTATACAGTGCACCCTTAGTACTTGTCCTAATATACAGGGGACCCAGACATGACTACACAGTGCATCGTTAGTATTTGTCCTAATATATAGGGCCAAGATATGACTACACAGTGCACCGTTAGTACTAGTCCTAATATATAGGTGCCCAGACATGACTACACAGCGCATCGTTAGTACTAGTCCTAGTATAGAGGGGCCCAGACATGACTACACAGTGCACCCTTAGTACTAGTCCTAATATATAGGAGACCCAGACATGACTACACAGTGCACCCTTAGTACTTGTCCTAATATATAGGGGACCCAGACATGACTACACAGTGCACCCTTAGTACTACTCCTAATATATAGGGGCCCAGACATGACTATACAGTACACCCTTAGTACTTGTCCTTATATAAAGGGGCCCAGACATGACTACACAGTGCATCGTTAGTACTAGTCCTAATATATTGGGCCCAGACATGACTACACAGTGCACCGTTAGTACTAGTCCTAATATATAGGGGCCCAGACATGACTACACAGCGCATCGTTAGTAGTAGTCCTAGTATAGAGGGGACCGAGACATGACTACACAGTGAACCCTTAGTACTTGTCCTAATATATCAGGACCCAGACATGACTACACAGTGCACCCTTAGTACTTGTCCTTATATATAGGGGCCCAGACATGGCTACACAGTGTACCCTTAGTACTTGTCCTAATATATAGGGGCCCAGACATGACTACACAGTGAACCATTAGTACTTGTCCTAATATATAGGGGCCCAGACATGGCTACACAGTGCATCGTTAGTACTTGTTCTAATATATAGGGCCCAGACATGACTACACAGTGCACCCTTAGTACTAGTCCTAATATATAGGGGGCCAGACATGACTACACAGCGCATCGTTAGTACTAGTCCTAGTATAGAGGGGACCGAGACATGACTACGCAGTGCACCCTTAGTACTTGTCCTAATATATAGGGGCCCAGATATGACTACACAGTGAACCCGTAGTGCTTGTCCTAATATATACGGACCCAGACATGGCTACACAGTGCACCGTTAGTACTTGTCCTAATATATCAGGACCCAGACATGGCTACACAGTGCACCCTTAGTACTAGTCCTAATATATAGAGGACCCAGACATGACTACACAAAGCACCCTTAGTACTTGTCCTAATATATAGGGGACTCAGACATGACTACACAGTGCACCCTTAGTACTTGTCCTAATATATAGGGGACCCAGACATGACTACACAGTGCACCCTTAGTACTTGTCCTAATATATAGGGGACCCAGACATGACTACACAGTGCACGCTTAGTACTTGTCCTAATATATAGGGGACCCAGACATGACTACACAGTGCACCCTTAGTACTTGTCCTAATATATATGGGACCTAGACATGACTACAGAGTGCACCTTTAGTACTTGTCCTAATATATAGGGGACCCAGACATTACTTCACAGCACACCCTTAGAACTTGTCCTAATATATAGGGGACCCAAACATGACTATACAGTGCACCCTTAGTACTTGTCCTAATATACAGGGGACCCAGACATGACTACACAGTGCACCCTTAGTACTTGTCCTAATATATAGGGGCCCAGACATGGCTACACAGTGCATCGTTAGTATTTGTCCTAATATATAGGGCCAAGACATGACTACACAGTGCACCGTTAGTACTAGTCCTAATATATAGGTGCCCAGACATGACTACACAGCGCATCGTTAGTACTAGTCCTAGTATAGAGGGGACCGAGACATGACTACGCAGTGCACCCTTAGTACTTGTCCTAATATATAGGGGCCCAGACATGACTACACAGTGAACCCTTAGTGCTTGTCCTAATATATAGGGACCCAGACATGGCTACACAGTGCACCGTTAGTACTTGTCCTAATATATCAGGACCCAGACATGGCAACACAGAGCACCCTTAGTAATTGTCCTTATATATAGGGGCCCAGACATGGCTACGCAGTGCACCCTTAGTACTAGTCCTAATATATAGGGGCCCAGACATGACTACACAGTGAACCATTAGTACTTGTCCTAATATATAGGGGCCCAGACATGGCTACACAGTGCATCGTTAGTACTTGTCCTAATATATAGGGGAACCGTACATGACTACACAGTGCACCCTTAGTACTTGTCCTAATATATAGGGGACCCAGACATGACTACACAGTGCACCCTTAGTACTTGTCCTAATATATAGGGGACCCAGACATGACTACACAGTGCACCCTTAGTACTTGTCCTAATATATATGGGACCTAGACATGACTACAGAGTGCACCTTTAGTACTTGTCCTAATATATAGGGGACCCAGACATTACCTCACAGCACACCCTTAGAACTTGTCCTAATATATAGGGGACCCGGACATGACTACAGAGTGCACCCTTAGTACTTGTCCTAATATATAGGGACCCAGACATGGCAACACAGGGCACGCTTAGTACTTGTCCTAATATACAGGGGACCCAGATATTACTTCACAGCACACCCTTAGAGCTTGTCCTAATATATAGGAGCCCAGACATGACTACACAGTGCACCCTTAGGACTTGTCCTAATATATATGGGGACCAAGACATGACTACATAGTGCATCCTTAGTACTTGTCCTAATATACAGTGGACCCAGACACAGCTACACAGTGCACCCTTAGTACTTGTCCTAATATATTTGGGACCCAGACATAGCTACACAGTGCACCCTTAGTACTTGTCCTAATATATAGGGGACCCAGACATGGCGACACAGTGCACCCTTAGTACTTGTCCTAATATATAGGGGACCCAGACATGACTACACAGAGCACCCTTAGTACTTGTCCTAATATATAGCGGCACAGACATGACTACACAGTGCACCCTTAGTGCTTGTCCTAATATACAGGGGACCCAGACATAGCTACACAGTGCACCCTTAGTACTTGTCATTATATATAGGGGCCCAGACATGGCTACACAGTGCATCGTTAGTACTTGTCCTAATATATAGGGCCCAGACATGACTACACAGCGCATCGTTAGTAGTAGTCCTAGTATAGAGGGGACCGAGACATGACTACACAGTGAACCCTTAGAACTTGTGCTAATATATCAGGACCCAGACATGACTACACAGTGCACCCTTAGTACTTGTCCTTATATATAGGGGCCCAGACATGGCTACACAGTGCATCGTTAGTACTTGTCCTAATATATAGGAGACCAGATATGGCTACACAGTGCACCCTTAGTACTTGTCCTAATATATAGGAGACCAGATATGGGTACACAGTGCACCCTTAGTACTTATCCTAATATATAGGGGACCCAGACATTACTTCACAGCACACCCTTAGAGCTTGTCCTAATATATAGGAGCCCAGACATGACTACACAGTGCACCCTTAGTACTTGTCCTAATATATAGGGGCACAGACATGACTACACAGTGCACCCTTATTACTTGTCCTAATATATAGGGGACCCAGACATGACTACACAGTGCACCCTTAGTACTTGTCCTAATATATAGGGGACCCAGACATGACTACACAGAGCACCCTTAGTACTTGTCCTAATATATAGGGGCATAGACATGACTACACAGTGCACCCTTAGTGCTTGTCCTAATATACAGGGGACCCAGACATAGCTACACAGTGCACCCTTAGTACTTGTCCTAAAATATAGGAGACCCAGACATGGCTGCACAGTGCACCCTTAGTACTACTCCTAATATATAGGGGCCCAGACATGACTATACAGTGAACCATTAGTACTTGTCCTAATATATAGGGGCAAGACATGGCTACACAGTGCACCTTTAGTACTAGTCCTAATATATAGGGGCCCAGACATGACTACACAGCGCATCGTTAGTACTAGTCCTAGTATAGAGGGGACCGAGACATGACTACACAGTGAACCCTTAGTACTTGTCCTAATATATAGGGACCCAGACATGGCTACACAGTGCACCGTTAGTACTTGTCCTAATTTATCAGGAACCAGACATGGCTACACAGTGCACCGTTACTACTAGTCCTAATATATAGGGGCCCAGACATGACTATACATTGCACCCTTAGTACTTGTCCTAATATATAGGGAACCGAGACATGAATGCACAGTGCACCCTTAGTACTTGTCCTAATATATTGGGGACCCAGACATGACTACACAGTGCAGCCTTAGTTCTTGTCCTAATATATAGGGAACCGAGACATGAATACACAGTGCACCCTTAGTACTAGTCCTATTATATAGGGGCCCAGACATGACTACACAGTGCACCCTTAGTACTAGTCCTAATATATAGAGACCCAGACATGTCTACACAGTGCACCCTTAGTACTTTTCCCAATATATAGGGAACCGAGACATGGCTACACAGTGCATCCTTAGTACTTGTCCTAATATATAGGGACCCAGACATGACTACACAGTGCATCCTTAGTTCTTATCCTAATATATAGGAGACCCAGACATGGCTATACAGTGCACCCTTAGTACTTGTCCTAATATATAGGAGACCAGATATGGCTACACAGTGAACCCTTAGTACTTTTCCTAATATATAGGAGACCAAATATGGGTACACAGTGCACCCTTAGTACTTGTCCTAATATATCGGAGACCCAGTATGGCTACACAGTGCACCCTTAGTACTTGTCCTAATATATAGGAGACCCAATATGGCTACACAGTGCACCCTTAGTACTTGTCCTAATATACAGGAGACCCAATATGGCTATACAGTGCACACTTAGTACTTGTCCTAATATATAGGGACCCAGACATGACTACACAGTGCACCTTTAGTACTTGTCCTAATATGCAGGGGACCCAGACGTGACTACACAGTGCACCCTTAGTACTTGTCCTAATATATAGGAGACCAGATATGGCTACACAGTGCACCCTTAGTACTTGTCCTAATATATAGGAGACCAGATATGGCTACACAGTGCACCCTTAGTACTTGTTCTAATATATAGGGACCCAGACATGACTACACAGTGCAGCCTTAGTTCTTGTCCTAATATATAGGGAACCGAGACATGAATACACAGTGCACCCTTAGTACTAGTCCTATTATATAGGGGCCCAGACATGACTACACAGTGCACCCTTAGTACTAGTCCTAATATATAGAGACCCAGACATGTCTACACAGTGCACCCTTAGTACTTGTCCTAATATATAGGGAACCGAGACATGGCTACACAGTGCATCCTTAGTACTTGTCCTAATATATAGGGACCCAGACATGACTACACAGTGCATCCTTAGTTCTTATCCTAATATATAGGAGACCCAGACATGGCTATACAGTGCACCCTTAGTACTTGTCCTAATATATAGGAGACCAGATATGGCTACACAGTGAACCCTTAGTACTTTTCCTAATATATAGGAGACCAAATATGGGTACACAGTGCACCCTTAGTACTTGTCCTAATATATCGGAGACCCAGTATGGCTACACAGTGCACCCTGAGTACTTGTCCTAATATATAGGGGACCAGACATGGCTACACAGTGCACCCTTAGTACGTGTCCTAATATACAGGAGACCCAGGCATGACTACACAGTGCACCCTTAGTACTTGTCCTAATATATAGGGGAGCAAGACATGGCTACACAGTGCACCCTTAGTACTTGTCCTAATATATAGGAGACCCAGACATGAATACACAGTGCACCCTTAGTACTTGTCCTAATATATAGGAGACCAAATATGGGTACATAGTTCACCCTTAGTACTTGTCCTAATATATAGGGGACCCAGACATGGCTACACAGTGTACCCTTAGTACTTGTTCTAATACATAAGGGGCGCAGACATGGCTACACAATACAGCCTTAGTACTTGTCTTAATATGCAGGGACCAAGACATGGCTACACAGTGCACCCTTAGTACTTCTCCTAATATGCAGGGGAACAAAGACATGGCTACACAGTGCACCCTTAGTACTTCTCCTAATATGCAGGGGACCGAGACATGGCTACACAGTGCACCCTTAGTACTTGTCCTAATATACAGGAGACCCAGACATGGCTACACAGTGCACGCTTTGTACTTGTCCTAATATATAGGAGACCAGATATGGGTACACTGTGCACCCTTAGTACTTGTCCTAATATATAGGGGACCCAGACATGGCTACACAGTTCACCCTTAGTACTTGTCCTAATATATAGGGGACCAGATATGGCTACACAGTGCACCCTTAGTACTTGTCCTAATATATAGGGGACCCAGACATGGCTACACAGTTCACCCTTAGTACTTGTCCTAATATATAGGGGACCAAGACATGGCTACACAGTGCACCCTTAGTACTTGTCCTAATATATAGGGGGCCCAGACATGACTACACAGTGCACCTTTAGTACATGTCCTAATATGCAGGGGACCCAGACGTGACTACACAGTGCACCCTTAGTACTTGTCCTAATATATAGGAGACCCAATATGGCTACACAGTGCACCCTTAGTACTTGTCCTAATATGCAGGAGACCCAGACATGACTACACAGTTCACCCTTAGTACTTCTCCTAATATATAGGAGACCCAGACATGGCTCCACAGGGCACAGTTAGTACTTGTTCTAATATATAGGGACTCAGACATGGCTAAATAGTGCACCCTTAGTACTTGTCCTAATATACAGGGGACCCACACATGACTACACAGTGCACCCTTAGTACTTGTCCTAATATATAGGGGACCCAGACATGAATACACAGTGCACCCTTAACACTTGTCCTTATATATAAGGCACCCACACATGGATACACAGTGCACCCTTAGTACTTGTTCTAATACATAAGGGGCCCAGACATGGCTACACACCTCACCCTTCATACTTGCCCATACTTGTTGCCCTGCTATGTGCCCCCACTCTTCACCCTGATGTGGAAACTACATATGAGCAGCCACTCATAGATATTTCAGGGTGCAGACGGCTTGGGCGGCACAGAATGGCACTGTGGGCCACATGTGGCCTGCGGGCGGTATGTTGTGCACCCCTGGCTTACAGTACCAGTAGAGTAACATCCTGGTTTGTGATATAAGTGCTTCCATAAGGCAGGGTCCTATAATACACCTTGGTGAACACTTTGGTATTTATTACGGTTTTAGCTGTTTTTCCCCTTTGGTTTGCTCCCATATAGTTCTAGTGTGGAGACGAGGCTACTGACCAAAAGCTGGTAGAGAAGTCCAAGTTTATGTAGCTTTTTGTGCACTAATGAAAGAGCCTCTTCATCTTTCCAGTTCCTGTGTGATCATACCCAGTGGGCTCCGGGCAAGCAGGGAGATGAACAACTCTGATGCCGCTTGGCAAATGGGAAAACCAAGTATCAGATGGGAAAAGTCCCTCTAGAAGAAAACTACAAACCCTACAGGATATAATTTAGGTTTATTCAGCAACATCCTGAGTCCTCCACAAATCACCTTAGTGTTGAAGTAAATAAGACGAGGAGGAGGAGGGTACGCAGCTGAAGATTCTCTGTATGTCTGCAAGACTGCATGGAGCACAGAAGTGGGATATATATGGATGGCTCCGGGGTCTTTGTAAATTGTATACAGAGCTATGGGTGACTATAGATGCACTATGACCTCAAGTCGTCTTACAAAACAGCCCCTCTCTTGAACACGGCCTGTGTGTATTGGAGGTCTTTCTTATTCAAAAGTAAGGGGTGACGTGCAATACCAGCCACTAGCAGTGGACAAGAGGGGCGCTAATATTGGAAAAAAGACATTTAAAAGTGTGAAGATTTGACTGAACTATCTGCCACCATTCATAGTTACAGTTTATAGGTGACCCATATTAATACTCCTGTTCTGCAGTTCCTCAGACTGTAATTAAAGGGGTTTTCCTGATGCTACAATAAAGTATTAATCTTGCCTTTCTCATATTACATGTATGGCTTTGAATACCTTCACATCCTTTTTTTTTTTTTTTACAAATTTGAGCCTGTTCCACGATGCTGGGGGGTCCTCCATTCGTTGGGTTGGTTGTTTGTATCCTTGCCTTCTGGTCTGCAGCAGTTTCTGACTCCTATGGCTCCATTTTACACAATACACAGCACTGGCATCTCAGCCAAATTGTGAAACCACCCACTGCATCCCCCTCATACTCATCAAGCCCACCCACTGTATCTCTTACCGCCATCTTGGAATCATCTGTACTCCTGCATTCATGATTAGCTAAGTGCTGGCTGTAATTGGCTGAGTGCTCAGCCAGGGAGCCAGCCGGAGGACGTGCCTGAGCGGCAGAGAGGTGAATAAATTTTTTTTGTTTTTTTTTTAACCAGCTAATGATGATTTTCAGGGAAGGGCTTATATTTCAAGCCGTTCCCCGAAAATCATGCTGCGGGGCTTGCTACAAACCACTGCTTTCAATGGTGCTGGCAGCAGTGCCAACCCCATTGAAAGCAATGGGATAGCATGCTGGACTTCTGCCACAGCTGTGACAGCTGTGGCAAAAGTCCGCGGTCTTCTCCCTATGTTTTCAATGGGGCTAGTGCTGCTGCCGCTGGCCCCATGGAAAACACTAGCGATATCCCAGCGTTTTTCTTGCGCTGCAAGGCGAGTGTTTTCTCTCACTCTCGCAGCGCAAGAGAGAAAAAACCGCTAGTGGGTGTCCGCCCTTAGTCGGGCTTTACTCTTCTCACCTTTTAAAAATCACGTTCAAACCTGCTGTGAGCCAATCATCATGGGAATGCAGCGGGAACAAAACTCTCATGTACTTTACAATACTTCCAGTTTATTTACCACATTCAGTAAACCAACATGAAGAAACGACAGCAGTAACATCAGTGTAAGGAACAGAAGGAAATGGGCCCTCTAAAAGGAAGAAATATAACAGGTGAACGGAGATGAATAAATATGACTATTTACATGATATCCTCTATTAGACTCATCAGATACTGATGGGAAGCGATGGAACATTGGTCCACCGATAGCACCTTGTGAGTCGGCTCTCGGTCCCCCATAATGGTGCAGTTGGATTTATATCATATCTGTTCCCATATAGTGAAGCCACTTAGTTCCTCTTGCATAAAGATGGCGGCTGCTCTTGGATTGGCGCGCTTCTTCGTTTTACTTTTTTAAAATGTCCTCTTGCATTATGAGGCACAATGTAACGGCGCCGTTCTTCTGTCAAGCTGCAAGGATCTTCCCGCGATTCTCTTCATAATGCTGAATCATCTCCTCCATGTTCTTATCGGCATCTATCACTGAAGTATCCCTAAAATAGCACAATGTGAGATCAGTGCCGGTCCGACCGCGGAGATCACCACCAGTCATAAGAATGAAGGAGCCAATGATGGCGATAGGGCTGAGCTGCAATACCCAACACTGCCAATAGAGGAGAGCAGAAATGTGTCTACACTATAAGGGGCAGCAGCTCTCCTACAGGTATCTTGGCCCTCCATTCTTGTGATCAGTATGGGTCACAGCGACTGGATAGTCGTCCTGCTTAAACATGGCAGAAAGATGATGCAGAACAATTTGCTCACTCGTCATTTTGCTTCCGCTCAACTAAAAAATAGTCGCTGATTGATCAAAAGTCATCTGGTGTAAAGTCGCACTGGAACGAATTATGAACAAATTTGAATGGAGATCCCCCTACAAACAATATTTTGGCGAACGACTAATGAACAATCATCCCTCTATGTAAAGGTAAATAAACAACTGCTGTTCATAGACTTCAGAGACTTTTTCGGAGTGATGAGCTGAGTAATAGTTGCTCCGTGTAAAAGATGCCTTGTATTGTGTGATATTGGGAAGTCGTCATATTTATCCAGAGACCAGGAACTATTACTTACCCCCTATTGATCGCTAGATTTTTTAGTTCATCCCTTGCTCTCTACCTGCAGGTCCTCATCTTCTACTCACTAGCTTACGGCACTCTCCAACCACACAGACCAGAGTAACTATGGACTAGCTGTGCGACCATCTGACATGGTTATTAGCAACATATTATCGTGTTTCTACGAAAATAAGACCCTGTCATATTAATTTTTGCCCCAAAAGAGGCTCTAGGTTTTATTTTCAGGGGATGTCTTATTAAACGTACCTAGGAGATTTGGTGCAGGTCCCTCCCGCTGCTCTTTGGAGCTTCAATGAGCTGAGCCATGACATTGATTGGCCAATTAATAAATCCTGCCTCCACAATGCGATGGCTGTGATTGGTTCTTCTTGCACTGCTCAGCCAATCACAACCATTGCTTTCTGGAGATGAGATGTTTTTTTCATGAATCCTGTAACCAAAAAGTGATCTTCAGTGGGAGAACGAGGACTGCAGAACGCACGGCGGAGCTCCAGACAGCAGATGGAGGACCCGGAACGAGCCTGCTAGGTAGGTATTCCTTTTTTAATGTAATGCAGCTAAGGCTTATTTTGGGAGTAGGGCTTATATTTAGACCCTCCCCAAAAATCCTGCAAAATCAGGGTAGGGCTTATTTTCAATGTAGATCTTATTTTCGGGGGAAACACCAACAGCATCTCCATGTCCCGGACTTACTGACTGCTGCTTTTTAGGTTGAGTTCACACACTGCAGAACTGTTGCAGTAGTTTGGTACCAAAGTTCTGCAACAATGCATAGTGCAATGTAAATGAATCACAGTGGGGAAAATCTGCAGCAGAAAACAGACATGCAGCCGATTTTCAAAACAAATGTGAAAGCGTGATGGATTTTCCCCAGATTTCATTCATTGCGATGCCAGAGCTGAATTATGTGTTGGACACAAACACTAAAATCCACATGCAGGTTTTGGTGCAGATTTCCTCTTTAATGTCTGCACATAGCCTTAGGCCACCTGCAGACGAGCGGGTCGGATCCGGCGGCGGGAATTCTCGCCGCAGGACCCGACCCGAGCGTCTGCAGAGACGAGCGCGTACACGCCCGCGCCCGGCGGCCCCGGTTCATTCATGTGCCGGGGTGAGTGAGGTTTCTGTGCGAGGCTCTGCGAGCCCCGCACAAAAATAGGACATGCCGCGGTTTGTTTGCTGCGCGAGATTTTGTGCGGCCAAACCGCGGCCGTCTGCATAGGAGTGCGTATTGTAATGCTCTCCTATGCAAGCTTTCAGTGGCGGAAATCCCGCCGCGGGATTTCCGCCCGTGTGAAGGCGGCCTTACACTTCTGATTATTTCAGCCCCCCCCAGCTTGCAGCCCTCCGACTCCTGGTGAACTGTTCCATCTGTCCGCTGCCATCTGGGGAAAGCTTCTTCCAGGGCTTAAACAGACGGGCGCATGCGCAAAAACACTCGCCGCTACAGAGCGTGTTAGAACATGAACCAGCGGAAAGACTTTTTTTAACTGTTCGAATTCCAGGCCATTGGGCCTGAGAGAAAAAATAAACCTGAAAGATAGGACAAGTTGTATCTTTTCTGGCGTGTAGTAATATCTCATGAGAATTACGCTAGACAAAATGAAACCATGGAAATCAATGATTTTGCTTCATCACGTTTCACGTCCGCAAAAAGCTCCACAAGCACGGCCATCTGTTTAACCTCTTAATAGGAGGAAAGTGCTCATTAGTTTGGCCACAATGAACTGAGGCTTCGGGGAGAGCTGGTCACAAAAGTTTATCTGACTGACTGATTTGAGGGGCATGGGCTGGGGAACAAGTGGTTGAACAGGGGGAAAAGGACCTACAGGGGAAAAGTGGCACAGGGAGAAAGAGGGACATTGGACACAGGAGGTGGGGCAAGTGGTGGTACATGGGATTGTATGGGTGGGGACAAGTGGTTTCACAGGGCAAGATGGGGCATGGGGGAGAAGTAGTACCGCGGGTAAAGGAGACATGGGGAGGAGGGCCAAGTTGAAACATGGGGAGACAAATGGTGGCACAGCAGGAGAAGAGCCATGTGAGGGACAACAGATAGAAGAGAAGCACATATGGGGAGGAGGGGCAAGTGGTGTCATGGGCAAAGTATTAGATTTATTATCTTAATTGACAATTTTTTGGATCCAATTCTTCTAAAATGAGTTTGCATCTCTTTTTTTTACTGAGGATATACCAGGGTTGGCTTATATTGGCTATCGACAGGATAGGTGATGAAGCTCTAATCAGTGAGGGTCTATCATTCCCAAGAATTGGGGTCCTGTGTCCCCATTTTCCTAACTGTGGGCTCTCTATACCCTCTACAGAGATGTGGAGATGGCATCTTAGCAGTGGTTGCACATGCACAGTGCAGCTCCATTTATTTCAATGGCGATGATGAAAATAGCTAGTACAAGCACTCAGGGGTCTGCATTAAAGAACAATGGAGCAGCTCCACACATGCAGCGACACTGCTCTATTCAATCTACTCCTCACTCTGCGGAGGGGTGAAGGCAGGCAGTGAGCCCAGAGTGACAGAAGAGGGCTTAAACAGGCAGACCTTTCAGACTCTTATTCTGGAGACCACAAGGGGTCTTCAGTGATGAGACCCCCACCAATCAGACTTGCATCACCTGTGGATAGGCCCTATTGGAGATAGATTGGGCAGTCAGTGTCTAAACCAGGCCTGCACAACATATGGCACGTTGGCCACAAGTGGCCCAGCAGAGGATTTCTGGCAGCCTGTGACATGGCTGTGATGTCAAGAGACTAGTCGCTCACCTCTTAATATAGTCATGCCACAGTCCGTGGCACAGTCATGTCACGCTAACCGCTAGCTATGAATTTTACCAGATAAAGGGACTTCAGCCATGCTCAGCAGCAAAGTAGGGGATAGCGGGAGTCAGATGTGTGACTTGAACATTACCTTGAACATGCAGCTGATGCCCGCTATCCCTTCCCTTGTTGATTGACCAATTCAATTCAGGGAAGGTCCTTTAGTCCTGGGGAGCACTGCTGCAGCGATGGAAGAATCTTTCTAAGGGACATTGTAAAAAAAGATCCCCTCCCAGAAGGAGTTGTCAGAATCAAATGAAACTTTCTCTATGTGATTGTAACGTTGATATAAGGGATTACAATATCAGA
The DNA here is from genome assembly GCF_035609145.1 of Eleutherodactylus coqui. Classification (NCBI taxonomy): domain Eukaryota; kingdom Metazoa; phylum Chordata; class Amphibia; order Anura; family Eleutherodactylidae; genus Eleutherodactylus; species Eleutherodactylus coqui. The sequence continues at coordinate 197,448 of NW_027102355.1, forward strand.
GCAAAAGGAGCTTTTATTGCAGAAAACTGACCCCTTGAGGGGAGGCTCTAGTCCCTGTTGGGCTCCTCTAGCCTGATTGCAAGATGAGATACGGGCGGGCATGGAGGAATACAGGTTTTGTATGGTAGTCTACCGCATATTGATCCACATTTGCTGTACCTGAACCTCTAGATCTCCTAACAGTCTGGTCAGAATGGTCCAGGTGGCGGGCAATTTCTCTAAAAGACCATTTCGCATCCCAATAATGCATTCCTTCTCATACGCTTTTAACAGAGACAAGTCTCTTTGATTGCGTCTCCCCTGCCTTCCTGCACACAGGACCTCCGACACATCCAATACATCTTTGGAGTCGTGTCCCCCCCAGGCATCCTGTTGTCCTATCCAGCCGAACTGACGAAGGGGTTCTTCCCCGAAATGCGTATTCTATTGCTGGTTTTTAATTTGTGAAAAAATAATAAAAAAGAAGTGCTTTCACCTTCACACATTGGACTTGGATCTACATCTTCTAGTAGCTTAGAGGGTTGCGCCTCCATACCAGTTCTTTTCACATCCTTTTTCGCTACACTCACGCCCACACTGGTGGAGCGTCATCTGGTTGGCAGCACCTCCACCATTCAAAATACTCAATCATTGAAAGCTCTTTGTACTCCATAAACATTCCACCACCCTCACTGGGTCTTGCTCCACCCTTCTTTTTTTATTTCCTTTACTCACTACATACAAGGAGCCTCCGAGAGCCTTTTATAGGCCATATGTGTTAGCGCACCATACATCATGGCTGCAACGATACAAGCAAATACAAGTGGCTGCAACACTACTGCAAGCACTGAATATCTGAATTTAAATGGCATTCTTGTTATATTTACTGACATATGAAGATGTGAGGTTCTTAGCACACATTTTGATCAAAACATGTGAGCCCATCTGCCACGTCAAGGCGACCTCTTGTAGATGGGACCTACACTACACTAACCTCTCTTTAGGCCTGCTGGGCTAATCCCTTTAAGTTCTCACTATGGGATGGCATAACATTGAAGGAGGCATAAGGGAAAAGCTGCAGGGGGCGCTAGATTTTATCAGAAGCGCACCACATTGTTCTGATATAATTGTTAAATTGTGGTCTAATGTTTGGGGTCTAAATAGCAAGATGTTTTTTCATGGGATTAGCTGTCTGAGTGCTTTTTTGTGGGGTGAGTTGTGTTTTTCACTGGTACAATTTAATATACCATAAAATATGCAGAAAAACTTTTACAGATTTCTAAGTGGGCTGAAATGAAAAAAAATGCAATTATGCTTTTGGTGTGCACACTTTGGCACAAATTACACAAAAACTTTATTCTGTGTGTGTCAGCACATTTACCACAATTTCCAAACTACATTTTTTTTTTGTTATACTAATTTTAAAAATTGAAATATATAAAAAAAAATAGTTTCTGTTGCTATTTTAAGGCACCATCACTTTTTCATTTTACTGTTGATGCAGCGGATGTGTGGACTCAATTTCTGCAGGATGACTAGTGGTTGTGTAACTTTTTGATCGCTTTATATTTCATATTTTTTCTTGGAGCCAGGGTAATGAAAAAATACAAATCTGGTGTTATGTATTTTTTTCATAATGGTGTTCATCATCTGGGATAAATAATTCAATATTTTAAACGGACTTTTACGCAGGCTGCAATGCAAATTACTTTTCTTTTTTTTTTAGAAATATAGGACAAGGTTTTTTTTAACTTTTTTCAAAAATTTTTTACACTTATTTTTTTAGGCCTCTATTGGTGCTTGAACTTGGGATCATTAATTCACTTATACAACCCAGGGAAGGCCATTTGGAACATTTAAATGCTGATTAGGTTATTCAAATGCCACTGTAAGAATTGACAGCTGCATTAAAATACTCAACAGCCATAATTGAAGTTATTTCTGATCATAGCTGTTGCTTCTAGGTGTGAATTGTCAAAGACAGGTGGCGCCACTTCAGTTTATGGAGTGAGCTTGGGAGCCAAGTCCATTCCATACAGACCCCACACACATCCCCTGTACTTTTATGGTCGATGTCACCAAGGGGTAAAAAAAAAAAAAAAAATCCGGCCTCCTCCACCCCTTAATAGCCGGCCAACACTCACCTCATTTCCCCATCGCTCATTACATTACTGTTATGGGCGTGAGGAAATGCAATTACCAGTAAATGTGAAATATTCATAGACATGTGCTTAGATGTCATAAGATAAAAAAAAAAATCCGGCCTCCTTCCACCCCTTAATAGCCGGCCATCGCGCACCAATGTGTTTCCTGGTACCCGTGGCAGCACCATCAGCTGCTGCTGTCATTGGTTCGGGGAAATCCATTTACTGGTAAGAAAAAAAAGGTTTTTAGGTACAGCACATGTCAATGAGGCTACGGGGCGCAGATGTTGTGGCGCCTGTACTTACCGCCAGCTGGGTGATACTGCTGGCTCTCTCCTCAGGGGTCCCTCGCCGTCCTTCCTTGTGATGGCGTTGCAGGGGCTCAGGAGGGCCGCTTGCTCAGGTGGTTGTAGAGCCGGTGTCTAAGAGGGTCTTCATGTTAGAGAATGAAAACCCTCTGAACTTGGCCTGGTCTTCCGGTGACAGCTCGGATTGCTTGGCCTCTTCTGCTTCGATGGTGTCTAAGTCGAATTGCTGATGGAATTCCGACTTAGTGGGGGCAGGGATGTGCGGTGGGGCCATCCTCAGGGTTTCCACAGAGTCCCATTCTACATGCTGGAAGAACCGATGACCACGGATGTTCCCATTGACTCCTAGACGCTTGGCTGGATTTTTCTTGAGGAGCTGAAATCAGAAATGTAATTTTTAATACTAACTACAATTACAAGAATCTGACTAGTAAAGACAATAAAAGCATACAAAATTAGTAACATGCTTACCTGCATTATGATGTTCTTCGCTCCGGAGGTGGACTCATTAAAGAGTTTGTGATGATACTTACGCTCGCCGGTGATCATTTGATTCATGATGACTCCGAATGAAAACCAGTCTACGGCGGCGTTGTACTCCTCTCCGGCGTCCATCTGCCATAAACAGACAACAGTTAGTAAGTTGGGAAATAAGTTCTACATCATTAATAACATAAGTCGTCTGCCCTAAAAGAAAGGCATTACATGGGATATGTGCACTGCTCTAGACTAGCATTGTGTAGAGACCGCAGTCCTCTATTCCATCTCGGACTACTGTCTCCATGATCCACAACCCAAGAACATAAATACACTTATGTCAACAACTGGTAAGAAGATTCTATTCCTCTCACCTCAGGAGCAATATAGTCTTCGGTCCCAGCATAGTCAGTAGCTGTTCGACCTCCAAGCATGTTGTCCAGGGCGAGACCGAAATCGGTGATCTTCAGGTGCCCTGTCTCAGCCACCAAGATGTTTTCGGGCTTCAGGTCTCTGTGGATGATCCCCTTGGCGTGGAGGTGTTGGATGCCGCACACCATCTCCGCAGCGTAGAATCTGTAAGAAAGAGAATAAGTAGTCGGTGTGAGATCCTGAGGAGCGACAAAATACTGTTTCCTAAACTGTAGCTAAAGTATGATTATTGGATGGATCACTAATCATCAGCCATGTAGGAGGAGGCTCGCGATCAGACAATTGTGAGCAAATGGTTGTCATCTGCTGACCAGATCTTTTATGTGAGCATAAAAGTGTTGGCTCACCAGCAGCACATCTCCCCATGTAAACAGCGGAATGTGCCATACTAATGATCTGCTCATGTTAGACCACCTTAACGAGCAACAACCAACATGCTATCTTGTCAGTTGTTGCTTGTTAATAGGCAAAATATGTGCCGTGTAAAACCACCCTAAATCTTTACCTGGAACTGTTGATATCGAGCCGTCCCTTTGACTGTAGGAGTTGATTCAGGTCCCCGCAGCTTAGAAACTCTAATCCTAGTAGAACATGCGTCTGTAATGTAGAAGAGACATGTAAGAAGGTTGGTTAATTAGAAGTTATACTACAAAGTCCACATCTACGGTGCACATACTAGTGATGTGCGATAACATACTTGGAGATATCACACATACTTGGAGATGTGTGATAACAACTATACCTTGGTCTGAAATGCAAATTCTGCATGGATGAGGAAGGGACTTCCTGACGTCATCTGTAACACGCGGTGCTCCACCATCACGTCCGCCAGCTCCACTTCTGCTAGTAGGGCCCTCTTCCTGATCACCTTCACTGCAAACTGCTGGCAGGTAACGATGTCTTCTGCCAGCACAACTTCTCCGTAGGCTCCCCGGCCAAGAACATGATGGAATCGTAGTCGTTCTTGGATGGTTGTAGATGTGGTGCTTCCTGAGCCAGTTGGTCCTCCTAATAGTGAATATAACAGTGAATATACAGGCTATAGGTTATAATAGAGGTAGGTGCCTGCAGCCAGACGGTCAGATACAAGGCCCCTCTGGGAACTGTAGTTGCTACGTTAAAATTGGCCATCATGTGACGGGAGCAGAAGGACAACCACTTTAATACAGAAGATAACATCTTACATAGTCTGTAGGTATTAACTATCACTCCTATAAGGGGCTCAGTATGTATTGTATCTGTATTATGGACATGTGACTTAGGCTTTAGATGCATATTTTACTAATTTGGGCCTTATTTGCCTAGTTATGTGATCAGTAACTGTATATATTGTGTAAAAAATAAATAAATAACACATCAGACCCCATAAGACAGCAGGAAAACCTTCTCTTATGGAAAGATTGTCCTGCTTACTCTTGGGTTCCATTGGATTTTTGGTATAAAGTATACAGCACTTAGGTACAACAATACAGCTGAGGCAAATGTCTGGACACACACGTTTAACTGGTATAATAACGAGATAATTTACTTCCGATGTGTAAAAGTATTAATTGGGGAGGTGGCTGCATTTCTTGGTGGAGGAGATGTTTTAGGAGGCCATTTTGACATCCAACATATTGAATTAGCTTAGGTTTTCCAAATAAGAAGGGGTCATAGAATGGTAGAGTTGGAAGGGACCTCCAGGGTCATCGGGTCCAACCCCCTTCTCAGGATCACTAAATCACCCCAGACAGATGTTTTTCCAGCCTTTGTTTGAACACTTCCATTTGAGGAGAACTCACCACCTGCCGTGGTAACCTGTTCCACTCATTGATCACCCTCACTGTCTAATATCTAATTTGTGTCTCCTCCCTTTCAGTTTCATCCCATTGCTTCTAGTCTTTCCTTGTACAGATGAGAATAGGGCTTATCCCTCTGCACTGTGACAGCCCTTCAGATATTTGTAGACCGCTATTAAGTCTCCTCTCAGCCTAAACATTCCCAGATCCTTTGATCATTCCTCATAGGACATGATTTGCAGACTGCTCACCATCTTGGTAACTCTTCCTTGGATATAATATATATAATAATATACCTAGGAATATAACAGTCTTGGCTAGATTTGACTCAGACACACAATGGGAGGGTCAGTGTTGCCAATTTTATTGCTCAGCAGTTAATTGTGGAAAAGTTTCACAAAGTGCTTTTTATGATGTGTTGATGTGGCCACCATTCAGTTGGATGCACAAGAATCCAGCCTGCAGCTGATGCTTCCTAACAGCTCTGTAGGATTCACTGTTTCAGGTGAACTGTATTGTGTATTTTTTTGCATACACAAGGGGCTTTAAATGACCCCTGAGTTAGGAGGAGAGGTCTGGCAGAATGGCAACTAAGGCGATTTAAACTACCAAACATGGTAACAGTACATTCTCCTGTCCTAGGAGGTGTTACCACAGGCAGCACAGATGGCCTCAATTTGGTTGTATTCCCAAACATCCCCTTTAGGCCTCGGTCAGATGACTGTTTTTTGCCGCGATTTGCGGATCGCATGACGGATGCGCATCCGCAAATCGCATGACCGGGGCCGACGATTCGCCGAAAAATCTGCAGCTAGCAGTGTTTCCGGCGAAACGGGCCCGATCAAAGGAGCGCTGTCCGCCCATTGAAATTCAATGGAGCCGGCAATACAGCCGACTCCATTGAAAGCAATGGGCTGCTGGCGAGCGCAGGATGAATTTTCAGGAAGGGCCTAAACATATAAGCCATTCCCTGAAAACCATCCAAAAATGTGTAAAAATAAAAAATATATATATACTCACCTTGTCCCTGTAGCCGGAGTTCAGCTGCGGCCGGCCGGCAGTTCTCCTGAACTGCTCTGTGTATTATTCAGCAGGCGGGGATTTTAAATCCCCGCCTGCTGAATGGGCTGCCTCTGATTGGTCACAGCCCTCACCAATCAGAGGCAGCTCTCACTCACCCATTCATGAATGGGTGAGTGAGTGCTGCCTCTGATTGGCTCAGCACAAGGACAAATCAGGGGCAGCTCTCAGCTGTCATTCAATAGCTGAGAGCTGCCCCTGATTGGTCCTTGCGCTGAGCCAGTCAGAGGCAGCACTCACTCATCCATTCATGAATTCATGAATGGGTGAGTGAGAGTTGCCTCTGACTGGTGAGGGCTGTGACCAATCAGAGGCAGCCCATTCAGCAGGCAGGGATTTTAAATCCCAGCCTGCTGAATACTACACAGAGCAGTTCAGGAGAACTGCCAGCCGGCCGCGGCTGAACTCCGGCTGCAGGGACAAGATGAGTATTTTTTTTTTTACACATTTTTGGATGGTTTTCAGGCAAGGGCTTATATTTTTAAGCCTTTCCCGAAAATTCATGCCGCGCTCGCCGGCAGTCCATTGCTTTCAATGTAGTCGGCTGTATTGCCGGCTCCATTGAATTCAATGGGCGAACATCGTTCTTCTCTGCCACAGCTGTTACAGCTGTGGCAGAGGAGAATGATCTTTGTAGTATATGTTCTCAATGGGGTCAGCGCTGCTGCTGCCGGCCCCATTGAGCGCATATATAGAACACAAGGAATCGCAGAACGCAGATAGGCGCGATCTGCGATTCCTCATGTCCTATAATTTATCGGACATCCGAATAAAAAGCGGCCCTGTCACCGACCCCATTGCGAAGCAATGTTTCTATATATGCGCAGATCGCACGCGCATCCGCGAATCGCGGCAAAAAGCGGTCGTCTGACCGAGGCCTCATAGATGTGTAATTAACAAAAAAATAAGTAATTAAAGAAAGAATTTGGCTTGTTTCCAGATTCCCCAGTCCATGACTCCCACAGTATGCACTGGGGACGATGGAGGGGTCATACGTGGTAAGTGTGCAGTGTGTGAGTAGTATCAGTGTCTGGTGTGTAAGTGGTATTTATCAAGTGAGTAAGTGGTATCTCTGACAAGTTTGTGGTTGTTAATTGACAAATAAATCAGTGGTAGATGTCCGGTGTGTAAGTGGTAGGTGTCCAGTATGTAAGTGCTAGATGTCCGGCGTGTAAGTGGTAGATGTCCGGTGTGTAAGTGGTAGGTGTCTGGTGTGTAATTGGTAGGTGTCCAGTATGTAAGTGCTAGATGTCCGGTGTGTAAGTGGTAGATGTCTGGTGTGTAAGTGGTAGATGTCCGGTGTGTAAGTGGTAGGTGTCCGGTGTGTAAGTGGTAGGTGTCCGGTGTGTAAGTGGTAGATATCCAGTATGTAAGTGGTAGATGTCCAGTGTGTAAGTGGTAGATGTGCAGTGTGTAAGTGGTAGATGTCCGGTGTGTAAGTGCTAGATGTCCGGTGTGTAAGTGGTAGATGTGCAGTGTGTAAGTGGTAGATATCCGGTGTGTAAGTGCTAGATGTCCGGTGTGTAAGTGGTAGATGTCCGGAGTGTAAGTGGTAGGTGTCTGGTGTGTAATTGGTAGGTGTCCAGTATGTAAGTGCTAGATGTCCGGTGTGTAAGTGGTAGATGTCTGGTGTGTAAGTGGTAGATGTCCGGTGTGTAAGTGGTAGGTGTCCGGTGTGTAAGTGGTAGATATCCAGTATGTAAGTGGTAGATGTCCAGTGTGTAAGTGGTAGATGTGCAGTGTGTAAGTGGTAGATGTCCGGTGTGTAAGTGCTAGATGTGCAGTGTGTAAGTGGTAGATATCCGGTGTGTAAGTGGTAGGTGTCCGGTGTGTAAGTGGTAGATATCCAGTATGTAAGTGGTAGATGTCCAGTGTGTAAGTGGTAGATGTCCAGTGTGTAAGTGGTAGATGTGCAGTGTGTAAGTGGTAGATATCCGGTGTGTAAGTAGTAGATGTCCGGTGTGTAAGTGGTAGGTGTCCAGTATGTAAGTGCTAGATGTCCGGTGTGTAAGTGGTAGGTGTCCGGTGTGTAAGTGGTAGGTGTCCGGTGTGTAAGTGGCGTCTGTATTATCTATCCCGTGTGAGGGTAGCATCACTGTAGAGGTATGTAATGAACACAGTATGACATCTACACGCTCCACAAATATCAACTTTATTAATAAACAACTCTGATTAAAAACAAACTCCCAACGAGACATAAAATTCAATAAAAATCAATAAATACCATCAAAAAGCAGCAAAATATCAAATCGTGTGCAAGCGATGATAAATACACAGTCCATGCCCCACATAGCACAATAACATACAAGTGCTATATATACTGCCCACCAGCTGAGATACCGGGGACTGGCCAACAATATACCTCTGTAGGGATGAAGAGGGATCTGTGAGCAGTCCTGGCCGGTCCCATCAGCATGTAGAGTCTCCGACTAATGATGTATACTAATGCACAGCGTGTATCAGGTGGTCAGAGAAGTGGGGCCACCTCTGTTTGTCCAGGACCGGAGGGTCGCTGTAGGCCGTACAGCCCATTGTATATATATTCTGCACCCCTATACACGGCTCTGATTACACTTAGTAGCAGTTTGTTCTTTATGGTTTTCTTTCATTCTTCTCTCAGTAATAACACAAACATTATTTCTCTTTTTCCCCTCAGATCCAATAGAATATGAGTCAGTATTTATAGTGTTTGCTCTGTGACTGAGGCTGGAGTGATATCAGTATACTCATATATGTCCCTTAGGTCTAGATCTGTTTCATCTGGCTGTCGTATAGTCACTTGCGCAGGTGAACTAAGACCTATTTGGTGCGTTGGCCCTCGTACGTGTGTCTAATGTGTCTATTGAGGAGCTGCTGCCCAGCCATGTAACGAGCCAACGTGCCGGGGGCTCAGCGGTGCGGACCCCTCAGATTCGCTGCATTTAAGACCAGAAAGTGGCGTAAATTATAGCGAGAATCTATTGCAGCTTCTGGCTGGCAGAGATCTCCTCCTGTGGCATTCTGAGGCATTCTTTATATAACATACATTACTAACATATATATAGTAAGGGCATTAATAGACGGCAGATCACCCACCACGGTACATTATTGTTTATTGCACTGACATATATAGCACATACATATTCCACAGCGCTGTACACAGTTTAGCATTACATTGGGCTTTGTCCCCTGGGGGCTCACAATCTATATTCACACTGGAGAATGAACCCAGATTTGAACCCAGATACCCCCGTACTGAAAGGCAACTGAGCCCCCATGCTGCCCACAGGAAAACTACCACAATTTTTGTTTCAAAAACACCCCATTTTGGTATTGTCAGGGCTCCTACCCATTTGCATTTTTTTAACGCTGCGCTTTTTTTAACACAATTGTCAATGGGATTTCTAATGTTATAAACCCATCGCAGGTTGGTGCTTTATGATTTTTGTGCGATGTGTTTCTAACATTAGAAAGTCCCATTGACAATTGCGTTAAAAAAGCACAGCGATATCGCAGCGTTAAAGAAACCCTAGTGGGTAGGAGCCCTTACACAGTGGGGGGCAGCCATAGCGCTGTGATCACCTCCGCTGAGGAACAATTGCTGAATCTACTCACTTCCTAAAGGTTCAGTCACAATTTTTGGCCTGATTTTGTCAGATTTTCATGCAGATCTGCAGCAGATTATATCCTTTCATTTAAATACAAATTGCATGGGTGACTGCTGCGGCAGATCTGCGCCAAAATCTGCAGCAAATCAGCGATGTGTGAACGCCCCCGAAGAGCAGATCATCTAAACATGGGAGAAGATGAGTAACCAGAAAAGTGTACATTTCAGCAGCAAATGTTGTTTTTTTTAAAAAAAGAAAGCCTGGCCGGCCCAAATCTGCCAGTGTAAACGTATTTTGGCCGGCCAGGCGGTTTTTTTTAAATGCACACATACATGTTACATCTGCAGACAAAAATATAAAGTCAGACAATCTCATTGATTTTATGCCTTAACGCTTTGCAAAAATGCCGGTCTCCTGAGTATTCACAGCGCATTTACACAAGCGCATCGATGGGCTCAAATCTGCAGAAAAAAGGGCATATTTTTGGGTGTAAGCTGAAAAACTACATTTGATTGTCCCGATAAAATGAATGGGTTCTGTTCACTGCGGGCGCAATATGCTGCACAAATACGGACGTGTGAATCCGGCCTAAACAGCAGTAACATCTGACATGTCACAATATACATAAATACAGCATCATACAATGGAACATTTGTATCTTTTCTCCCCAGAATACAAAACACATGAATTGTAAGACGAACCAGAAAACGGTACATTCCAGCAGCTCATCTATAAGGGCTCCTGCACACGGGCGATTTAGCAAATGCAAAATTTAGCATTTTTGCACCCGGATTTCCGTTGGGCAAAAAAATATGCAACATGCTCTATTTTCGCTCACATTTGACCACCCAAGCCACCATAACGGCGCAATTTTGCAGTATTAATTGATAACACTGGTGATTATTTAGGCTGCTCAGCCAGTTCTAAAACAGGTATAAACAACCTCAGCAGCACAAAAAAAGTACAGTAAGCAGCGCGGAAAGGTTCACGTGAAAACGTAATAGCGCTCCATACACAGCGCAATCACGCCATCTCCCTGCGAGCGTTTATACGTCACACGTGTGCAGGAGCCCTTATCACAGTAATATCTGACATTTCACATTATACAATGTACAGAAATACAGTTTGATACAATGTAACATTTCCATCATTTTCCCCCCAGAATACAAAAAACATGAATTGTAAGAAGACGGCGAACCAGAAAACTGTCCATTTCAGCAGCTCATCCATAACCGCAGGAACATCATACAATGTACATAAATACAGTGTGATACAATGGAACATTTGGATCACTTTCCTGCCTCTTCCTCTCCGGCAGACAACCCCCATGAATTACCAGACATGGCGGTACAGTGTGGGACCCTCAGGCTGCGTTCACACTTAGCGGACTTACTGAAAATCTGCACCAAAATCCACATCAAATTCTGTGTCCAAACACAAACCATTGGTGTGGATTCTAACGTGGACTTTGATGCGGATCCTGAGCAGACTTCACCCCTTCAACCGAAAAGATGAAATCTGCCGCCGATCTGCACCAATATCTGGCATGTGTGAATGCGCTCCTACAGCTCCGCAGATCTCCAGCGGTACCTGAGCCTCCCGGGTCTTCTTTCTGTATCTTTACAGGTGGGTCCTTTTCTCCCACTGAAGAATCCAGATGCCTCTTCTTGGGTCGCTTCTTCCCAACGAGGTCTTTCTTCACCGAATCAGTCGGTGGAACGATGGGCTTCGCTGAGCTCGATGACTTCCTCCTCCTCTTCCTCCTCTGGCTCTTGCTTGAAGCCTCATCTGAAGAATCCAAGACATGTCTTGGTCTTCTCACTCCTTTCTTCCTCCGAATCTCCTCCTCTCCCTCCATAAAATCGCTCTGCTCTGGTCCAGCAGACATCGCCTCCTTCTCCATCGCCAGTCTCCAACACTCTCAACTGCCAACTGCCGCGACAACACAATTGCCCTGGCTGTAACCATGGCAGCAGTCATGTGATCAGTAACTGACCAATCACAGCCAACCATGATAAGTTTGAAATCGTATGTCCGCAGTTACTGAGATGTGATGAAGGACATTTACAGGAATATTCTCACCATTTTCCTCAGACTAATGACAATCTTTATTATTATAGTGGGAACTTGTCATGTCTGAGTGCTGAAGCCGTCCAGGACTTGGTGCGGGGTGATATTTGGGGGCAACATTCACATTCTTACAGTTTATTCTTCTTTCTTACTGCCAGATACTATTATTTCGTGAATATAATCTTATATTATAAGATTTTTAATCCATCCACCATATTAACCTTCACATATAAATGAGCATCTGTAATAATCCACGTTGCGGTTGTGTCATTGTTTGGCAGATTTCCCAATATGTCCCCATTTTCCCCCATATGACCTGATGATAGATTAACCACAGGCCGGGTCTCTTGTATAGAGATGGTGATTAATGATAATATCTCTCTACAAGGTGCCTCCATGGTTCTCCTTGTAATTGGTGCACACACGTTCGGGGTCTCCAGATCCCTCGCTCCCCATGACATGGCCATAGAGAATATGGTAAAATCCTGACCGCTGCCATCACTACCAGCTGATTAAAGACAGATGTAGTTTTAGGCCCATCAGAACATCATCCTGCTCTCAGAGCCACAAAATAACCTCACAGGATCCATCAACAGCATCTTGTTGGGGGTTTCCAGATACTTTACACTTAATATATGGTACACTGCAAAGACAATGGGGATCTACCAAGAGCAGGAGGATTACCTTATTGACTACAGAGCCAACCTGGGGCTTCATTACAGACAATCTGCGCCCACAATGAAGACATAGAGGGGCGAATATAAGAACAAACATTGTAAATGTTCCTATTCAAATGGGTTTGAAGAGATCCTAAATAACAGCAACACTTGATTGACTCTCAGCTGGGGGACGTTTTCTGCCCATTGATTCTCGCTCTTATGTTTTTAGCTTCAGGCAGGTGACATCACGAAGGAAATATAAGCTGCAGATATACTGATATAAACTGAAGAGCAAAAGGCTGTGAGATACAGAACAAGATAAAAGACACCAATGTATTCCAAACATATACATATATATAAAGTGCTGGTAACATTGTAGCATAGCGTGTGGGGCTGAGAAAGACCATGTGCCCATCCAGTCCAGCCTATTTTTCTGTAATGTTGATCCACAGGAAGGCAAAACAAATCCAATGAGGTAATTTTTCCTAATTTTAGAGGTACAAATTCCTTCCCAACTCTAATATGGCAATCAGAATAATCCCTGGATCACCGACCCTTCTGAAGTAATTAGTGACTATTCAAGAAAGGTGTCCAGGCTCCTCTTAAACTCTTTTATCAAGTTCACTATCACTAAGCCCTCAGGCAGAGAGTTCCATAGCCTCACTGCTCTTACAGAAAAGAACCCCCTTCTATGTCGGTGTAGAAACCTTCTTTCCTCTGGACTTAGAGGGCGCCCCCTTGTTACAGTCACAGTCCTGGGTATAAATATATGATGGGAGAGATCTCTGTATCCCCTGATATATGTATACATAGTTATTAGGTCGCCCCTCAGTGCTCTTTTTTGCTAAGCTAAATAACCCCAATTTTCATAACTATTTCTGTTGCCCGCCTTTATGCCCGCTTAAACTTTATACGTCCTTCTTGAGTACTGGTGCACAAAGCTGTATACAATATTCCATGTGTGGTCTGACCAGTGACTTGTAAAGAGGAGGAACAATATTATCATCATGTGTCTCTAGATGTATTTTTATGCACCCCTTTGATCCTATTTGCTTTGGCTACAGCTGTCAGACACTGGTTGCTCCAGTTAAGCTTAAGGCCCATTTACATGGAGCGATAATCACTAAAAACGCTAAAAAGCGATCGTTTTAGCAATAATCGTTGCGTCTAAATGCATGCCCATCATCCACTTTTCGGGCACTGCTAGCTGATCGTTACATTCAGGCCAAACTAAAAATCGCTGTTCAGTCTTATCAGCAGTTCTCCACGGGTAGTGCTGATAGCATTGTTTCCCGCTGGAGAACAAAGGATGAGAATACAGTTCATAGCCTTCGGGCTATTATTGCTTTCAGCTAAGGCTTCATTTGCACACTAGTAAGCTATTAAGTGGCTGAGTAGCTACTAAATAGTTTATGCAAAATGATCCCTCAAAGCTGTTACTCGAAATGTCATTTGAGCGATCAGCGGGCCGTGTAAATGGGCCTTTCTGGTAACTAAAATCCCCATTTCCTTTTCCATGTTATGTTTGTCCAGGTTTCCCATTTAGTGTGTAATGGTGACGTGTATTTCCTCTGTCCATGTGCAGAACTTTATATCTATCAGTATTTGGCCTCTTTCACACGGACGACAGCAATATTGCCACAAGAAAGTCGCAGCGGTATGGCATCTGTGCTCTGTGCAATATCACTGCATTTTCTCAGAGCAATATCATGATTTTGTGTTGCCACAAAGTGGCACGTGGCGGTACAAAGTCACACAACTTTATAGCGCTCTTTTCTACGATTTTCGGGAGCTTGAAATATAGGCCCTACCCCAAACATAAGCCCTGGCTGCATAAAAATCAATACATCACCTAACAGTTGCTGTCCGCTCCACCGCAACTATCCTTGCAGGGGACCCAGATATGGCTACACAGTGCACCCTTAATGCTTGTCCTAATATACAGGGACCCAGATATGGCTACACAGTGCACCCTTAGTACTTGTCCTAATATACAGGGACCCAGATATGGCTACACAGTGCACCCTTAGTACTTGTCCTAATATACAGGGACCCAGATATGGCTACACAGTGCACCCTTAGTACTTGTCCTAATATACAGGGACCCAGACATGGCTACACAGTGCACCCTTAGTACTTGTCCTAATATACAGGGGGCCCAGACATTGCTACACAGTGCACCCTTAGTACTTGTCCTAATATACAGAGGGCCCAGACATGGTTACACAGTGCACCCTTAGTACTTGCCCTAATATACAGGGACTCAGACATGACTACACAGTGCACCCTTAGTACTTGTCCTAATATACAGAAGGCCCAGACATGGCTACACAGTGCACCCTTAGTACTTGTCCTAATATATAGGAGACCAGATATGGCTACACAGTGCACCCTTAGTACTTGTCCTAATATATAGGAGACCAGACATGACTACACAGTGCACCCTTAGTACTTGCCCTAATATACAGGGACTCAGACATGACTACACAGTGCACCCTTAGTACTTGTCCTAATATACAGAGGGCCCAGACATGGCTACACAGTGCACGCTTAGTACTTATCCTAATATACAGGAGACCAGATATGGCTACACAGTGCACCCTTAGTACTTGTGCTAATACATAAGGGACGCAGACATGGCTACACTGTGCACCCTTAGTACTTGTCCTAATATACAGAGGGCCCAGACATGGCTACACAGTGCACCCTTAGTACTTGTCCTAATATACAGGGATCCAGACATGGCTACACAGTGCACCCTTAGTACTTGTCCTAATATACAGGCGGCCCAGACATGGCTACACGGTGCACACTTAGTACTTGTCCTAATATACAGAGGACCAAGACATGGTTACACAGTACACCCTTAGTACTTGCCCTAATATACAGGAACTCAGACATGACTACACAGTGCACCCTTAGTACTTCTCCTAATATACAGAGGGCCCAGACATGGCTACACAGTGCACCCTTAGTACTTGTCCTAATATGCAGAGGACCAAGACATGGCTACACAGTGCACCCTTAGTACTTGTCCTAATATATAGGGACCAGACATGACTACACAGGGCACCCTTAGTACTTGTCCTAATATGCAGGGGACCAAGTCATGGCTACACAGTGCACCCTTAGTACTTGTCCTAATATACAGAGGGCCCAGACATGGCTACACAGTGCAGCCTTAGTACTTGTCCTAATATACAGAGGGCCCAGACATGGCTACACAGTGCACCCTTAGTACTTGTCCTAATATGCAGGGGACCAAGACATGGCTACACAGTGCACCCTTAGTACTTGTCCTAATATATGGGAGACCCAGACATGACTACACAGTGCAACCTTAGTACTTGTCCTAATACATAGGGGACCCAGACATGGCTACACAGTGCACCCTTAGCACTTGTCCTAATATACAGGAGACCCAGACATGACTACACAGTGCACCCTTAGTACTTGTCGTAATATATATGGGGACCCAGACATGACTACACAGTGCACCCTTAGTACTTGTCGTAATATATATGGGGACCCAGACATGACTACACAGTGCACCCTTAGTACTTGTCCTAATATACAGAGGGCCCAGACATGGCTACACAGTGCACCCTTAGTACTTGTCCTAATATATAGGAGACCAGACATGGCTACACAGGGCACCCTTAGTACTTGTCCTAATATACAGGGGGCCCAGACTTGGCTACACAGTGCACCCTTAGTACTTGTCCTAATATACAAAGGACCCAGACTTGACTATACAGGGCACCCTTAGTACTTGTCCTAATATATAGTGACCCAGACATGGCTACACAGTGCACCCTTAGTACTTGTCCTAATATATGGGAGACCCAGACATGACTACACAGTGCACCCTTAGTACTTGTCCTAATATATAGGGGACCCAGACATGGCTACACAGTGCACGTTTAGTACTTATCCTAATATACAGGAGACCAGACAAGGCTACACAGTGCACCCTTAGTACTTGTCCTAATATACAGGAGACCAGTTATGGCTACACAGTGCACCCTTAGTACTTGTCCTAATATATAGTAGACCCAGACATGACTACAGTGCACCCTTAGTACTTGTCCTAATATACAGGGGGCCCAGACATGGCTACACAGTGCACCCTTAGTACTTGTCCTAATATATAGGGGACCCAGACATGGCTACACAGTGCACCCTTAGTACTTGTTCTAATACATAAGGGGCACAGACATGGCTACACAGTGCACCCTTAGTACTTGTCCTAATATGCAGGGGAACAAAGACATGGCTACACAGTGCACCCTTAGTACTTGTCCTAATATATAGGAGACCAGATATGGCTACACAGTGCACCCTTAGTACTTGTCCTAATATATAGGAGACTAGATATGGCTACACAGGGCACCCTTAGTACTTGTCCTAATATATAGGGGCCCAGACATGGCTACACAGTGCACCCTTAGTACTTGTCCTAATATATAGGAGACCAGATATGGCTACACAGTGCACCCTTAGTACTTGTCCTAAAATATAGGAGACCGGATATGGCTACACAGTGCACCCTTAGTACTTGTCCTAATATGCAGGGGACCAAGACGTGGCTACACAGGGCACCCTTAGTGCTTGTCCTAATATATATGGGGACCCAGACATGGCTACACAGTGCACCCTT
This sequence comes from Eleutherodactylus coqui, assembly GCF_035609145.1. Classification (NCBI taxonomy): domain Eukaryota; kingdom Metazoa; phylum Chordata; class Amphibia; order Anura; family Eleutherodactylidae; genus Eleutherodactylus; species Eleutherodactylus coqui. The sequence goes on from NW_027102355.1 coordinate 214,622, forward strand.
AGTACTTGTCCTAATATGCAGGGGACCAAGACGTGGCTACACAGGGCACCCTTAGTACTTGTCCTAATATATAGGGGACCCAGACATGACTACACAGTGCACCCTTAGTACTTGTCCTAATATATAGGAGACCAGACATGGCTCCACAGGGCACAGTTAGTACTTGTTCTAATATATAGGGACTCAGACATGGCTACACAGTGCACCCTTAGTACTTGTCCTAATATATAGGAGACCAGATATGGCTACACAGTGCACCCTTAGTACTTGTCCTAATATACAGGAGACCCAGACATGACTACACAGTGCACCCTTAGTACTTGTCCTAATATATAGGGAACCCAGACATGACTACACAGTGCACCCTTAGTACTTGTCCTAATACATAAGGGGCCCAAGACATGGCTACACAGTGCACCCTTAGTACTTGTCCTAATATATAGGGACCCAGACATGACTACACAGTGCACCCTTAGAACTTGTCCTAATATATAGGGACCCAGACATGGCTACACATTGCACGCTTAGTACTTATCCTAATATACAGGAGACCAGACATGACTACACAGTGCACCCTTAGTACTTGTCCTAATATATAGGGACCCAGACATGACTACACAGTGCACCCTTAGAACTTGTCCTAATATATAGGGACCCAGACATGACTACACAGTGCACCCTTAGTACTTGTCCTAATATATAGGGACCCATAGATGACTACACAGTGCACGCTTAGTACTTATCCTAATATACAGGAGACCGGATATGGCTACACAGTGCACCCTTAGTACTTGTCCTAATATGCAGGGGACCAGACATGACTACACAGTGCACCCTTAGTACTTGTCCTAATATGTAGGGACCCAGACATGGCTACACAGTGCACCCTTAGTATTGTCCTAATATATAGGGACCCAGACATGACTACACAGTGCACCCTTAGTACTTATCCCAATATACAGGAGACCAGACATGACTACACAGTGCACCCTTAGTACTTGTCTTAATATATAGGAGATCAGATATGGCTACACATTGCACCCTTGGTACTTGTCCTAATATATAGGAGACCAGATATGGCTACACAGTGCACCCTTAGTACTTGTCCTAATATACAGGAGACCCAGACATGACTACACAGTGCAGCCTTAGTACTTGTCCTAATATATAGGGGACCCACACATGGCTACACAGTGCACCCTTAGTACTTGTCCTAATACATAAGGGGCCCAAGACATGGCTACACAGTGCACCCTTAGTACTTGTCCTAATATATAGGGACCCAGACATGACTACACAGTGCACCCTTAGTACTTGTCCTAATATATAGGGGACCCAGACATGACTACACAATACAGCCTTAGTACTTGTCCTAATATATAGGAGACCAGATATGGCTACACAGTGCACCCTTAGTACTTGTCTTAATATGCAGGGGACCAAGACATGGCTACACAGTACACCTATAGTACTTGTCCTAATATGCAGGGGAACAAAGACATGGCTACACAGTGCACCCTTAGTACTTGTCCTAATATATAGGGACCCAGACATGGCTACACAGTGCACCCTTAGTACTTGTCCTAATATATAGGGACCCAGATATGACTACACAGTGCACCCTTAGTACTTATCCTAATATACAGGAAACCAGACATGACTACACAGCGCACCCTTAGTACTTGTCCTAATATATAGGAGACCAGATATGGGTACACAGTGCACCCTTGGTACTTGTCCTAATATATAGGGGACCCAGACATGGCTACACAGTGCACCCTTAGTACTTGTCCTAATATATAGGAGACCAGATATGGGTACACAGTGCACCCTTAGTACTTGTCCTAATATATAGGAGACCAGATATGGGTACACAGTGCACCCTTAGTACTTGTCCTAATATATAGGAGACCAGATATGGGTACACAGTGCACCCTTAGTACTTGTCCTAATATATAGGGGACCCAGACATGGCTACACAGTGCACCCTTAGTACTTGTTCTAATATGCAGGGGAACAAAGACATGGCTACACAGTGCACCCTTAGTACTTGTCCTAATATGCAGGGGACCAAGACATGGCTACACAGTGCACACTTAGTACTTGTCCTAATATATAGGAGACCAGACATGGCTACACAGTGCACCCTTAGTACTTGTCCTAATATATAGGGGACTAGACATGGCTACACAGTGCACCCTTAGTACTTATACTAATATATAGGAGACCAGACATGGCTACACAGTACACCCTTAGTACTTGTCCTAATATATAGGACACCAGACATGGCTACACAGTGCACCCTTAGTACTTGTCCTAATATATAGGAGACCCAATATGGCTACACAGTGCACCCTTAGTACTTGTCCTAATATATAGGGGACCAGACATGGCTACACAGGGCACCCTTAGTACTTGTCCTAATATACAGGAGACCCTGACATGACTACACAGTGCACCCTAATGCTTGTCCTAATACACAGCGGACCCAATATGGCTCCACAGTGCACCCTTGGTACTTGTCCTAATATATAGGAGACCAGATATGGGTACACAGTGCACCCTTAGTACTTGTCCTAATATATAGGGGACCCAGACATGGCTACACAGTGCACCCTTAGTACTTGTCCTAATATACATGGGGCCCAGACATGGCTACACAGTGCACCCTTAGTACTTGTTCTAATACATGAGGCGCGCAGACATGGCTACACAGTACAGACTAAGTACTTGTCCTAATATATAGGAGACCCAATATGGCTACACAGTGCACCCTTAGTACTTGTCCTAATATATAGGAGACCAGACATGGCTACACAGTGCACCCTTAGTACTTATCCTAATATACAGGAGACCAGACAAGGCTACACAGTGCACCCTTAGTACTTGTCCTAATATATAGTAGACCCAGACATGACTACAGTGCACCCTTAGTACTTGTCCTAATATACAGGGGGCCCAGACATGGCTACATAGTGCACCCTTAGTACTTGTCCTAATATATAGGGGACCCAGACATGGCTACACAGTGCACCCTTAGTACTTGTTCTAATACACAAGGGGCACAGACATGGCTACACAGTGCACCCTTAGTACTTGTCCTAATATGCAGGGGAACAAAGATATGGCTACACAGTGCACCCTTAGTACTTGTCCTAATATATAGGATACCAGATATGGCTACACAGTGCACCCTTAGTACTTGTCCTAATATATAGGAGACTATATATGGCTACACAGGGCACCCTTAGTACTTGTCCTAATATATAGGGGCCCAGACATGGCTACACAGTGCACCCTTAGTACTTGTCATAATATATAGGAGACCAGATATGGCTACACAGTGCACCCTTAGTACTTGTCCTAATATATAGGAGACCGGATATGGCTACACAGTGCACCCTTAGTACTTGTCCTAATATGCAGGGGACCAAGACGTGGCTACACAGGGCACCCTTAGTACTTGTCCTAATATATAGGGACTCAGACATGGCTACACAGTGCACCCTTAGTGCTTGTCCTAATATATATGGGGACCCAGACATGGCTACACAGTGCACCCTTAGTACTTGTCCTAATATGCAGGGGACCAAGACGTGGCTACACAGGGCACCCTTAGTACTTGTCCTAATATATAGGGGACCCAGACATGACTACACAGTGCACCCTTAGTACTTGTCCTAATATATAGGAAACCAGACATGGCTCCACAGGGCACAGTTAGTACTTGTTCTAATATATAGGGACTCAGACATGGCTACACAGTGCACCCTTAGTACTTGTCCTAATATATAGGAGACCAGATATGGCTACACAGTGCACCCTTAGTACTTGTCCTAATATACAGGAGACCCAGACATGACTACACAGTGCACCCTTAGTACTTGTCCTAATATATAGGGAACCCAGACATGACTACACAGTGCACCCTTAGTACTTGTCCTAATACATAAGGGGCCCAAGACATGGCTACACAGTGCACCCTTAGTACTTGTCCTAATATATAGGGACCCAGACATGACTACACAGTGCACCCTTAGAACTTGTCCTAATATATAGGGACCCAGACATGGCTACACATTGCACGCTTAGTACTTATCCTAATATACAGGAGACCAGACATGACTACACAGTGCACCCTTAGTACTTGTCCTAATATATAGGGACCCAGACATGACTACACAGTGCACTCTTAGAACTTGTCCTAATATATAGGGACCCAGACATGACTACACAGTGCACCCTTAGTACTTGTCCTAATATATAGGGACCCATAGATGACTACACAGTGCACGCTTAGTACTTATCCTAATATACAGGAGACCGGATATGGCTACACAGTGCACCCTTAGTACTTGTCCTAATATGCAGGGGACCAAACATGACTACACAGTGCACCCTTAGTACTTGTCCTAATATGTAGGGACCCAGACATGGCTACACAGTGCACCCTTAGTATTGTCCTAATATATAGGGACCCAGACATGACTACACAGTGCACCCTTAGTACTTGTCTTAATATATAGGAGATCAGATATGGCTACACATTGCACCCTTGGTACTTGTCCTAATATATAGGAGACCAGATATGGCTACACAGTGCACCCTTAGTACTTGTCCTAATATACAGGAGAACCAGACATGACTACACAGTGCAGCCTTAGTACTTGTCCTAATATATAGGGGACCCACACATGGCTACACAGTGCACCCTTAGTACTTGTCCTAATACATAAGGGGCCCAAGACATGGCTACACAGTGCACCCTTAGTACTTGTCCTAATATATAGGGACCCAGACATGACTACACAGTGCACCCTTAGTACTTGTCCTAATATATAGGGACCCAGACATGACTACACAGTGCACCCTTAGTACTTGTCCTAATATATAGGGAACCCAGACATGACTACACAGTGCACCCTTAGTACTTGTCCTAATATATAGGGAACCCAGACATGACTACACAGTGCACCCTTAGTACTTGTCCTAATACATAAGGGGCCCAAGACATGGCTACACAGTGCACCCTTAGTACTTGTCCTAATATATAGGGACCCAGACATGACTACACAGTGCACCCTTAGTACTTGTCCTAATATATAGGGGACACAGACATGACTACACAGTACAGCCTTAGTACTTGTCCTAATATATAGGAGACCAGATATGGCTACACAGTGCACCCTTAGTACTTGTCTTAATATGCAGGGGACCAAGACATGGCTACACAGTACACCTATAGTACTTGTCCTAATATGCAGGGGAACAAAGACATGGCTACACAGTGCACCCTTAGTACTTGTCCTAATATATAGGGACCCAGACATGGCTACACAGTGCACCCTTAGTACTTGTCCTAATATATAGGGACCCAGATATGACTACACAGTGCACCCTTAGTACTTATCCTAATATACAGGAAACCAGACATGACTACACAGCGCACCCTTAGTACTTGTCCTAATATATAGGAGACCAGATATGGGTACACAGTGCACCCTTGGTACTTGTCCTAATATATAGGGGACCCAGACATGGCTACACAGTGCACCCTTAGTACTTGTCCTAATATATAGGAGACCAGATATGGGTACACAGTGCACCCTTAGTACTTGTCCTAATATATAGGAGACCAGATATGGGTACACAGTGCACCCTTAGTACTTGTCCTAATATATAGGAGACCAGATATGGGTACACAGTGCACCCTTAGTACTTGTCCTAATATATAGGGGACCCAGACATGGCTACACAGTGCACCCTTAGTACTTGTTCTAATATGCAGGGGAACAAAGACATGGCTACACAGTGCACCCTTAGTACTTGTCCTAATATGCAGGGGACCAAGACATGGCTACACAGTGCACACTTAGTACTTGTCCTAATATATAGGAGACCAGACATGGCTACACAGTGCACCCTTAGTACTTGTCCTAATATATAGGGGACTAGACATGGCTACACAGTGCACCCTTAGTACTTATACTAATATATAGGAGACCAGACATGGCTACACAGTACACCCTTAGTACTTGTCCTAATATATAGGACACCAGACATGGCTACACAGTGCACCCTTAGTACTTGTCCTAATATATAGGAGACCCAATATGGCTACACAGTGCACCCTTAGTACTTGTCCTAATATATAGGGGACCAGACATGGCTACACAGGGCACCCTTAGTACTTGTCCTAATATACAGGAGACCCTGACATGACTACACAGTGCACCCTAATGCTTGTCCTAATACACAGCGGACCCAATATGGCTCCACAGTGCACCCTTGGTACTTGTCCTAATATATAGGAGACCAGATATGGGTACACAGTGCACCCTTAGTACTTGTCCTAATATATAGGGGACCCAGACATGGCTACACAGTGCACCCTTAGTTCTTGTCCTAATATACAGGGGGCCCAGACATGGCTACACAGTGCACCCTTAGTACTTGTTCTAATACATGAGGCGCGCAGACATGGCTACACAGTACAGACTAAGTACTTGTCCTAATATATAGGAGACCCAATATGGCTACACAGTGCACCCTTAGTACTTGTCCTAATATATAGGAGACCAGACATGGCTACACAGTGCACCCTTAGTACTTATCCTAATATACAGGAGACCAGACAAGGCTACACAGTGCACCCTTAGTACTTGTCCTAATATATAGTAGACCCAGACATGACTACAGTGCACCCTTAGTACTTGTCCTAATATACAGGGGGCCCAGACATGGCTACATAGTGCACCCTTAGTACTTGTCCTAATATATAGGGGACCCAGACATGGCTACACAGTGCACCCTTAGTACTTGTTCTAATACACAAGGGGCACAGACATGGCTACACAGTGCACCCTTAGTACTTGTCCTAATATGCAGGGGAACAAAGATATGGCTACACAGTGCACCCTTAGTACTTGTCCTAATATATAGGATACCAGATATGGCTACACAGTGCACCCTTAGTACTTGTCCTAATATATAGGAGACTATATATGGCTACACAGGGCACCCTTAGTACTTGTTCTAATATATAGGGGCCCAGACATGGCTACACAGTGCACCCTTAGTACTTGTCATAATATATAGGAGACCAGATATGGCTACACAGTGCACCCTTAGTACTTGTCCTAATATATAGGAGACCGGATATGGCTACACAGTGCACCCTTAGTACTTGTCCTAATATGCAGGGGACCAAGACGTGGCTACACAGGGCACCCTTAGTACTTGTCCTAATATATAGGGACTCAGACATGGCTACACAGTGCACCCTTAGTGCTTGTCCTAATATATATGGGGACCCAGACATGGCTACACAGTGCACCCTTAGTACTTGTCCTAATATGCAGGGGACCAAGACGTGGCTACACAGGGCACCCTTAGTACTTGTCCGAATATACAGGAGACCCAGACATGACTACACAGTGCACCCTTAGTACTTGTCCTAATATATAGGGAACCCAGACATGACTTCACAGTGCACCCTTAGTACTTGTCCTAATATATAGGGAACCCAGACATGACTACACAGTGCACCCTTAGTACTTGTCCTAATACATAAGGGGCCCAAGACATGGCTACACAGTGCACCCTTAGTACTTGTCCTAATATATAGGGACCCAGACATGGCTACACAGTGCACCCTTAGAACTTGTCCTAATATATAGGGACCCAGACATGGCTACACATTGCACGCTTAGTACTTATCCTAATATACAGGAGACCAGACATGACTACACAGTGCACCCTTAGTACTTGTCCTAATATATAGGAGACCAGACATGACTACACAGTGCACCCTTAGTACTTGTCCTAATATATAGGGACCCAGACATGACTACACAGTGCACCCTTAGAACTTGTCCTAATATATAGGGACCCAGACATGACTACACAGTGCACCCTTAGTACTTGTCCTAATATATAGGGACCCATAGATGACTACACAGTGCACGCTTAGTAGTTATCCTAATATACAGGAGACCCAGACATGACTACACAGTGCACACTTAGTACTTGTCCTAATATGTAGGGACCCAGACATGGCTACACAGTGCACCCTTAGTACTTATCCCAATATACAGGAGACCAGACATGACTAGACAGTGCACCCTTAGTACTTGTCCTAATATATAGGAGACCATATATGGCTACACAGTGCACCCTTAGTACTTGTCCTAATATACAGGAGACCCAGACATGATTACACAGTGCAGCCTTAGTACTTGTCCTAATATATAGGAGACCAAGACATGGCTACACAGTGCACCCTTAGTACTTGTCCTAATATATAGGGGACCACGACATGGCTACACAGTGCACCCTTAGTACTTGTCCTAGTATACAGAGGGCCCAGACATGGCTACACAGTGCACCCTTAGTACTTGTCCTAACATACAGGAGACCCAGATATGGCTGCACAGTGCACCCTTAGTAATTGTCCTAATATGCAGGGGACCAAGACATGGCTACACAGGGCACCCTTAGTACTTGTCCTAATATACAGGAGACCCAGACATGACTACACAGTGCACCCTTAATACTTGTTCTAATATATAGGAGACCAGACATTGCTCCACAGGGCACAGTTAGTACTTGTTCTAATATATAGGGACCCAGACATGGCTACATAGTGCACCCTTAGTACTTGTCCTAATATATAGGGAACCAGACATGACTACACAGTGCACCCTTAGTACTTGTCCTAATATATAGGGGCCCAGACATGACTACACAGTGCACCCTTAGTACTTGTCCTAATATACAGGGGACCCAGACATGGCTACACAGTGCACCCTTAGTACTTGTCCTAAGACATAAGGGGCCCAGACATGGCTACACAGTGCACCCTTAGTACTTGTCCTAATATATAGGAGACCCAATATGGCTACACAGTGCACCCTTAGTACTTGTCCTAATATACAGGAGACCCAGACATGGCTACACAGTGCACCCTTAGTACTTGTCCTAATATATAGGGACCCAGACATGACTACACAGTGCACCCTTAGTACTTGTCCTAATATATAGGGGGCCAGACATGACTACACAGTACACCCTTAGTACTTGTCTTAATATGCAGGGAAACAAAGATATGGATACACAGTGCACCCTTAGTACTTGTACAAATATGCAGGGGACCAAGACATGACTACACAGTGCACCCTTAGTACTTGTCCTAATATGCAGGCGAACAAAGATATGGCTACACAGTGCACCCTTAGTACTTGTCCTAATATGCATGGGAACAAAGATATGGCTACACAGTGCACCCTTAGTACTTGTCCTAATATGCAGGGGACCAAGACATGACTACACAGTGCATCCTTAGTACTTGTCCTAATATATAGGAAACCGGATATGGGTACACAGTGCACCCTTAGTACTTGTCCTAATATATAGGAGACCAGATACGGGTACACAGTGCACCCTTAGTACTTGTCCTAATACATAGGGACCAGACATGACTACACAGGACACCCATAGTACTTGTCCTAATATATAGGGACCCAGACATGACTACACAGTGCACCCTTAGTTCTTGTCCTAATATATAGGGACCCAGACATGACTACACAGTGCACCCTTAGTACTTGTCCTAATATATAGGAGACCAGATATGGGTACACAGTGCAGCCTTAGTACTTGTCCTAATATGCAGGGGACCAAGACATGGCTACACAGTGCACCCTTAGTACTTGTCCTAATATGCAGGGGACCCAGACATGGCTACACAGTGCACGCTTACTACTTGTCCTAATATATAGGAGACCAGATATGGCTACACAGTGCACCCTTAGTACTTGTCCTAATATGCAGGGGACCCAGACATGGCTACACCCTGCACCCTTAGTACTTGTCCTAATATATAGGGGACCCAGACATGGCTACACAGTGCAAGCTTAGTACTTATCCTAATATACAGGAGACCAGACAAGGCTACACAGTGCACCCTTAGTACTTGTCCTAATATACAGGAGACCAGTTATGGCTACACAGTGCACCCTTAGTACTTGTCCTAATATATAGTAGACCCAGACATGACTACAGTGCACCCTTAGTACTTGTCCTAATATACAGGGGGCCCAGACATGGCTACACAGTGCACCCTTAGTACTTGTCCTATTATATAGGGGACCCAGACATAGCTACACAGTGCACCCTTAGTACTTGTTCTAATACATAAGGGGCACAGACATGGCTACACAGTGCACCCTTAGTACTTGTCCTAATATGCAGGGGAACAAAGACATGGCTACACAGTGCACCCTTAGTACTTGTCCTAATATATAGGAGACCAGATATGGCTACACAGTGCACCCTTAGTACTTGTCCTAATATATAGGAGACTAGATATGGCTACACAGGGCACCCTTAGTACTTGTCCTAATATATAGGGGCCCAGATATGGCTACACAGTGCACCCTTAGTACTTGTCCTAATATATAGGAGACCAGATATGGCTACACAGTGCACCCTTAGTACTTGTCCTAATATATAGGAGACCGGATATGGCTACACAGTGCACCCTTAGTACTTGTCCTAATATGCAGGGGACCAAGACGTGGCCACACAGGGCACCCTTAGTACTTGTCCTAATATATAGGGGACCCAGACATGACTACACAGTGCACCCTTAGTACTTGTCCTAATATATAGGAGACCAGACATGGCTCCACAGGGCACAGTTAGTACTTGTTCTAATATATAGGGACTCAGACATGGCTACACAGTGCACCCTTAGTGCTTGTCCTAATATATATGGGGACCCAGACATGGCTACACAGTGCACCCTTAGTACTTGTCCTAATATGCAGGGGACCAAGACGTGGCTACACAGGGCACCCTTAGTACTTGTCCTAATATATAGGGGACCCAGACATGACTACACAGTGCACCCTTAGTACTTGTCCTAATATATAGGAGACCAGACATGGCTCCACAGGGCACAGTTAGTACTTGTTCTAATATATAGGGACTCAGACATGGCTACATAGTGCACCCTTAGTACTTGTCCTAATATACAGGAGACCCAGACATGACTACACAGTGCACCCTTAGTACTTGTCCTAATATATAGGGAACCCAGACATGACTACACAGTGCACCCTTAGTACTTGTCCTAATACATAAGGGGCCCAATACATGGCTACACAGTGCACCCTTAGTACTTGTCCTAATATATAGGGACCCAGACATGACTATACAGTGCACCCTTAGAACTTGTCCTAATATATAGGGACCCAGACATGGCTACACATTGCATGCTTAGTACTTATCCTAATATACAGGAGACCAGACATGACTACACAGTGCACCCTTAGTACTTGTCCTAATATATAGGAGACCAGACATGACTACACAGTGCACCCTTAGTACTTGTCCTAATATATAGGGACCCAGACATGACTACACAGTGCACCCTTAGAACTTGTCCTAATATATAGGGACCCAGACATGACTACACAGTGCACCCTTAGTACTTGTCCTAATATATAGGGACCCATAGATGACTACACAGTGCACGCTTAGTACTTATCCTAATATACAGGAGACCCAGACATGACTACACAGTGCACCCTTAGTACTTGTCCTAATATGTAGGGACCCAGACATGGCTACACAGTGCACCCTTAGTACTTGTCCTAATATATAGGGACCCAGACATGACTACACAGTGCACCCTTAGTACTTATCCCAATATACAGGAGACCAGACATGACTACACAGTGCACCCTTAGTACTTGTCTTAATATATAGGAGATCAGATATGGGTACACAGTGCACCCTTGGTACTTGTCCTAATATATAGGAGACCAGATATGGCTACACAGTGCACCCTTAGTACTTGTCCTAATATACAGGAGACCCAGACATGACTACACAGTGCAGCCTTAGTACTTGTCCTAATATATAGGGGACCCACACATGGCTACACAGTGCACCCTTAGTACTTGTCCTAATACATAAGGGGCCCAAGACATGGCTACACAGTGCACCCTTAGTACTTGTCCTAATATATAGGGACCCAGACATGACTACACAGTGCACCCTTAGTACTTGTCCTAATATATAGGGACCCAGACATGACTACACAGTGCACCCTTAGTACTTGTCCTAATATATAGGGAACCCAGACATGACTACACAGTGCACCCTTAGTACTTGTCCTAATATATAGGGAACCCAGACATGACTACACAGTGCACCCTTAGTACTTGTCCTAATACATAAGGGGCCCAAGACATGGCTACACAGTGCACCCTTAGTACTTGTCCTAATATATAGGGACCCAGACATGACTACACAGTGCACCCTTAGTACTTGTCCTAATATATAGGGGACCCAGACATGACTACACAGTACAGCCTTAGTACTTGTCCTAATATATAGGAGACCAGACATGGCTACACAGTGCACCCTTAGTACTTGTCCTAATATATTGGAGACCAGATATGGGTACACAGTGCACCCTTAGTACTTGTCCTAATATATAGGAGACCAGATATGGGTACACAGTGCACCCTTAGTACTTGTCCTAATATATAGGAGACCAGATATGGGTACACAGTGCACCCTTAGTACTTGTCCTAATATATAGGGGACCCAGACATGGCTACACAGTGCACCCTTAGTACTTGTTCTAATATGCAGGGGAACAAAGACATGGCTACACAGTGCACCCTTAGTACTTGTCCTAATATGCAGGGGACCAAGACATGGCTACACAGTGCACCCTTAGTACTTGTCCTAATATATAGGAGACCAGACATGGCTACACAGTGCACCCTTAGTACTTGTCCTAATATATAGGGGACTAGACATGGCTACACAGTGCACCCTTAGTACTTATACTAATATATAGGAGACCAGACATGGCTACACAGTACACCCTTAGTACTTGTCCTAATATATAGGGGACTAGACATGGCTACACAGTGCACCCTTAGTACTTATACTAATATATAGGAGACCAGACATGGCTACACAGTACACCCTTAGTACTTGTCCTAATATATAGGACACCAGACATGGCTACACAGTGCACGCTTTGTACTTGTCCTAATATATAGGAGACCCAGACATGACTACACAGTGCACCCTTAGTACTTGTCCTAATATATAGGGAACCCAGACATGACTACACAGTGCACCCTTAGTACTTGTCCTAATACATAAGGGGCCCAAGACATGGCTACACAGTGCACCCTTAGTACTTGTCCTAATATATAGGGACCCAGACATGACTACACAGTGCACCCTTAGTACTTGTCCTAATATATAGGGGACCCAGACAAGACTACACAGTACAGCCTTAGTACTTGTCCTAATATATAGGAGACCAGACATGGCTACACAGTGCACCCTTAGTACTTGTCCTAATATATAGGAGACCAGATATGGGTACACAGTGCACCCTTAGTACTTGTCCTAATATATAGGAGACCAGATATGGGTACACAGTGCACCCTTAGTACTTGTCCTAATATATAGGGGACCCAGACATGGCTACACAGTGCACCCTTAGTACTTGTTCTAATATGCAGGGGAACAAAGACATGGCTACACAGTGCACCCTTAGTACTTGTCCTAATATGCAGGGGACCAAGACATGGCTACACAGTGCACCCTTAGTACTTGTCCTAATATATAGGAGACCAGACATGGCTACACAGTGCACCCTTAGTACTTGTCCTAATATATAGGGGACTAGACATGGCTACACAGTGCACCCTTAGTACTTATACTAATATATAGGAGACCAGACATGGCTACACAGTACACCCTTAGTACTTGTCCTAATATATAGGGGACTAGACATGGCTACACAGTGCACCCTTAGTACTTATACTAATATATAGGAGACCAGACATGGCTACACAGTACACCCTTAGTACTTGTCCTAATATATAGGACACCAGACATGGCTACACAGTGCACGCTTTGTACTTGTCCTAATATATAGGAGACCCAATATGGCTACACAGTGCACCCTTAGTACTTGTCCTAATATATAGGGGACCAGACATGGCTACACAGGGCACCCTTAGTACTTGTCCTAATATACAGGAGACCCTGACATGACTACACAGTGCACCCTAATGCTTGTCCTAATACACAGGGGACCCAATATGGCTACACAGTGCACCCTTGGTACTTGTCCTAATATATAGGAGACCAGATATGGGTACACAGTGCACCCTTAGTACTTGTCCTAATATATAGGGGACCCAGACATGGCTACACAGTGCACCCTTAGTACTTGTCCTAATATACAGGGGGCCCAGACATGGCTACACAGTGCACCCTTAGTACTTGTTCTAATACATGAGGCGCGCAGACATGGCTACACAGTACAGACTTAGTACTTGTCCTAATATATAGGAGACCCAATATGGCTACACAGTGCACCCTTAGTACTTGTCCTAATATATAGGAGACCAGACATGGCTACACAGTGCACCCTTAGTACTTATCCTAATATACAGGAGACCAGATATAACTACACAGTGCACCCTTAGTACTTATCCTAATATACAGGAGACCAGACATTACTACACAGTGCACCCTTAGTACTTGTCTTAATATGCAGGGGACCAAGACATGGCTACACAGTGCACCCTTAGTACTTGTCCTAATATGCAGAGGAACAAAGACATGGCTACACAGTGCACCCTTAGTACTTGTCCTAATATATAGGAGCCCAGACATGGTTACACAGTGCACCCTTAGTACTTGTCCTAATATATAGGAGACCAGATATGGGTACACAGAGCACCCTTAGTACTTGTCCTAATATATAGGAGACCAGACATGGCTCCACAGGGCACCCTTAGTACTTGTCCTAATATATAGGGAACCCAGACATGACTACACAGTGCACCCTTAGTACTTGTCCTAATACATAAGGGGCCCAATACATGGCTACACAGTGCACCCTTAGTACTTGTCCTAATATATAGGGACCCAGACATGACTACACAGTGCACCCTTAGAACTTGTCCTAATATATAGGGACCCAGACATGGCTACACATTGCATGCTTAGTACTTATCCTAATATACAGGAGACCAGACATGACTACACAGTGCACCCTTAGTACTTGTCCTAATATATAGGAGACCAGACATGACTACACAGTGCACCCTTAGTACTTGTCCTAATATATAGGGACCCAGACATGACTACACAGTGCACCCTTAGAACTTGTCCTAATATATAGGGACCCAGACATGACTACACAGTGCACCCTTAGTACTTGTCCTAATATATAGGGACCCATAGATGACTACACAGTGCACGCTTAGTACTTATCCTAATATACAGGAGACCCAGACATGACTACACAGTGCACCCTTAGTACTTGTCCTAATATGTAGGGACCCAGACATGGCTACACAGTGCACCCTTAGTACTTGTCCTAATATATAGGGACCCAGACATGACTACACAGTGCACCCTTAGTACTTATCCCAATATACAGGAGACCAGACATGACTACACAGTGCACCCTTAGTACTTGTCTTAATATATAGGAGATCAGATATGGGTACACAGTGCACCCTTGGTACTTGTCCTAATATATAGGAGACCAGATATGGCTACACAGTGCACCCTTAGTACTTGTCCTAATATACAGGAGACCCAGACATGACTACACAGTGCAGGCTTAGTACTTGTCCTAATATATAGGGGACCCACACATGGCTACACAGTGCACCCTTAGTACTTGTCCTAATACATAAGGGGCCCAAGACATGGCTACACAGTGCACCCTTAGTACTTGTCCTAATATATAGGGACCCAGACATGACTACACAGTGCACCCTTAGTACTTGTCCTAATATATAGGGACCCAGACATGACTACACAGTGCACCCTTAGTACTTGTCCTAATATATAGGGAACCCAGACATGACTACACAGTGCACCCTTAGTACTTGTCCTAATACATAAGGGGCCCAAGACATGGCTACACAGTGCACCCTTAGTACTTGTCCTAATATATAGGGACCCAGACATGACTACACAGTGCACCCTTAGTACTTGTCCTAATATATAGGGGACCCAGACATGACTACACAGTACAGCCTTAGTACTTGTCCTAATATATAGGAGACCAGACATGGCTACACAGTGCACCCTTAGTACTTGTCCTAATATATTGGAGACCAGATATGGGTACACAGTGCACCCTTAGTACTTGTCCTAATATATAGGAGACCAGATATGGGTACACAGTGCACCCTTAGTACTTGTCCTAATATATAGGAGACCAGATATGGGTACACAGTGCACCCTTAGTACTTGTCCTAATATATAGGGGACCCAGACATGGCTACACAGTGCACCCTTAGTACTTGTTCTAATATGCAGGGGAACAAAGACATGGCTACACAGTGCACCCTTAGTACTTGTCCTAATATGCAGGGGACCAAGACATGGCTACACAGTGCACCCTTAGTACTTGTCCTAATATATAGGAGACCAGACATGGCTACACAGTGCACCCTTAGTACTTGTCCTAATATATAGGGGACTAGACATGGCTACACAGTGCACCCTTAGTACTTATACTAATATATAGGAGACCAGACATGGCTACACAGTACACCCTTAGTACTTGTCCTAATATATAGGGGACTAGACATGGCTACACAGTGCACCCTTAGTACTTATACTAATATATAGGAGACCAGACATGGCTACACAGTACACCCTTAGTACTTGTCCTAATATATAGGACACCAGACATGGCTACACAGTGCACGCTTTGTACTTGTCCTAATATATAGGAGACCCAGACATGACAACACAGTGCACCCTTAGTACTTGTCCTAATATATAGGGAACCCAGACATGACTACACAGTGCACCCTTAGTACTTGTCCTAATACATAAGGGGCCCAAGACATGGCTACACAGTGCACCCTTAGTACTTGTCCTAATATATAGGGACCCAGACATGACTACACAGTGCACCCTTAGTACTTGTCCTAATATATAGGGGACCCAGACATGACTACACAGTACAGCCTTAGTACTTGTCCTAATATATAGGAGACCAGACATGGCTACACAGTGCACCCTTAGTACTTGTCCTAATATATTGGAGACCAGATATGGGTACACAGTGCACCCTTAGTACTTGTCCTAATATATAGGAGACCAGATATGGGTACACAGTGCACCCTTAGTACTTGTCGTAATATATAGGAGACCAGATATGGGTACACAGTGCACCCTTAGTTCTTGTCCTAATATATAGGAGACCAGATATGGGTACACAGTGCACCCTTAGTACTTGTCCTAATATATAGGGGACCCAGACATGGCTACACAGTGCACCCTTAGTACTTGTTCTAATATGCAGGGGAACAAAGACATGGCTACACAGTGCACCCTTAGTACTTGTCCTAATATGCAGGGGACCAAGACATGGCTACACAGTGCACCCTTAGTACTTGTCCTAATATATAGGAGACCAGACATGGCTACACAGTGCACCCTTAGTACTTGTCCTAATATATAGGGGACTAGACATGGCTACACAGTGCACCCTTAGTACTTATACTAATATATAGGAGACCAGACATGGCTACACAGTACACCCTTAGTACTTGTCCTAATATATAGGGGACTAGACATGGCTACACAGTGCACCCTTAGTACTTATACTAATATATAGGAGACCAGACATGGCTACACAGTACACCCTTAGTACTTGTCCTAATATATAGGACACCAGACATGGCTACACAGTGCACGCTTTGTACTTGTCCTAATATATAGGAGACCCAATATGGCTACACAGTGCACCCTTAGTACTTGTCCTAATATATAGGACACCAGACATGGCTACACAGGGCACCCTTAGTACTTGTCCTAATATACAGGAGACCCTGACATGACTACACAGTGCACCCTAATGCTTGTCCTAATACACAGGGGACCCAATATGGCTACACAGTGCACCCTTGGTACTTGTCCTAATATATAGGAGACCAGATATGGGTACACAGTGCACCCTTAGTACTTGTCCTAATATATAGGGGACCCAGACATGGCTACACAGTGCACCCTTAGTACTTGTCCTAATATACAGGGGGCCCAGACATGGCTACACAGTGCACCCTTAGTACTTGTTCTAATACATGAGGCGCGCAGACATGGCTACACAGTACAGACTTAGTACTTGTCCTAATATATAGGAGACCCAATATGGCTACACAGTGCACCCTTAGTACTTGTCCTAATATATAGGAGACCAGACATGGCTACACAGTGCACCCTTAGTACTTATCCTAATATACAGGAGACCAGATATAACTACACAGTGCACCCTTAGTACTTATCCTAATATACAGGAGACCAGACATTACTACACAGTGCACCCTTAGTACTTGTCTTAATATGCAGGGGACCAAGACATGGCTACACAGTGCACCCTTAGTACTTGTCCTAATATGCAGAGGAACAAAGACATGGCTACACAGTGCACCCTTAGTACTTGTCCTAATATATAGGAGCCCAGACATGGTTACACAGTGCACCCTTAGTACTTGTCCTAATATATAGGAGACCAGATATGGGTACACAGAGCACCCTTAGTACTTGTCCTAATATATAGGAGACCAGACATGGCTCCACAGGGCACCCTTAGTACTTGTCATAATATATAGGAGACCCAATATGGCTACACAGTGTACCCTTAGTACTTGTCCTAATATACAGGAGACCCAGACATGACTACACAGTGCACCCTTAGTACTTGTCCTAATATATAGGGGGCCAGACATGGCTACACAGTGCACCCTTAGTACTTGTCCTAATATGCAGGGGAACAAAGATATGGCTACACAGTGCACCCTTAGTACTTGTCCTAATATGCAGGGGACCCAGATATGGCTACACAGTGCACGCTTAGTACTTGTCCTAATATATAGGGGGCCAGACATGACTACACAGTGCACCCTTAGTACTTTTCCTAATATGCAGGGGAACAAAGATATGGCTACACAGTGCACCCTTAGTACTTGTCCTAATATGCAGGGGACCCAGATATGGCTACACAGTGCACGCTTAGTACTTGTCCTAATACATAGGGACCAGACATGACTACACAGGACACCCATAGTACTTGTCCTAATATATAGGGACCCAGACATGACTACACAGTGCACCCTTAGTACTTGTCCTAATATATAGGGACCCAGACATGACTACACAGTGCACCCTTAGTACTTGTCCTAATATATAGGAGACCAGATATGGGTACACAGTGCAGCCTTAGTACTTGTCCTAATATGCAGGGGACCAAGACATGGCTACACCGTGCACCCTTAGTACTTGTCCTAATATATAGGAGACCAGACATGGCTACACAGTGCACCCTTAGTGCTTGTCCTAATATGCAGGGGACCCAGACATGGCTACACAGTGCACGCTTAGTACTTGTCCTAATATATAGGAGACCAGATATGGCTACACAGTGCACCCTTAGTACTTGTCCTAATATATAGGAGACCAGACATGGCTACACAGTGCACCCTTAGTACTTGTCCTAATATGCAGGGGACCCAGACATGGCTACACCCTGCACCCTTAGTACTTGTCCTAATATATAGGGGACCCAGACATGGCTACACAGTGCACGCTTAGTACTTATCCTAATATACAGGAGACCAGACAAGGCTACACAGTGCACCCTTAGTACTTGTCCTAATATACAGGAGACCAGTTGTGGCTACACAGTGCACCCTTAGTACTTGTCCTAATATATAGTAGACCCAGACATGACTACAGTGCACCCTTAGTACTTGTCCTAATATACAGGGGGCCCAGACATGGCTACACAGTGCACCCTTAGTACTTGTCCTAATATATAGGGGACCCAGACATGGCTACACAGTGCACCCTTAGTACTTGTTCTAATACATAAGGGGCACAGACATGGCTACACAGTGCACCCTTAGTACTTGTCCTAATATGCAGGGGAACAAAGACATGGCTACACAGTGCACCCTTAGTACTTGTCCTAATATATAGGAGACCAGATATGGCTACACAGTGCACCCTTAGTACTTGTCCTAATATATAGGGGCCCAGACATGGCTACACAGTGCACCCTTAGTACTTGTCCTAATATATAGGAGACCAGATATGGCTACACAGTGCACCCTTAGTACTTGTCCTAATATATAGGAGACCGGATATGGCTACACAGTGCACCCTTAGTACTTGTCCTAATATGCAGGGGACCAAGACGTGGCTACACAGGGCACCCTTAGTACTTGTCCTAATATATAGGGGACCCAGACATGACTACACAGTGCACCCTTAGTACTTGTCCTAATATATAGGAGACCAGACATGGCTCCACAGGGCACAGTTAGTACTTGTTCTAATATATAGGGACTCAGACATGGCTACATAGTGCACCCTTAGTACTTGTCCTAATATACAGGAGACCCAGACATGACTACACAGTGCACCCTTAGTACTTGTCCTAATATATAGGGAACCCAGACATGACTACACAGTGCACCCTTAGTACTTGTCCTAATACATAAGGGGCCCAATACATGGCTACACAGTGCACCCTTAGTACTTGTCCTAATATATAGGGACCCAGACATGACTACACAGTGCACCCTTAGAACTTGTCCTAATATATAGGGACCCAGACATGGCTACACATTGCATGCTTAGTACTTATCCTAATATACAGGAGACCAGACATGACTACACAGTGCACCCTTAGTACTTGTCCTAATATATAGGAGACCAGACATGACTACACAGTGCACCCTTAGTACTTGTCCTAATATATAGGGACCCAGACATGACTACACAGTGCACCCTTAGAACTTGTCCTAATGTATAGGGACCCAGACATGACTACACAGTGCACCCTTAGTACTTGTCCTAATATATAGGGACTCAGACATGGCTACACAGTGCACCCTTAGTGCTTGTCCTAATATATATGGGGACCCAGACATGGCTACACAGTGCACCCTTAGTACTTGTCCTAATATGCAGGGGACCAAGACGTGGCTACACAGGGCACCCTTAGTACTTGTCCTAACATGCAGGGGACCAAGACGTGGCTACACAGGGCACCCTTAGTACTTGTCCTAATATAAAGGGGACCCAGACATGGCTACACAGTGCACCCTTAGTACTTGTCCTAATATACAGGAGACCCAGACATGGCTACACAGTGCACCCTTAGTACTTGTCCTAATAAATAGGGACTCAGACATTGCTACACAGTGCACCCTTAGTACTTGTCCTAATATATAGAGGACTCAGACATGGCTACACAGTGCACCCATAGTACTTGTTCTAATACATAAGGGGCGCAGACATGGCTACACAATACAGCCTTAGTACTTGTCTTAATATGCAGGGGACCAAGACATGGCTACACAGTGCACCCTTAGTACTTGTCCTAATATATGTAGGCGACTCAGATATGGCTACACAGTACACCCTTAGTACTTGTCCTAATATATAGGGGACCCAGACATGGCTACACAGTGCACCCTTAGTACTTGTCCTATTATATAGGGGACCCAGACATGACTACACAGTGCACCCTAATGCTTGTCTTAATACACAGGGGACCCAGACATGACTACACAGTGCACCCTTAGTACTTGTCCTAATATATGTAGGCGACTCAGATATGGCTACACAGTACACCCTTAGTACTTGTCCTAATATATAGGGGACCAGACATGACTACACAGTGCACCCTTAGTACTTGTCCTAATATATAGGAGACCCAAACATGGCTACACAGTGCACCCTTACTACTTATCCTAATATATAGGGACTCAGACATGGCTACACAGTGCACCCTAAGTACTTGTCCTAATATATAGGGGACCCAGACATGACTACACAGTGCACCCTAATGCTTGTCCTAATATGCAGGGGACCAAGACATGGCTGCACCGTGCACCCTTACTACTTGTCCTAATATATAGGAGACCAGACATGGCTACATAGTGCACCCTTAGTACTTGTCCTAATATGCAGGGGACCAAGACATGGCTACACAGTGCACCCTTAGTACTTGTCCTAATATATAGGGGGCCCAAACATGACTACACAGTGCACCCTTAGTACTTGTCCTAATATATAGGAGACCAGACATGACTACACAGTGCACCCTTAGTACTTGTCCTAATATATAGGGGGCCAGACATGACTACACAGTGCACCCTTAGTACTTGTCCTAATAAATAGGGGGCCAGACATGGCTACACAGTGCACCCTTAGTACTTGATCTAATATGCAGGGGAACAAAGATATGGCTACACAGTGCACCCTTAGTACTTGTCCTAATATGCAGGGGACCCAGACATGGCTACACAGTGCACGCTTAGTACTTGTCCTAATATATAGGGGGCCAGACATGACTACACAGTGCACCCTTAGTACTTTTCCTAATATATAGGGACCCAGACATGACTACACAGTGCACCCTTATTACTTGTCCTAATATATAGTAGACCAGATATGGGTACACAGTGCACCCTTAGTACTTGTCCTAATATATAGGGGACCCAGACATGGCTACACAGTGCACCCTTAGTACTTGTCCTAATATGCAGGGGAACAAAGACATGGCTACGCAGTGCACCCTTAGTACTTGTCTTAATATGCAGGGGACCAAGACATGGCTACACAGTGCACCCTTAGTACTTGTCCTAATATATAGGAGACCCAGACATGGCTATACAGTGCACCCTTAGTACTTGTCCTAATATATAGGAGACCAGATATGGCTACACAGTGAACCCTTAGTGCTTGTCCTAATATATAGGAGACCAAATATGGGTACACAGTGCACCCTTAGTACTTGTCCTAATATATCGGAGACCCAGTATGGCTACACAGTGCACCCTGAGTACTTGTCCTAATATATAGGGGACCAGACATGGCTACACAGTGCACCCTTAGTACTTGTCCTAATATACAGGAGACCCAGACATGACTACACAGTGCACCCTTATTACTTGTCCTAATATATAGGGACCCAGACATGACTACACAGTGCACCTTTAGTACTTGTCCTAATATGCAGGGGACCCAGACGTGACTACACAGTGCACCCTTAGTACTTGTCCTAATATATAGGAGACCAGATATGGCTACACAGTGCACCCTTAGTACTTGTCCTAATATATAGGAGACCAGATATGGCTACACAGTGCACCCTTAGTACTTGTTCTAATATATAGCGACCCAGACATGACTACACAGTGCTCCCTTAGTACTTGCCGTAATATATAGGAGACCAGATATGGGTACACAGTGCACCCTTGGTACTTGTCCTAATATATAGGGGACCCAGACATGGCTACACAGTGCACCCTTAGTACTTGTCCTAATATATAGGAACCCAGACATGACTACACAGTGCACCCTTAGTACTTGTCCTAATATATAGGGGAGCAAGACATGGCTACACAGTGCACCCTTAGTACTTGTCCTAATATATAGGAGACCCAGACATGAATACACAGTGCACCCTTAGTACTTGTCCTAATATATAGGAGACCAAATATGGGTACATAGTTCACCCTTAGTACTTGTCCTAATATATAGGGGACCCAGACATGGCTACACAGTGTACCCTTAGTACTTGTTCTAATACATAAGGGGCGCAGACATGGCTACACAATACAGCCTTAGTACTTGTCTTAATATGCAGGGACCAAGACATGGCTACACAGTGCACCCTTAGTACTTCTCCTAATATGCAGGGGAACAAAGACATGGCTACACAGTGCACCCTTAGTACTTCTCCTAATATGCAGGGGACCGGGACATGGCTACACAGTGCACCCTTAGTACTTGTCCTAATATACAGGAGACCCAGACATGGCTACACAGTGCACGCTTTGTACTTGTCCTAATATATAGGAGACCAGATACGGCTACACAGTGCACCCTTAGTACTGGTCCTAATATGCAGGGGACCAAGACATGGCTACACAGTGCACCCTTAGTACTGGTCCTAATATGCAGGGGACCAAGACATTGCTACACAGTGCACCCTTAGTACTTGTCCTAATATACAGGAGACCCAGACATGGCTACACAGTGCACCCTTAGTACTTGTCCTAATATACAGGAGACCCAGACATGGCTACACAGTGCACCCTTAGTACTTGTCCTAATATATAGGGACTCAGACATGGCTACACAGTGCACCCTTAGTACTTGTTCTAATATATAGGAGACCCAGACATGACTACACAGTGCACCCTTAGTACTTGTCCTAATATATGTAGGCGACTCAGATATGGCTACACAGTGCACCCTTAGTACTTGTCCTAATATATAGGAGACCAGATATGGGTACACAGTGCACCCTTAGTACTTGTTCTAATATATAGGGGACCCAGACATCGCTACACAGTGCACCCTTAGTACTTGTCCTAATATACAGAGGACCCAGACATGGCTACACAGTGCACCCTTAGTACTTGTTCTAATACATAAGGTGCGCAGACATGGCTACACAATACAGCCTTAGTACTTGTCTTAATATGCAGGGGACCAAGACATGCCTACACAGTGCACCCTTAGTACTTGTCCTAATATGCAGGGGAACAAAGACATGGCTACACAGTGCACCCTTAGTACTTGTCCTAATGTGCAGGGGACCAAGACATGGCTACACAGTGCACCCTTAGTACTTGTCCTAATATGCAGGGGACCAAGACATGGCTACACAGTGCACCCTTAGTACTTGTCCTAATATATAGGAGACCAGATATGGGTACACTGTGCACCCTTAGTACTTGTCCTAATATATAGGGGACCCAGACATGGTTACACAGTTCACCCTTAGTACTTGTCCTAATATATAGGGGACCAAGACATGGCCACACAGTGCACCCTTAGTACTTGTCCTAATATATAGGGACCAGGACATGGCTACACAGTGCCCCCTTAGTACTTGTCCTAATATATAGGAGACCAGATATGGCTACACAGTGCACCCTTAGTACTTGTCCTAATATGCAGGGGACCAAGACATGGCTACACAGTGCACCCTTAGTACTTGTCCTAATATATAGGAGACCAGATATGGGTACACAGTTCACCCTTAGTACTTGTCCTAATATATAGGGGACCAAGACATGGCCACACAGTGCACCCTTAGTACTTGTCCTAATATATAGGGACCCAGACATGGCTACACAGTGCCCCCTTAGTACTTGTCCTAATGTATAGGAGACCAGATATGGCTACACAGTGCACCCTTAGTACTTGTCCTAATGTGCAGGGGACCAAGACATGGCTACACAGTGCACCCTTAGTACTTGTCCTAATATATAGGAGACCAGATATGGGTACACTGTGCACCCTTAGTACTTGTCCTAATATATAGGGGACCCAGACATGGCTACACAGTTCACCCTTAGTACTTGTCCTAATATATAGGGGACCAGATATGGCTACACAGTGCACCCTTAGTACTTGTCCTAATATATAGGGGACCCAGACATGGCTACACAGTTCACCCTTAGTACTTGTCCTAATATATAGGGGACCAAGACATGGCCACACAGTGCACCCTTAGTACTTGTCCTAATATATAGGGGCCCAGACATGGCTACACAGTGCACCCTTAGTACTTGTCCTAATATATAGGAGACCCAATATGGCTACACAGTGCACCCTTAGTACTTGTCCTAATATGCAGGAGACCCAGACATGACTACACAGTTCACCCTTAGTACTTCTCCTAATATATAGGAGACCCAGACATGGCTCCACAGGGCACAGTTAGTACTTGTTCTAATATATAGGGACTCAGACATGGCTACATAGTGCACCCTTAGTACTTGTCCTAATATACAGGGGACCCAGACATGACTACACAGTGCACCCTTAGTACTTGTCCTAATATATAGGGACCCAGACATGACTACACAGGACACGCTTAGTACTTTTCCTAATATACAGGAGACCCAGACATGACTACACAGTGCACCCTTAGTACTTGTCCTAATATATAGGGGACCCAGACATGACTACACAGTGCACCCTTAGTACTTGTCTTAATATATAGGGGACCCAGACATGGCTACACAGTGCACCCTTAGTACTTGTCCTAATATATAGGGACCCAGACATGACTACACAGTGCACCCTTAGTACTTGTCCTAATATATAGGAGCCCAGACATGACTACACAGTGCACCCTTAGTACTCGTCCTAATATACAGGGGGCCCAGACATGGCTACACAGTGCACCCTTAGTACTTGTCGTAATATATGTGGGGGACTCAGATATGGCTACACAGTGCACCCTTAGTACTCGTCCTAATACATAGGGACCCAGACGTGGCTACACAGTACACCCTTAGTACTTGTTCTAATACATAAGGGGCGCAGACATGGCTACACAGTGCACCCTTAGTACTTGTCCTAATATATAGGGGACCCAGACATGGCTACACAGTGCACCCTTAGTACTTGTCCTAATATATAGGGCACCCAGACATGGCTACACAGTGCACCCTTAGTACTTATCATAATATATAGGAGACCCACACATGACTGCACAGTGCACCCTTAGTACTTGTCCTAATATATAGGGGACCCAGACATGAATACACAGTGCACCCTTAATACTTGTCCTAATATATAGGGCACCCACACATGACTACACAGTGCACCCTTAGTACTTGTTCTAATACATAAGGGGCCCAGACATGGCTACACAGTGCACCCTTAGTACTTGTCCTAATATATAGGGCACCCAGACATGGCTACACAGTGCACCCTTAGTACTTATCATAATATATAGGAGACCCACACATGACTGCACAGTGCACCCTTAGTACTTGTCCTAATATATAGGGGACCCAGACATGAATACACAGTGCACCCTTAATACTTGTCCTAATATATAGGGCACCCACACATGACTACACAGTGCACCCTTAGTACTTGTTCTAATACATAAGGGGCCCAGATATGGCTACACACCTCACCCTTCATACTTGCCCATACTTGTTGCCCTGCTATGTGCCCCCACTCTTCACCCTGATGTGGAAACTACATATGAGCTGCCACACATAGATATTTCAGGGTGCAGACGGCTTGGGCGGCACAGAATGGCACTGTGGGCCACATGTGGCCTGCGGGCGGTATGTTGTGCACCCCTGGCTTACAGTACCAGTAGAGTAACATCCTGGTTTGTGATATAAGTGCTTCCATAAGGCAGGGTCCTAAAATACACCTTGGTGAACACTTTGGTATTTATTACGGTTTTAGCTGTTTTTCCCCTTTGGTTTGCTCCCATATAGTTCTAGTGTGGAGACGAGGCTACTGACCAAAAGCTGGTAGAGAAGTCCAAGTTTATGTAGCTTTTTGTGCACTAATGAAAGAGCCTCTTCATCTTTCCAGTTCCTGTGTGATCATACCCAGTGGGCTCCGGGCAAGCAGGGAGATGAACAACTCTGATGCCGCTTGGCAAATGGGAAAACCAAGTATCAGATGGGAAAAGTCCCTCTAGAAGAAAACTACAAACCCTACAGGATATAATTTAGGTTTATTCAGCAACATCCTGAGTCCTCCACAAATCACCTTAGTGTTGAAGTAAATAAGACGAGGAGGAGGAGGGTACGCAGCTGAAGATTCTCTGTATGTCTGCAAGACTGCATGGAGCACAGAAGTGGGATATATATGGATGGCTCCGGGGTCTTTGTAAATTGTATACAGAGCTATGGGTGACTATAGATGCACTATGACCTCAAGTCGTCTTACAAAACAGCCCCTCTCTTGAACACGGCCTGTGTGTATTGGAGGTCTTTCTTATTCAAAAGTAAGGGGTGACGTGCAATACCAGCCACTAGCAGTGGACAAGAGGGGCGCTAATATTGGAAAAAAGACATTTAAAAGTGTGAAGATTTGACTGAACTATCTGCCACCATTCATAGTTACAGTTTATAGGTGACCCATATTAATACTCCTGTTCTGCAGTTCCTCAGACTGTAATTAAAGGGGTTTTCCTGATGCTACAATAAAGTATTAATCTTGCCTTTCTCATATTACATGTATGGCTTTGAATACCTTCACATCCTTTTTTTTTTTTTTTACAAATTTGAGCCTGTTCCACGATGCTGGGGGGTCCTCCATTCGTTGGGTTGGTTGTTTGTATCCTTGCCTTCTGGTCTGCAGCAGTTTCTGACTCCTATGGCTCCATTTTACACAATACACAGCACTGGCATCTCAGCCAAATTGTGAAACCACCCACTGCATCCCCCTCATACTCATCAAGCCCACCCACTGTATCTCTTACCGCCATCTTGGAATCATCTGTACTCCTGCATTCATGATTAGCTAAGTGCTGGCTGTAATTGGCTGAGTGCTCAGCCAATCAGCACAGCCCTTTCAGGAGGCCGGGATTTTTAAATTCCCGCCTGCTGAAAGTGCTGGACAGCAGTGCAGGGGAGCCAGCCGGAGGACGTGCCTGAGCGGCAGAGAGGTGAATAAATTTTTTTTGTTTTTTTTTTAACCAGCTAATGATGATTTTCAGGGAAGGGCTTATATTTCAAGCCGTTCCCCGAAAATCATGCTGCGGGGCTTGCTACAAACCACTGCTTTCAATGGTGCTGGCAGCAGTGCCAACCCCATTGAAAGCAATGGGATAGCATGCTGGACTTCTGCCACAGCTGTGACAGCTGTGGCAAAAGTCCGCGGTCTTCTCCCTATGTTTTCAATGGGGCTAGTGCTGCTGCCGCTGGCCCCATGGAAAACACTAGCGATATCCCAGCGTTTTTCTTGCGCTGCAAGGCGAGTGTTTTCTCTCACTCTCGCAGCGCAAGAGAGAAAAAAACGCTAGTGGGTGTCCGCCCTTAGTCGGGCTTTACTCTTCTCACCTTTTAAAAATCACGTTCAAACCTGCTGTGAGCCAATCATCATGGGAATGCAGCGGGAACAAAACTCTCATGTACTTTACAATACTTCCAGTTTATTTACCACATTCAGTAAACCAACATGAAGAAACGACAGCAGTAACATCAGTGTAAGGAATAGAAGGAAATGGGCCCTCTAAAGGGAAGAAATATAACAGGTGAACGGAGATGAATAAATATGACTATTTACATGATATCCTCTATTAGACTCATCAGATACTGATGGGAAGCGATGGAACATTGGTCCACCGATAGCACCTTGTGAGTCGGCTCTCGGTCCCCCATAATGGTGCAGTTGGATTTATATCATATCTGTTCCCATATAGTGAAGCCACTTAGTTCCTCTTGCATAAAGATGGCGGCTGCTCTTGGATTGGCGCGCTTCTTCGTTTTACTTTTTTTAAATGTCCTCTTGCATTATGAGGCACAATGTAACGGCGCCGTTCTTCTGTCAAGCTGCAAGGATCTTCCCGCGATTCTCTTCATAATGCTGAATCATCTCCTCCATGTTCTTATCGGCATCTATCACTGAAGTATCCCTAAAATAGCACAATGTGAGATCAGTGCCGGTCCGACCGCGGAGATCACCACCAGTCATAAGAATGAAGGAGCCAATGATGGCGATAGGGCTGAGCTGCAATACCCAACACTGCCAATAGAGGAGAGCAGAAATGTGTCTACACTATAAGGGGCAGCAGCTCTCCTACAGGTATCTTGGCCCTCCATTCTTGTGATCAGTATGGGTCACAGCGACTGGATAGTCGTCCTGCTTAAACATGGCAGAAAGATGATGCAGAACAATTTGCTCACTCGTCATTTTGCTTCCGCTCAACTAAAAAATAGTCGCTGATTGATCAAAAGTCATCTGGTGTAAAGTCGCACTGGAACGAATTATGAACAAATTTGAATGGAGATCCCCCTACAAACAATATTTTGGCGAACGACTAATGAACAATCATCCCTCTATGTAAAGGTAAATAAACAACTGCTGTTCATAGACTTCAGAGACTTTTTCGGAGTGATGAGCTGAGTAATAGTTGCTCCGTGTAAAAGATGCCTTGTATTGTGTGATATTGGGAAGTCGTCATATTTATCCAGAGACCAGGAACTATTACTTACCCCCTATTGATCGCTAGATTTTTTAGTTCATCCCTTGCTCTCTACCTGCAGGTCCTCATCTTCTACTCACTAGCTTACGGCACTCTCCAACCACACAGACCAGAGTAACTATGGACTAGCTGTGCGACCGTCTGACATGGTTATTAGCAACATATTATCGTGTTTCTACGAAAATAAGACCCTGTCATATTAATTTTTGCCCCAAAAGAGGCTCTAGGTTTTATTTTCAGGGGATGTCTTATTAAACGTACCTAGGAGATTTGGTGCAGGTCCCTCCCGCTGCTCTTTGGAGCTTCAATGAGCTGAGCCATGACATTGATTGGCCAATTAATAAATCCTGCCTCCACAATGCGATGGCTGTGATTGGTTCTTCTTGCACTGCTCAGCCAATCACAACCATTGCTTTCTGGAGATGAGATGTTTTTTTCATGAATCCTGTAACCAAAAAGTGATCTTCAGTGGGAGAACGAGGACTGCAGAACGCACGGCGGAGCTCCAGACAGCAGATGGTTGACCCGGACCGAGCCTGCTAGGTAGGTATTCCTTTTTTAATGTAATGCAGCTAAGGCTTATTTTGGGAGTAGGGCTTATATTTAGACCCTCCCCAAAAATCCTGCAAAATCAGGGTAGGGCTTATTTTCAATGTAGATCTTATTTTCGGGGGAAACACCAACAGCATCTCCATGTCCCGGACTTACTGACTGCTGCTTTTTAGGTTGAGTTCACACACTGCAGAACTGTTGCAGTAGTTTGGTACCAAAGTTCTGCAACAATGCATAGTGCAATGTAAATGAATCACAGTGGGGAAAATCTGCAGCAGAAAACAGACATGCAGCCGATTTTCAAAACAAATGTGAACGCGTGATGGATTTTCCGCAGATTTCATTCATTGCGATGCCAGAGCTGAATTATGTGTTGGACACAAACACTAAAATCCACATGCAGGTTTTGGTGCAGATTTCCTCTTTGATGTCTGTACATAGCCTTAGGCCACCTGCAGACGAGCGGGTCGGATCCGGCGGCGAGAATTCTCGCCGCAGGACCCGACCCGAGCGTCTGCAGAGACGAGCGCGTACACGCCCGCGCCCGGCGGCCCCGGTTCATTCATGTGCCGGGGTGAGTGAGGTTTCTGTGCGAGGCTCTGCGAGCCCCGCACAAAAATAGGACATGCCGCGGTTTGTTTGCTGCGCGAGATTTTGTGCGGCCAAACCGCGGCCGTCTGCAGAGGAGTGCGTATTGTAATGCTCTCCTATGCAAGCTTTCAGTGGCGGAAATCCCGCCGCGGGATTTCCGCCCGTGTGAAGGCGGCCTTACACTTCTGATTATTTCAGCCCCCCCCAGCTTGCAGCCCTCCGACTCCTGGTGAACTGTTCCATCTGTCCGCTGCCATCTGGGGAAAGCTTCTTCCAGGGCTTAAACAGACGGGCGCATGCGCAAAAACACTCGCCGCTACAGAGCGTGTTAGAACATGAACCAGCGGAAAGACTTTTTTTAACTGTTCGAATTCCAGGCCATTGGGCCTGAGAGAAAAAATAAACCTGAAAGATAGGACAAGTTGTATCTTTTCTGGCGTGTAGTAATATCTCATGAGAATTACGCTAGACAAAATGAAACCATGGAAATCAATGATTTTGCTTCATCACGTTTCACGTCCGCAAAAAGCTCCACAAGCACGGCCATCTGTTTAACCTCTTAATAGGAGGAAAGTGCTCATTAGTTTGGCCACAATGAACTGAGGCTTCGGGGAGACCTGGTCACAAAAGTTTATCTGACTGACTGATTTGAGGGGCATGGGCTGGGGAACAAGTGGTTGAACAGGGGGAAAAGGACCTACAGGGGAAAAGTGGCACAGGGAGAAAGAGGGACATTGGACACAGGAGGTGGGGCAAGTGGTGGTACATGGGATTGTATGGGTGGGGACAAGTGGTTTCACAGGGCAAGATGGGGCACGGGGGAGAAGTAGTACCGCGGGTAAAGGAGACATGGGGAGGAGGGCCAAGTTGAAACATGGGGAGACAAATGGTGGCACAGCAGGAGAAGAGCCATGTGAGGGACAACAGATAGAAGAGAAGCACATATGGGGAGGAGGGGCAAGTGGTGTCATGGGCAAAGTATTAGATTTATTATCTTAATTGACAATTTTTTGGATCCAATTCTTCTAAAATGAGTTTGCATCTCTTTTTTTTACTGAGGATATACCAGGGTTGGCTTATATTGGCTATCGACAGGATAGGTGATGAAGCTCTAATCAGTGAGGGTCTATCATTCCCAAGAATTGGGGTCCTGTGTCCCCATTTTCCTAACTGTGGGCTCTCTATACCCTCTACAGAGACGTGGAGATGGCATCTTAGCAGTGGTTGCACATGCACAGTGCAGCTCCATTTATTTCAATGGCGATGATGAAAATAGCTAGTACAAGCACTCAGGGGTCTGCATTAAAGAACAATGGAGCAGCTCCACACATGCAGCGACACTGCTCTATTCAATCTACTCCTCACTCTGCCGAGGGGTGAAGGCAGGCAGTGAGCCCAGAGTGACAGAAGAGGGCTTAAACAGGCAGACCTTTCAGACTCTTATTCTGGAGACCACAAGGGGTCTTCAGTGATGAGACCCCCACCAATCAGACTTGCATCACCTGTGGATAGGCCCTATTGGAGATAGATTGGGCAGTCAGTGTCTAAACCAGGCCTGCACAACATATGGCACGTTGGCCACAAGTGGCCCAGCAGAGGATTTCTGGCAGCCTGTGACATGGCTGTGATGTCAAGAGACTAGTCGCTCACCTCTTAATATAGTCATGCCACAGTCCGTGGCACAGTCATGTCACGCTAACCGCTAGCTATGAATTTTACCAGATAAAGGGACTTCAGCCATGCTCAGCAGCAAAGTAGGGGATAGCGGGAGTCAGATGTGTGACTTGAACATTACCTTGAACATGCAGCTGATGCCCGCTATCCCTTCCCTTGTTGATTGACCAATTCAATTCAGGGAAGGTCCTTTAGTCCTGGGGAGCACTGCTGCAGCGATGGAAGAATCTTTCTAAGGGACATTGTAAAAAAAGATCCCCTCCCAGAAGGAGTTGTCAGAATCAAATGAAACTTTCTCTATGTGATTGTAACGTTGATATAAGGGATTACAATATCAGAGCAAAAGGAGCTTTTATTGCAGAAAACTGACCCCTTGAGGGGAGGCTCTAGTCCCTGTTGGGCTCCTCTAGCCTGATTGCAAGATGAGATACGGGCGGGCATGGAGGAATACAGGTTTTGTATGGTAGTCTACCGCATATTGATCCACATTTGCTGTACCTGAACCTCTAGATCTCCTAACAGTCTGGTCAGAATGGTCCAGGTGGCGGGCAATTTCTCTAAAAGACCATTTCGCATCCCAATAATGCATTCCTTCTCATACGCTTTTAACAGAGACAAGTCTCTTTGATTGCGTCTCCCCTGCCTTCCTGCACACAGGACCTCCGACACATCCAATACATCTTTGGAGTCGTGTCCCCCCCAGGCATCCTGTTGTCCTATCCAGCCGAACTGACGAAGGGGTTCTTCCCCGAAATGCGTATTCTATTGCTGGTTTTTAATTTGTGAAAAAATAATAAAAAAGAAGTGCTTTCACCTTCACACATTGGACTTGGATCTACATCTTCTAGTAGCTTAGAGGGTTGCGCCTCCATACCAGTTCTTTTCACATCCTTTTTCGCTACACTCACGCCCACACTGGTGGAGCGTCATCTGGTTGGCAGCACCTCCACCATTCAAAATACTCAATCATTGAAAGCTCTTTGTACTCCATAAACATTCCACCACCCTCACTGGGTCTTGCTCCACCCTTCTTTTTTATTTCCTTTACTCACTACATACAAGGAGCCTCCGAGAGCCTTTTATAGGCCATATGTGTTAGCGCACCATACATCATGGCTGCAACGATACAAGCAAATACAAGTGGCTGCAACACTACTGCAAGCACTGAATATCTGAATTTAAATGGCATTCTTGTTATATTTACTGACATATGAAGATGTGAGGTTCTTAGCACACATTTTGATCAAAACATGTGAGCCCATCTGCCACGTCAAGGCGACCTCTTGTAGATGGGACCTACACTACACTAACCTCTCTTTAGGCCTGCTGGGCTAATCCCTTTAAGTTCTCACTATGGGATGGCATAACATTGAAGGAGGCATAAGGGAAAAGCTGCAGGGGGCGCTAGATTTTATCAGAAGCGCACCACATTGTTCTGATATAATTGTTAAATTGTGATCTAATGTTTGGGGTCTAAATAGCAAGATGTTTTTTCATGGGATTAGCTGTCTGAGTGCTTTTTTGTGGGGTGAGTTGTGTTTTTCACTGGTACAATTTAATATACCATAAAATATGCAGAAAAACTTTTACAGATTTCTAAGTGGGCTGAAATGAAAAAAAATGCAATTATGCTTTTGGTGTGCACACTTTGGCACAAATTACACAAAAACTTTATTCTGTGTGTGTCAGCACATTTACCACAATTTCCAAACTACATTTTTTTTTTTGTTATACTAATTTTAAAAATTGAAATATATAAAAAAAAATAGTTTCTGTTGCTATTTTAAGGCACCATCACTTTTTCATTTTACTGTTGATGCAGCGGATGTGTGGACTCAATTTCTGCAGGATGACTAGTGGTTGTGTAACTTTTTGATCGCTTTATATTTCATATTTTTTCTTGGAGCCAGGGTAATGAAAAAATACAAATCTGGTGTTATGTATTTTTTTCATAATGGTGTTCATCATCTGGGATAAATAATTCAATATTTTAAACGGACTTTTACGCAGGCTGCAATGCAAATTACTTTTCTTTTTTTTTTTAGAAATATAGGATAAGGTTTTTTTTTACTTTTTTCAAAAATTTTTTACACTTATTTTTTTAGGCCTCTATTGGTGCTTGAACTTGGGATCATTAATTCACTTATACAACCCAGGGAAGGCCATTTGGAACATTTAAATGCTGATTAGGTTATTCAAATGCCACTGTAAGAATTGACAGCTGCATTAAAATACTCAACAGCCATAATTGAAGTTATTTCTGATCATAGCTGTTGCTTCTAGGTGTGAATTGTCAAAGACAGGTGGCGCCACTTCAGTTTATGGAGTGAGCTTGGGAGCCAAGTCCATTCCATACAGACCCCACACACATCCCCTGTACTTTTATGGTCGATGTCACCAAGGGGTAAAAAAAAAAAAAAAAATCCGGCCTCCTCCACCCCTTAATAGCCGGCCAACACTCACCTCATTTCCCCATCGCTCATTACATTACTGTTATGGGCGTGAGGAAATGCAATTACCAGTAAATGTGAAATATTCATAGACATGTGCTTAGATGTCATAAGATAAAAAAAAAAATCCGGCCTCCTTCCACCCCTTAATAGCCGGCCATCGCGCACCAATGTGTTTCCTGGTACCCGTGGCAGCACCATCAGCTGCTGCTGTCATTGGTTCGGGGAAATCCATTTACTGGTAAGAAAAAAAAGGTTTTTAGGTACAGCACATGTCAATGAGGCTACGGGGCGCAGATGTTGTGGCGCCTGTACTTACCGCCAGCTGGGTGATACTGCTGGCTCTCTCCTCAGGGGTCCCTCGCCGTCCTTCCTTGTGATGGCGTTGCAGGGGCTCAGGAGGGCCGCTTGCTCAGGTGGTTGTAGAGCCGGTGTCTAAGAGGGTCTTCATGTTAGAGAATGAAAACCCTCTGAACTTGGCCTGGTCTTCCGGTGACAGCTCGGATTGCTTGGCCTCTTCTGCTTCGATGGTGTCTAAGTCGAATTGCTGATGGAATTCCGACTTAGTGGGGGCAGGGATGTGCGGTGGGGCCATCCTCAGGGTTTCCACAGAGTCCCATTCTACATGCTGGAAGAACCGATGACCACGGATGTTCCCATTGACTCCTAGACGCTTGGCTGGATTTTTCTTGAGGAGCTGAAATCAGAAATGTAGTTTTTAATACTAACTACAATTACAAGAATCTGACTAGTAAAGACAATAAAAGCATACAAAATTAGTAACATGCTTACCTGCATTATGATGTTCTTCGCTCCGGAGGTGGACTCATTAAAGAGTTTGTGATGATACTTACGCTCGCCGGTGATCATTTGATTCATGATGACTCCGAATGAAAACCAGTCTACGGCGGCGTTGTACTCCTCTCCGGCGTCCATCTGCCATAAACAGACAACAGTTAGTAAGTTGGGAAATAAGTTCTACATCATTAATAACATAAGTCGTCTGCCCTAAAAGAAAGGCATTACATGGGATATGTGCACTGCTCTAGACTAGCATTGTGTAGAGACCGCAGTCCTCTATTCCATCTCGGACTACTGTCTCCATGATCCACAACCCAAGAACATAAATACACTTATGTCAACAACTGGTAAGAAGATTCTATTCCTCTCACCTCAGGAGCAATATAGTCTTCGGTCCCAGCATAGTCAGTAGCTGTTCGACCTCCAAGCATGTTGTCCAGGGCGAGACCGAAATCGGTGATCTTCAGGTGCCCTGTCTCAGCCACCAAGATGTTTTCGGGCTTCAGGTCTCTGTGGATGATCCCCTTGGCGTGGAGGTGTTGGATGCCGCACACCATCTCCGCAGCGTAGAATCTGTAAGAAAGAGAATAAGTAGTCGGTGTGAGATCCTGAGGAGCGACAAAATACTGTTTCCTAAACTGTAGCTAAAGTATGATTATTGGATGGATCACTAATCATCAGCCATGTAGGAGGAGGCTCGCGATCAGACAATTGTGAGCAAATGGTTGTCATCTGCTGACCAGATCTTTTATGTGAGCATAAAAGTGTTGGCTCACCAGCAGCACATCTCCCCATGTAAACAGCGGAATGTGCCATACTAATGATCTGCTCATGTTAGACCACCTTAACGAGCAACAACCAACATGCTATCTTGTCAGTTGTTGCTTGTTAATAGGCAAAATATGTGCCGTGTAAAACCACCCTAAATCTTTACCTGGAACTGTTGATATCGAGCCGTCCCTTTGACTGTAGGAGTTGATTCAGGTCCCCGCAGCTTAGAAACTCTAATCCTAGTAGAACATGCGTCTGTAATGTAGAAGAGACATGTAAGAAGGTTGGTTAATTAGAAGTTATACTACAAAGTCCACATCTACGGTGCACATACTAGTGATGTGTGATAACATACTTGGAGATATCACACATACTTGGAGATGTGTGATAACAACTATACCTTGGTCTGAAATGCAAATTCTGCATGGATGAGGAAAGGACTTCCTGACGTCATCTGTAACACGCGGTGCTCCACCATCACGTCCGCCAGCTCCACTTCTGCTAGTAGGGCCCTCTTCCTGATCACCTTCACTGCAAACTGCTGGCAGGTAACGATGTCTTCTGCCAGCACAACTTCTCCGTAGGCTCCCCGGCCAAGAACATGATGGAATCGTAGTCGTTCTTGGATGGTTGTAGATGTGGTGCTTCCTGAGCCAGTTGGTCCTCCTAATAGTGAATATAACAGTGAATATACAGGCTATAGGTTATAATAGAGGTAGGTGCCTGCAGCCAGACGGTCAGATACAAGGCCCCTCTGGGAACTGTAGTTGCTACGTTAAAATTGGCCATCATGTGACGGGAGCAGAAGGACAACCACTTTAATACAGAAGATAACATCTTACATAGTCTGTAGGTATTAACTATCACTCCTATAAGGGGCTCAGTATGTATTGTATCTGTATTATGGACATGTGACTTAGGCTTTAGATGCATATTTTACTAATTTGGGCCTTATTTGCCTAGTTATGTGATCAGTAACTGTATATATTGTGTAAAAAATAAATAAATAACACATCAGACCCCATAAGACAGCAGGAAAACCTTCTCTTATGGAAAGATTGTCCTGCTTACTCTTGGGTTCCATTGGATTTTTGGTATAAAGTATACAGCACTTAGGTACAACAATACAGCTGAGGCAAATGTCTGGACACACACGTTTAACTGGTATAATAACGAGATAATTTACTTCCGATGTGTAAAAGTATTAATTGGGGAGGTGGCTGCATTTCTTGGTGGAGGAGATGTTTTAGGAGGCCATTTTGACATCCAACATATTGAATTAGCTTAGGTTTTCCAAATAAGAAGGGGTCATAGAATGGTAGAGTTGGAAGGGACCTCCAGGGTCATCGGGTCCAACCCCCTTCTCAGGATCACTAAATCACCCCAGACAGATGTTTTTCCAGCCTTTGTTTGAACACTTCCATTTGAGGAGAACTCACCACCTGCCGTGGTAACCTGTTCCACTCATTGATCACCCTCACTGTCTAATATCTAATTTGTGTCTCCTCCCTTTCAGTTTCATCCCATTGCTTCTAGTCTTTCCTTGTACAGATGAGAATAGGGCTTATCCCTCTGCACTGTGACAGCCCTTCAGATATTTGTAGACCGCTATTAAGTCTCCTCTCAGCCTAAACATTCCCAGATCCTTTGATCATTCCTCATAGGACATGATTTGCAGACTGCTCACCATCTTGGTAACTCTTCCCTGGATATAATATATATAATAATATACCTAGGAATATAACAGTCTTGGCTAGATTTGACTCAGACACACAATGGGAGGGTCAGTGTTGCCAATTTTATTGCTCAGCAGTTAATTGTGGAAAAGTTTCACAAAGTGCTTTTTATGATGTGTTGATGTGGCCACCATTCAGTTGGATGCACAAGAATCCAGCCTGCAGCTGATGCTTCCTAACAGCTCTGTAGGATTCACTGTTTCAGGTGAACTGTATTGTGTATTTTTTTGCATACACAAGGGGCTTTAAATGACCCCTGAGTTAGGAGGAGAGGTCTGGCAGAATGGCAACTAAGGCGATTTAAACTACCAAACATGGTAACAGTACATTCTCCTGTCCTAGGAGGTGTTACCACAGGCAGCACAGATGGCCTCAATTTGGTTGTATTCCCAAACATCCCCTTTAGGCCTCGGTCAGATGACTGTTTTTTGCCGCGATTTGCGGATCGCATGACGGATGCGCATCCGCAAATCGCATGACCGGGGCCGACGATTCGCCGAAAAATCTGCAGCTAGCAGAGTTTCCGGCGAAACGGGCCCGATCAAAGGAGCGCTGTCCGCCCATTGAAATTCAATGGAGCCGGCAATACAGCCGACTCCATTGAAAGCAATGGGCTGCTGGCGAGCGCAGGATGAATTTTCAGGAAGGGCCTAAACATATAAGCCATTCCCTGAAAACCATCCAAAAATGTGTAAAAATAAAAAATATATATATACTCACCTTGTCCCTGTAGCCGGAGTTCAGCTGCGGCCGGCCGGCAGTTCTCCTGAACTGCTCTGTGTATTATTCAGCAGGCGGGGATTTTAAATCCCCGCCTGCTGAATGGGCTGCCTCTGATTGGTCACAGCCCTCACCAATCAGAGGCAGCTCTCACTCACCCATTCATGAATGGGTGAGTGAGTGCTGCCTCTGATTGGCTCAGCACAAGGACAAATCAGGGGCAGCTCTCAGCTGTCATTCAATAGCTGAGAGCTGCCCCTGATTGGTCCTTGCGCTGAGCCAGTCAGAGGCAGCACTCACTCATCCATTCAT
Organism: Eleutherodactylus coqui; assembly: GCF_035609145.1. NCBI lineage: Eukaryota > Metazoa > Chordata > Amphibia > Anura > Eleutherodactylidae > Eleutherodactylus > Eleutherodactylus coqui. The sequence continues at coordinate 254,308 of NW_027102355.1, forward strand.
GAATTCATGAATGGGTGAGTGAGAGTTGCCTCTGACTGGTGAGGGCTGTGACCAATCAGAGGCAGCCCATTCAGCAGGCAGGGATTTTAAATCCCAGCCTGCTGAATACTACACAGAGCAGTTCAGGAGAACTGCCAGCCGGCCGCGGCTGAACTCCGGCTGCAGGGACAAGATGAGTATTTTTTTTTTTTACACATTTTTGGATGGTTTTCAGGCAAGGGCTTATATTTTTAAGCCTTTCCCGAAAATTCATGCCGCGCTCGCCGGCAGTCCATTGCTTTCAATGTAGTCGGCTGTATTGCCGGCTCCATTGAATTCAATGGGCGAACATCGTTCTTCTCTGCCACAGCTGTTACAGCTGTGGCAGAGGAGAATGATCTTTGTAGTATATGTTCTCAATGGGGTCAGCGCTGCTGCTGCCGGCCCCATTGAGCGCATATATAGAACACAAGGAATCGCAGAACGCAGATAGGCACGATCTGCGATTCCTCATGTCCTATAATTTATCGGACATCCGAATAAAAAGCGGCCCTGTCACCGACCCCATTGCGAAGCAATGTTTCTATATATGCGCAGATCGCATGCGCATCCGCGAATCGCGGCAAAAAGCGGTCGTCTGACCGAGGCCTCATAGATGTGTAATTAACAAAAAAATAAGTAATTAAAGAAAGAATTTGGCTTGTTTCCAGATTCCCCAGTCCATGACTCCCACAGTATGCACTGGGGACGATGGAGGGGTCATACGTGGTAAGTGTGCAGTGTGTGAGTAGTATCAGTGTCTGGTGTGTAAGTGGTATTTATCAAGTGAGTAAGTGGTATCTCTGACAAGTTTGTGGTTGTTAATTGACAAATAAATCAGTGGTAGATGTCCGGTGTGTAAGTGGTAGGTGTCCAGTATGTAAGTGCTAGATGTCCGGCGTGTAAGTGGTAGATGTCCGGTGTGTAAGTGGTAGGTGTCTGGTGTGTAATTGGTAGGTGTCCAGTATGTAAGTGCTAGATGTCCGGTGTGTAAGTGGTAGATGTCTGGTGTGTAAGTGGTAGATGTCCGGTGTGTAAGTGGTAGGTGTTCGGTGTGTAAGTGGTAGATATCCAGTATGTAAGTGGTAGATGTCCAGTGTGTAAGTGGTAGATGTGCAGTGTGTAAGTGGTAGATGTCCGGTGTGTAAGTGCTAGATGTCCGGTGTGTAAGTGGTAGATGTGCAGTGTGTAAGTGGTAGATATCCGGTGTGTAAGTGCTAGATGTCCGGAGTGTAAGTGGTAGGTGTCTGGTGTGTAATTGGTAGGTGTCCAGTATGTAAGTGCTAGATGTCCGGTGTGTAAGTGGTAGATGTCTGGTGTGTAAGTGGTAGATGTCCGGTGTGTAAGTGGTAGGTGTCCGGTGTGTAAGTGGTAGATATCCAGTATGTAAGTGGTAGATGTCCAGTGTGTAAGTGGTAGATGTGCAGTGTGTAAGTGGTAGATGTCCGGTGTGTAAGTGCTAGATGTGCAGTGTGTAAGTGGTAGATGTGCAGTGTGTAAGTGGTAGATATCCGGTGTGTAAGTGCTAGATGTCCGGTGTGTAAGTAGTAGGTGTCCGGCGTGTAAGTGGTAGGTGTCCGGTGTGTAAGTGGTAGATATCCAGTATGTAAGTGGTAGATGTCCAGTGTGTAAGTGGTAGATGTGCAGTGTGTAAGTGGTAGATATCCGGTGTGTAAGTAGTAGATGTCCGGTGTGTAAGTAGTAGATGTCCGGTGTGTAAGTAGTAGGTGTCCGGCGTGTAAGTGGTAGGTGTCCGGTATGTAAGTAGTAGGTGTCCGGTTTGTAAGTGGCGTCTGTATTATCTATCCCGTGTGAGGGTAGCATCACTGTAGAGGTATGTAATGAACACAGTATGACATCTACACGCTCCACAAATATCAGCTTTATTAATAAACAACTCTGATTAAAAACAAACTCCCAACGAGACATAAAATTCAATAAAAATCAATAAATACCATCAAAAAGCAGCAAAATATCAAATCGTGTGCAAGCGATGATAAATACACAGTCCATGCCCCACATAGCACAATAACATACAAGTGCTATATATACTGCCCACCGGCCGAGATACCGGGGACTGGCCAACAATATACCTCTGTAGGGATGAAGAGGGATCTGTGAGCAGTCCTGGCCGGTCCCATCAGCATGTAGAGTCTCCGACTAATGATGTATACTAATGCACAGCGTGTATCAGGTGGTCAGAGAAGTGGGGCCACCTCTGTTTGTCCAGGACCGGAGGGTCGCTATAGGCAGTACAGCCCAGTGTATATATATTCTGCACCCCTATACACGGCTCTGATTACACTTAGTAGTAGTTTGTTCTTTATGGTTTTCTTTCATTCTTCTCTCAGTAATAACACAAACATTATTTCTCTTTTTCCCCTCAGATCCAATAGAATATGAGTCAGTATTTATAGTGTTTGCTCTGTGACTGAGGCTGGAGTGATATCAGTATACTCATATATGTCCCTTAGGTCTACATCTGTTTCATCTGGCTGTCGTATAGTCACTTGCGCAGGTGAACTAAGACCTATTTGGTGCGTTGGCCCTCGTACGTGTGTCTAATGTGTCTATTGAGGATCTGCTGCCCAGCCATGTAACCAGCCAACGTGCCGGGGGCTCAGCGGTGCGGACCCCTCAGATTCGCTGCATTTAAGACCAGAAAGTGGCGTAAATTATAGCGAGAATCTATTGCAGCTTCTGGCTGGCAGAGATCTCCTCCTGTGGCATTCTGAGGCATTCTTTATATAACATACATTACTAACATATATATAGTAAGGGCATTAATAGACGGCAGATCACCCACCAGGGTACATTATTGTTTATTGCACTGACATATATAGCACATACATATTCCACAGCGCTGTACACAGTTTAGCATTACATTGGGCTTTGTCCCCTGGGGGCTCACAATCTATATTCACACTGGAGAATGAACCCAGATTTGAACCCAGATACCCCCGTACTGAAAGGCAACTGAGCCCCCATGCTGCCCACAGGAAAACTACCACAATTTTTGTTTCAAAAACACCCCATTTTGGTATTGTCAGGGCTCCTACCCATTTGCATTTTTTTAACGCTGCGCTTTTTTTTAACACAATTGTCAATGGGATTTCTAATGTTATAAACTCATCGCAGGTTTGTGCTTTATGATTTTTGTGCGATGTGTTTCTAACATTAGAAAGTCCCATTGACAATTGCGTTAAAAAAGCACAGCGATATCGCAGCGTTAAAGAAACCCTAGTGGGTAGGAGCCCTTACACAGTGGGGGGCAGCCATAGCGCTGTGATCACCTCCGCTGAGGAACAATTGCTGAATCTACTCACTTCCTAAAGGTTCAGTCACAATTTTTGGCCTGATTTTGTCAGATTTTCATGCAGATCTGCAGCAGATTTCATCCTTTCATTTAAATACAAATTGCATGGGTGACTGCTGCGGCAGATCTGCGCCAAAATCTGCAGCAAATCAGCGATGTGTGAACGCCCCCGAAGAGCAGATCATCTAAACATGGGAGAAGATGAGTAACCAGAAAAGTGTACATTTCAGCAGCAAATGTTGTTTTTTTTTTAAAAAGAAAGCCGGGCCGGCCCAAATCTGCCAGTGTAAACGTATTTTGGCCGGCCAGGCGGTTTTTTTTAAATGCACACATACATGTTACATCTGCAGACAAAAATATAAAGTCAGACAATCTCATTGATTTTATGCCTTAACGCTTTGCAAAAATGCCGGTCTCCTGAGTATTCACCGCGCATTTACACAAGCGCATCGATGGGCTCAAATCTGCAGAAAAAAGGGCATATTTTTGGGTGTAAGCTGAAAAACTACATTTGATTGTCCCGATAAAATGAATGGGTTCTGTTCACTGCGGGCGCAATATGCTGCACAAATACGGACGTGTGAATCCGGCCTAAACAGCAGTAACATCTGACATGTCACAATATACATAAATACAACATCATACAATGGAACATTTGTATCTTTTCTCCCCAGAATACAAAACACATGAATTGTAAGACGAACCAGAAAACGGTACATTCCAGCAGCTCATCTATAAGGGCTCCTGCACACGGGCGATTTAGCAAATGCAAAATTTAGCATTTTTGCACCCGTATTTCCGTTGGGCAAAAAAATATGCAACATGCTCTATTTTCGCTCACATTTGACCACCCAAGCCACCATAACGGCGCGATTTTGCAGTATTAATTGATAACACTGGTGATTATTTAGGCTGCTCAGCCAGTTCTAAAACAGGTATAAACAACCTCAGCAGCACAAAAAAAGTACAGTAAGCAGCGCGGAAAGGTTCACGTGAAAACGTAATAGCGCTCCATACACAGCGCAATCACGCCATCTCCCTGCGAGCGTTTATACGTCACACGTGTGCAGGAGCCCTTATCACAGTAATATCTGACATTTCACATTATACAATGTACAGAAATACAGTTTGATACAATGTAACATTTCCATCATTTTCCCCCCAGAATACAAAAAACATGAATTGTAAGAAGACGGCGAACCAGAAAACTGTCCATTTCAGCAGCTCATCCATAACCGCAGGAACATCATACAATGTACATAAATACAGTGTGATACAATGGAACATTTGGATCACTTTCCTGCCTCTTCCTCTCCGGCAGACAACCCCCATGAATTACCAGACATGGCGGTACAGTGTGGGACCCTCAGGCTGCGTTCACACTTAGCGGACTTACTGAAAATCTGCACCAAAATCCACATCAAATTCTGTGTCCAAACACAAACCATTGGTGTGGATTCTAACGTGGACTTTGATGCGGATCCTGAGCAGACTTCACCCCTTCAACCGAAAAGATGAAATCTGCCGCCGATCTGCACCAATATCTGGCATGTGTGAATGCGCTCCTACAGCTCCGCAGATCTCCAGCGGTACCTGAGCCTCCCGGGTCTTCTTTCTGTATCTTTACAGGTGGGTCCTTTTCTCCCACTGAAGAATCCAGATGCCTCTTCTTGGGTCGCTTCTTCCCAACGAGGTCTTTCTTCACCGAATCAGTCGGTGGAACGATGGGCTTCGCTGAGCTCGATGACTTCCTCCTCCTCTTCCTCCTCTGGCTCTTGCTTGAAGCCTCATCTGAAGAATCCAAGACATGTCTTGGTCTTCTCACTCCTTTCTTCCTCCGAATCTCCTCCTCTCCCTCCATAAAATCGCTCTGCTCTGGTCCAGCAGACATCGCCTCCTTCTCCATCGCCAGTCTCCAACACTCTCAACTGCCAACTGCCGCGACAACACAATTGCCCTGGCTGTAACCATGGCAGCAGTCATGTGATCAGTAACTGACCAATCACAGCCAACCATGATAAGTTTGAAATCGTATGTCCGCAGTTACTGAGATGTGATGAAGGACATTTACAGGAATATTCTCACCATTTTCCTCAGACTAATGACAATCTTTATTATTATAGTGGGAACTTGTCATGTCTGAGTGCTGAAGCCGTCCAGGACTTGGTGCGGGGTGATATTTGGGGGCAACATTCACATTCTTACAGTTTATTCTTCTTTCTTACTGCCAGATACTATTATTTCGTGAATATAATCTTATATTATAAGATTTTGAATCCATCCACCATATTAACCTTCACATATAAATGAGCATCTGTAATAATCCACGTTGCGGTTGTGTAATTGTTTGGCAGATTTCCCAATATGTCCTCATTTTCCCCCATATGACCTGATGATAGATTAACCACAGGCCGGGTCTCTTGTATAGAGATGGTGATTAATGATAATATCTCTCTACAAGGTGCCTCCATGGTTCTCCTTGTAATTGGTGCACACACGTTCGGGGTCTCCAGATCCCTCGCTCCCCATGACATGGCCATAGAGAATATGGTAAAATCCTGACCGCTGCCATCACTACCAGCTGATTAAAGACAGATGTAGTTTTAGGCCCATCAGAACATCATCCTGCTCTCAGAGCCACAAAATAACCTCACAGGATCCATCAACAGCATCTTGTTGGGGGTTTCCAGATACTTTACACTTAATATATGGTACACTGCAAAGACAATGGGGATCTACCAAGAGCAGGAGGATTACCTTATTGACTACAGAGCCAACCTGGGGCTTCATTACAGACAATCTGCGCCCACAATGAAGACATAGAGGGGCGAATATAAGAACAAACATTGTAAATGTTCCTATTCAAATGGGTTTGAAGAGATCCTAAATAACAGCAACACTTGATTGACTCTCAGCTGGGGGACGTTTTCTGCCCATTGATTCTCGCTCTTATGTTTTTAGTTTCAGGCAGGTGACATCACGAAGGAAATATAAGCTGCAGATATACTGATATAAACTGAAGAGCAAAAGGCTGTGAGATACAGAACAAGATAAAAGACACCAATGTATTCCAAACATATACATATATATAAAGTGCTGGTAACATTGTAGCATAGCGTGTGGGGCTGAGAAAGACCATGTGCCCATCCAGTCCAGCCTATTTTTCTGTAATGTTGATCCACAGGAAGGCAAAAGAAATCCAATGAGGTAATTTTTCCTAATTTTAGAGGTACAAATTCCTTCCCAACTCTAATATGGCAATCAGAATAATCCCTGGATCACCGACCCTTCTGAAGTAATTAGTGACTATTCAAGAAAGGTGTCCAGGCTCCTCTTAAACTCTTTTATCAAGTTCACTATCACTAAGCCCTCAGGCAGAGAGTTCCATAGCCTCACTGCTCTTACAGAAAAGAACCCCCTTCTATGTCGGTGTAGAAACCTTCTTTCCTCTGGACTTAGAGGGCGCCCCCTTGTTACAGTCACAGTCCTGGGTATAAATATATGATGGGAGAGATCTCTGTATCCCCTGATATATGTATACATAGTTATTAGGTCGCCCCTCAGTGCTCTTTTTTGCTAAGCTAAATAACCCCAATTTTCATAACTATTTCTGTTGCCCGCCTTTATGCCCGCTTAAACTTTATACGTCCTTCTTGAGTACTGGTGCACAAAGCTGTATACAATATTCCATGTGTGGTCTGACCAGTGACTTGTAAAGAGGAGGAACAATATTATCATCATGTGTCTCTAGATGTATTTTTATGCACCCCTTTGATCCTATTTGCTTTGGCTACAGCTGTCAGACACTGGTTGCTCCAGTTAAGCTTAAGGCCCATTTACACGGAGCGATAATCACTAAAAACGCTAAAAAGCGATCGTTTTAGCAATAATCGTTGCGTCTAAATGCATGCCCATCATCCACTTTTCGGGCACTGCTAGCTGATCGTTACATTCAGGCCAAACTAAAAATCGCTGTTCAGTCTTATCAGCAGTTCTCCACGGGTAGTGCTGATAGCATTGTTTCCCGCTGGAGAACAAAGGATGAGAATACAGTTCATAGCCTTCGGGCTATTATTGCTTTCAGCTAAGGCTTCATTTGCACACTAGTAAGCTATTAAGTGGCTGAGTAGCTACTAAATAGTTTATGCAAAATGATCCCTCAAAGCTGTTACTCGAAATGTCATTTGAGCGATCAGCGGGCCGTGTAAATGGGCCTTTCTGGTAACTAAAATCCCCAATTCCTTTTCCATGTTATGTTTGTCCAGGTTTCCCATTTAGTGTGTAATGGTGACGTGTATTTCCTCTGTCCGTGTGCAGAACTTTATATCTATCAGTATTTGGCCTCTTTCACACGGACGACAGCAATATTGCCACAAGAAAGTCGCAGCGGTATGGCATCTGTGCTCTGTGCAATATCACTGCATTTTCTCAGAGCAATATCATGATTTTGTGTTGCCACAAAGTGGCACGTGGCGGTACAAAGTCACACAACTTTATAGCGCTCTTTTCTACGATTTTCGGGAGCTTGAAATATAGGCCCTACCCCAAACATAAGCCCTGGCTGCATAAAAATCAATACATCACCTAACAGTTGCTGTCCGCTCCACCGCAACTATCCTTGCAGGGGACCCAGATATGGCTACACAGTGCACCCTTAATGCTTGTCCTAATATACAGGGACCCAGATATGGCTACACAGTGCTCCCTTAGTACTTGTCCTAATATATAGGAGACCAGATATGGCTACACAGTGCACCCTTAGTACTTGTCCTAATATACAGAGGGCCCAGACATGGTTACACAGTGCACCCTTAGTACTTGTCCTAATATACAGGGACCCAGATATGGCTACACAGTGCACCCTTAGTACTTGTCCTAATATACAGGGACCCAGATATGGCTACACAGTGCACCCTTAGTACTTGTCCTAATATACAGGGACCCAGACATGGCTACACAGTGCACCCTTAGTACTTGTCCTAATATACAGGGGGCCCAGACATTGCTACACAGTGCACCCTTAGTACTTGTCCTAATATACAGAGGGCCCAGACATGGTTACACAGTGCACCCTTAGTACTTGCCCTAATATATAGGGACTCAGACATGACTACACAGTGCACCCTTAGTACTTGTCCTAATATACAGAAGGCCCAGACATGGCTACACAGTGCACCCTTAGTACTTGTCCTAATATATAGGAGACCACATATGGCTACACAGTGCACCCTTAGTACTTGTCCTAATATATAGGAGACCAGACATGACTACACAGTGCACCCTTAGTACTTGCCCTAATATACAGGGACTCAGACATGACTACACAGTGCACCCTTAGTACTTGTCCTAATATACAGAGGGCCCAGACATGGCTACACAGTGCACGCTTAGTACTTATCCTAATATACAGGAGACCAGATATGGCTACACAGTGCACCCTTAGTACTTGTGCTAATACATAAGGGACGCAGACATGGCTACACTGTGCACCCTTAGTACTTGTCCTAATATACAGAGGGCCCAGACATGGCTACACAGTGCACCCTTAGTACTTGTCCTAATATACAGGGATCCAGACATGGCTACACAGTGCACCCTTAGTACTTGTCCTAATATACAGGCGGCCCAGACATGGCTACACGGTGCACACTTAGTACTTGTCCTAATATACAGAGGACCAAGACATGGTTACACAGTACACCCTTAGTACTTGCCCTAATATACAGGAACTCAGACATGACTACACAGTGCACCCTTAGTACTTCTCCTAATATACAGAGGGCCCAGACATGGCTACACAGTGCACCCTTAGTACTTGTCCTAATATGCAGAGGACCAAGACATGGCTACACAGTGCACCCTTAGTACTTGTCCTAATATATAGGAGACCAGACATGGCTACACAGTGCACCCTTAGTACTTGTCCTAATATATAGGGACCAGACATGACTACACAGGGCACCCTTAGTGCTTGTCCTAATATGCAGGGGACCAAGTCATGGCTACACAGTGCACCCTTAGTACTTGTCCTAATATACAGAGGGCCCAGACATGGCTACACAGTGCAGCCTTAGTACTTGTCCTAATATACAGAGGGCCCAGACATGGCTACACAGTGCACCCTTAGTACTTGTCCTAATATGCAGGGGACCAAGACATGGCTACACAGTGCACCCTTAGTACTTGTCCTAATATATGGGAGACCCAGACATGACTACACAGTGCAACCTTAGTACTTGTCCTAATACATAGGGGACCCAGACATGGCTACACAGTGCACCCTTAGCACTTGTCCTAATATACAGGAGACCCAGACATGACTACACAGTGCACCCTTAGTACTTGTCGTAATATATATGGGGACCCAGACATGACTACACAGTGCACCCTTAGTACTTGTCGTAATATATATGGGGACCCAGACATGACTACACAGTGCACCCTTAGTACTTGTCCTAATATACAGAGGGCCCAGACATGGCTACACAGTGCACCCTTAGTACTTGTCCTAATATATAGGAGACCAGACATGGCTACACAGGGCACCCTTAGTACTTGTCCTAATATACAGGGGGCCCAGACTTGGCTACACAGTGCACCCTTAGTACTTGTCCTAATATACAAAGGACCCAGACTTGACTATACAGGGCACCCTTAGTACTTGTCCTAATATATAGTGACCCAGACATGGCTACACAGTGCACCCTTAGTACTTGTCCTAATATATGGGAGACCCAGACATGACTACACAGTGCACCCTTAGTACTTGTCCTAATATATAGGGGACCGAGACATGGCTACACAGTGCACGCTTAGTACTTATCCTAATATACAGGAGACCAGACAAGGCTACACAGTGCACCCTTAGTACTTGTCCTAATATACAGGAGACCAGTTATGGCTACACAGTGCACCCTTAGTACTTGTCCTAATATATAGTAGACCCAGACATGACTACAGTGCACCCTTAGTACTTGTCCTAATATACAGGGGGCCCAGACATGGCTACACAGTGCACCCTTAGTACTTGTCCTAATATATAGGGGACCCAGACATGGCTACACAGTGCACCCTTAGTACTTGTTCTAATACATAAGGGGCACAGACATGGCTACACAGTGCACCCTTAGTACTTGTCCTAATATGCAGGGGAACAAAGACATGGCTACACAGTGCACCCTTAGTACTTGTCCTAATATATAGGAGACCAGATATGGCTACACAGTGCACCCTTAGTACTTGTCCTAATATATAGGAGAATAGATATGGCTACACAGGGCACCCTTAGTACTTGTCCTAATATATAGGGGCCCAGAAATGGCTACACAGTGCACCCTTAGTACTTGTCCTAATATATAGGAGACCAGATATGGCTACACAGTGCACCCTTAGTACTTGTCCTAGTATATAGGAGACCGGATATGGCTACACAGTGCACCCTTAGTACTTGTCCTAATATGCAGGGGACCAAGACGTGGCTACACAGGGCACCCTTAGTGCTTGTCCTAATATATATGGGGACCCAGACATGGCTACACAGTGCACCCTTAGTACTTGTCCTAATATGCAGGGGACCAAGACGTGGCTACACAGGGCACCCTTAGTACTTGTCCTAATATATAGGGGACCCAGACATGACTACACAGTGCACTTTTAGTACTTGTCCTAATATATAGGAGACCAGACATGGCTCCACAGGGCACAGTTAGTACTTGTTCTAATATATAGGGACTCAGACATGGCTACACAGTGTACCCTTAGTACTTGTCCTAATATATAGGAGACCAGATATGGCTACACAGTGCACCCTTAGTACTTGTCCTAATATACAGGAGACCCAGACATGACTACACAGTGCACCCTTAGTACTTGTCCTAATATATAGGGAACCCAGACATGACTACACAGTGCACCCTTAGTACTTGTCCTAATACATAAGGGGCCCAAGACATGGCTACACAGTGCACCCTTAGTACTTGTCCTAATATATAGGGACCCAGACATGACTACATAGTGCACCCTTAGAACTTGTCCTAATATATAGGGACCCAGACATGGCTACACATTGCACGCTTAGTACTTATCCTAATATACAGGAGACCAGACATGACTACACAGTGCACCCTTAGTACTTGTCCTAATATATAGGAGACCAGACATGACTACACAGTGCACCCTTAGTACTTGTCCTAATATATAGGGACCCAGACATGACTACACAGTGCACCCTTAGAACTTGTCCTAATATATAGGGACCCAGACATGACTACACAGTGCACCCTTAGTACTTGTCCTAATATATAGGGACCCATAGATGACTACACAGTGCACGCTTAGTACTTATCCTAATATACAGGAGACCCAGACATGACTACACAGTGCACCCTTAGTACTTGTCCTAATATGTAGGGACCCAGACATGGCTACACAGTGCACCCTTAGTACTTATCCCAATATACAGGAGACCAGACATGACTACACAGTGCACCCTTAGTACTTGTCCTAATATATAGGAGACCAGATATGGCTACACAGTGCACCCTTAGTACTTGTCCTAATATACAGGAGACCCAGACATGACTACACAGTGCAGCCTTAGTACTTGTCCTAATATATAGGAGACCAAGACATGGCTACACAGTGCACCCTTAGTACTTGTCCTAATATATAGGGGACCAAGACATGGCTACACAGTGCACCCTTAGTACTTGTCCTAGTATACAGAGGGCCCAGACATGGCTACACAGTGCACCCTTAGTACTTGTCCTAACATACAGGAGACCCAGATATGGCTGCACAGTGCACCCTTAGTAATTGTCCTAATATGCAGGGGACCAAGACATGGCTACACAGGGCACCCTTAGTACTTGTCCTAATATACAGGAGACCCAGACATGACTACACAGTGCACCCTTATTACTTGTTCTAATATATAGGAGACCAGACATTGCTCCACAGGGCACAGTTAGTACTTGTTCTAATATATAGGGACCCAGACATGGCTACATAGTGCACCCTTAGTACTTGTCCTAATATATAGGGAACCAGACATGACTACACAGTGCACCCTTAGTACTTGTCCTAATATATAGGGGCCCAGACATGACTACACAGTGCACCCTTAGTACTTGTCCTAATATACAGGGGACCCAGACATGGCTACACAGTGCACCCTTAGTACTTGTCCTAAGACATAAGGGGCCCAGACATGGCTACACAGTGCACCCTTAGTACTTGTCCTAATATATAGGAGACCCAATATGGCTACACAGTGCACCCTTAGTACTTGTCCTAATATATAGGGACCCAGACATGACTACACAGTGCACCCTTAGTACTTGTCCTAATATATAGGGGGCCAGACATGACTACACAGTACACCCTTAGTACTTGTCTTAACATGCAGGGGAACAAAGATATGGATACACAGTGCACCCTTAGTACTTGTACAAATATGCAGGGGACGAAGACATGACTACACAGTGCACCCTTAGTACTTGTCCTAATATGCAGGCGAACAAAGATATGGCTACACAGTGCACCCTTAGTACTTGTCCTAATATGCAGGGGAACAAAGATATGGCTACACAGTGCACCCTTAGTACTTGTCCTAATATGCAGGGGACCAAGACATGACTACACAGTGCATCCTTAGTACTTGTCCTAATATATAGGAAACCGGATATGGGTACACAGTGCACCCTTAGTACTTGTCCTAATATATAGGAGACCAGATACGGGTACACAGTGCACCCTTAGTACTTGTCCTAATATGCAATGGACCAAGACATGGCTACACCGTGCACCCTTAGTACTTGTCCTAATACATAGGGACCAGACATGACTACACAAGACACCCATAGTACTTGTCCTAATATATAGGGACCCAGACATGACTACACAGTGCACCCTTAGTACTTGTCCTAATATATAGGGACCCAGACATGACTACACAGTGCACCCTTAGTACTTGTCCTAATATATAGGAGACCAGATATGGGTACACAGTGCAGCCTTAGTACTTGTCCTAATATACAAAGGACCCAGACTTGACTGTACAGGGCACCCTTAGTACTTGTCCTAATATATAGTGACCCAGACATGGCTACACAGTGCACCCTTAGTACTTGTCCTAATATATGGGAGACCCAGACATGACTACACAGTGCACCCTTAGTACTTGTCCTAATATATAGGGGACCCAGACATGGCTACACAGTGCACGCTTAGTACTTATCCTAATATACAGGAGACCAGACAAGGCTACACAGTGCACCCTTAGTACTTGTCCTAATATACAGGAGACCAGTTATGGCTACACAGTGCACCCTTAGTACTTGTCCTAATATATAGTAGACCCAGACATGACTACAGTGCACCCTTAGTACTTGTCCTAATATACAGGGGGCCCAGACATGGCTACACAGTGCACCCTTAGTAATTGTCCTAATATATAGGGGACCCAGACATGGCTACACAGTGCACCCTTAGTACTTGTTCTAATACATAAGGGGCACAGACATGGCTACACAGTGCACCCTTAGTACTTGTCCTAATATGCAGGGGAACAAAGACATGGCTACACAGTGCACCCTTAGTACTTGTCCTAATATATAGGAGACCAGATATGGCTACACAGTGCACCCTTAGTACTTGTCCTAATATATAGGAGAATAGATATGGCTACACAGGGCACCCTTAGTACTTGTCCTAATATATAGGGGCCCAGAAATGGCTACACAGTGCACCCTTAGTACTTGTCCTAATATATAGGAGACCAGATATGGCTACACAGTGCACCCTTAGTACTTGTCCTAATATATAGGAGACCGGATATGGCTACACAGTGCACCCTTAGTACTTGTCCTAATATGCAGGGGACCAAGACGTGGCTACACAGGGCACCCTTAGTGCTTGTCCTAATATATATGGGGACCCAGACATGGCTACACAGTGCACCCTTAGTACTTGTCCTAATATGCAGGGGACCAAGACGTGGCTACACAGGGCACCCTTAGTACTTGTCCTAATATATAGGGGACCCAGACATGACTACACAGTGCACTTTTAGTACTTGTCCTAATATATAGGAGACCAGACATGGCTCCACAGGGCACAGTTAGTACTTGTTCTAATATATAGGGACTCAGACATGGCTACACAGTGCACCCTTAGTACTTGTCCTAATATATAGGAGACCAGATATGGCTACACAGTGCACCCTTAGTACTTGTCCTAATATACAGGAGACCCAGACATGACTACACAGTGCAGCCTTAGTACTTGTCCTAATATATAGGGGACCCACACATGGCTACACAGTGCACCCTTAGTACTTGTCCTAATACATAAGGGGCCCAAGACATGGCTACACAGTGCACCCTTAGTACTTGTCCTAATATATAGGGACCCAGACATGACTACACAGTGCACCCTTAGTACTTGTCCTAATATATAGGGACCCAGACATGACTACACAGTGCACCCTTAGTACTTGTCCTAATATATAGGGAACCCAGACATGACTACACAGTGCACCCTTAGTACTTGTCCTAATATATAGGGAACCCAGACATGACTACACAGTGCACCCTTAGTACTTGTCCTAATACATAAGGGGCCCAAGACATGGCTACACAGTGCACCCTTAGTACTTGTCCTAATATATAGGGACCCAGACATGACTACACAGTGCACCCTTAGTACTTGTCCTAATATATAGGGGACCCAGACATGACTACACAGTACAGCCTTAGTACTTGTCCTAATATATAGGAGACCAGACATGGCTCCACAGGGCACAGTTAGTACTTGTCCTAATATATAGGAGACCAGATATGGCTACACAGTGCACCCTTAGTACTTGTCCTAATATACAGGAGACCCAGACATGACTACTCAGTGCACCCTTAGTACTTGTCCTAATATATAGGGAACCCAGACATGACTACACAGTGCACCCTTAGTACTTGTCCTAATACATAAGGGGCCCAAGACATGGCTACACAGTGCACCCTTAGTACTTGTCCTAATATATAGGGACCCAGACATGACTACACAGTGCACCCTTAGAACTTGTCCTAATATATAGGGACCCAGACATGGCTACACATTGCACGCTTAGTACTTATCCTAATATACAGGAGACCAGACATGACTACACAGTGCACCCTTAGTACTTGTCCTAATATATAGGAGACCAGACATGACTACACAGTGCACCCTTAGTACTTGTCCTAATATATAGGGACCCAGACATGACTACACAGTGCACCCTTAGAACTTGTCCTAATATATAGGGACCCAGACATGACTACACAGTGCACCCTTAGTACTTGTCCTAATATATAGGGACCCATAGATGACTACACAGTGCACGCTTAGTACTTATCCTAATATACAGGAGACCGGATATGGCTACACAGTGCACCCTTAGTACTTGTCCTAATATGCAGGGGACCAGACATGACTACACAGTGCACCCTTAGTACTTGTCCTAATATGTAGGGACCCAGACATGGCTACACAGTGCACCCTTAGTATTGTCCTAATATATAGGGACCCAGACATGACTACACAGTGCACCCTTAGTACTTATCCCAATATACAGGAGACCAGACATGACTACACAGTGCACCCTTAGTACTTGTCTTAATATATAGGAGATCAGATATGGCTACACAGTGCACCCTTGGTACTTGTCCTAATATATAGGAGACCAGATATGGCTACACAGTGCACCCTTAGTACTTGTCCTAATATACAGGAGACCCAGACATGACTACACAGTGCAGCCTTAGTACTTGTCCTAATATATAGGGGACCCACACATGGCTACACAGTGCACCCTTAGTACTTGTCCTAATACATAAGGGGCCCAAGACATGGCTACACAGTGCACCCTTAGTACTTGTCCTAATATATAGGGACCCAGACATGACTACACAGTGCACCCTTAGTACTTGTCCTAATATATAGGGACCCAGACATGACTACACAGTGCACCCTTAGTACTTGTCCTAATATATAGGGAACCCAGACATGACTACACAGTGCACCCTTAGTACTTGTCCTAATATATAGGGAACCCAGACATGACTACACAGTGCACCCTTAGTACTTGTCCTAATACATAAGGGGCCCAAGACATGGCTACACAGTGCACCCTTAGTACTTGTCCTAATATATAGGGACCCAGACATGACTACACAGTGCACCCTTAGTACTTGTCCTAATATATAGGGGACCCAGACATGACTACACAGTACAGCCTTAGTACTTGTCCTAATATATAGGAGACCAGATATGGCTACACAGTGCACCCTTAGTACTTGTCTTAATATGCAGGGGACCAAGACATGGCTACACAGTACACCCATAGTACTTGTCCTAATATGCAGGGGAACAAAGACATGGCTACACAGTGCACCCTTAGTACTTGTCCTAATATATAGGGACCCAGACATGGCTACACAGTGCACCCTTAGTACTTGTCCTAATATATAGGGACCCAGATATGACTACACAGTGCACCCTTAGTACTTATCCTAATATACAGGAAACCAGACATGACTACAGAGTGCACCCTTAGTACTTGTCCTAATATATAGGAGACCAGATATGGGTACACAGTGCACCCTTGGTACTTGTCCTAATATATAGGGGACCCAGACATGGCTACACAGTGCACCCTTAGTACTTGTCCTAATATATAGGAGACCAGATATGGGTACATAGTGCACCCTTAGTACTTGTCCTAATATATAGGAGACCAGATATGGGTACACAGTGCACCCTTAGTACTTGTCCTAATATATAGGAGACCAGATATGGGTACACAGTGCACCCTTAGTACTTGTCCTAATATATAGGGGACCCAGACATGGCTACATAGTGCACCCTTAGTACTTGTTCTAATATGCAGGGGAACAAAGACATGGCTACACAATGCACCCTTAGTACTTGTCCTAATATGCAGGGGACCAAGACATGGCTACACAGTGCACACTTAGTACTTGTCCTAATATATAGGAGACCAGACATGGCTACACAGTGTACCCTTAGTACTTGTCCTAATATATAGGGGACTAGACATGGCTACACAGTGCACCCTTAGTACTTATACTAATATATAGGAGACCAGACATGGCTACACAGTACACCCTTCGTACTTGTCCTAATATATAGGACACCAGACATGGCTACACAGTGCACCCTTAGTACTTGTCCTAATATATAGGAGACCCAATATGGCTACAC
This sequence comes from Eleutherodactylus coqui, assembly GCF_035609145.1. Classification (NCBI taxonomy): domain Eukaryota; kingdom Metazoa; phylum Chordata; class Amphibia; order Anura; family Eleutherodactylidae; genus Eleutherodactylus; species Eleutherodactylus coqui. The sequence goes on from NW_027102355.1 coordinate 271,901, forward strand.
AGTGCACCCTTAGTACTTGTCCTAATATATAGGGGACCAGACATGGCTACACAGGGCACCCTTAGTACTTGTCCTAATATACAGGAGACCCTGACATGACTACACAGTGCACCCTAATGCTTGTCCTAATACACAGGGGACCCAATATGGCTCCACAGTGCACCCTTGGTACTTGTCCTAATATATAGGAGACCAGATATGGGTACACAGTGCACCCTTAGTACTTGTCCTAATATATAGGGGACCCAGACATGGCTACACAGTGCACCCTTAGTACTTGTCCTAATATACAGGGGGCCCAGACATGGCTACACAGTGCACCCTTAGTACTTGTTCTAATACATGAGGCGCGCAGACATGGCTACACAGTACAGACTAAGTACTTGTCCTAATATATAGGAGACCCAATATGGCTACACAGTGCACCCTTAGTACTTATCCTAATATACAGGAGACCAGACAAGGCTACACAGTGCACCCTTAGTACTTGTCCTAATATATAGTAGACCCAGACATGGCTACATAGTGCACCCTTAGTACTTGTCCTAATATATAGGGGACCCAGACATGGCTACACAGTGCACCCTTAGTACTTGTTCTAATACACAAGGGGCACAGACATGGCTACACAGTGCACCCTTCATACTTGTCCTAATATGCAGGGGAACAAAGACATGGCTACACAGTGCACCCTTAGTACTTGTCCTAATATATAGGATACCAGATATGGCTACACAGTGCACCCTTAGTACTTGTCCTAATATATAGGAGACTATATATGGCTACACAGGGCACCCTTAGTACTTGTCCTAATATATAGGGGCCCAGACATGGCTACACAGTGCACCCTTAGTACTTGTCATAATATATAGGAGACCAGATATGGCTACACAGTGCACCCTTAGTACTTGTCCTAATATATAGGAGACCGGATATGGCTACACAGTGCACCCTTAGTACTTGTCCTAATATGCAGGGGACCAAGACGTGGCTACACAGGGCACCCTTAGTACTTGTCCTAATATATAGGGACTCAGACATGGCTACACAGTGCACCCTTAGTGCTTGTCCTAATATATATGGGGACCCAGACATGGCTACACAGTGCACCCTTAGTACTTGTCCTAATATGCAGGGGACCAAGACGTGGCTACACAGGGCACCCTTAGTACTTGTCCTAATATATAGGGGACCCAGACATGACTACACAGTGCACCCTTAGTACTTGTCCTAATATATAGGAGACCAGACATGGCTCCACAGGGCACAGTTAGTACTTGTTCTAATATATAGGGACTCAGACATGGCTACATAGTGCACCCTTAGTACTTGTCCGAATATACAGGAGACCCAGACATGACTACACAGTGCACCCTTAGTACTTGTCCTAATATATAGGGAACCCAGACATGGCTACACAGTGCACCCTTAGTACTTGTCCTAATATGCAGGGGACCCAGACATGACTACACAGTGCACCCTTAGAACTTGTCCTAATATATAGGGACCCAGACATGGCTACACATTGCACGCTTAGTACTTATCCTAATATACAGGAGGCCAGACATGACTACACAGTGCACCCTTAGTACTTGTCCTAATATATAGGGACCCAGACATGACTACACAGTGCACCCTTAGAACTTGTCCTAATATATAGGGACCCAGACATGACTACACAGTGCACCGTTAGTACTTGTCCTAATATATAGGGACCCATAGATGACTACACAGTGCACGCTTAGTACTTATCCTAATATACAGGAGACCCAGACATGACTACACAGTGCACCCTTAGTACTTGTCCTAATATGTAGGGACCCAGACATGGCTACACAGTGCACCCTTAGTACTTATCCCAATATACAGGAGACCAGACATGACTACACAGTGCACCCTTAGTACTTGTCCTAATATATAGGAGACCAGATATGGCTACACAGTGCACCCTTAGTACTTGTCCTAATATACAGGAGACCCAGACATGACTACACAGTGCAGCCTTAGTACTTGTCCTAATATATAGGAGACCAAGACATGGCTACACAGTGCACCCTTAGTACTTGTCCTAATATATAGGGGACCAAGACATGGCTACACAGTGCACCCTTAGTACTTGTCCTAGTATACAGAGGGCCCAGACATGGCTACACAGTGCACCCTTAGTACTTGTCCTAACATACAGGAGACCCAGATATGGCTGCACAGTGCACCCTTAGTAATTGTCCTAATATGCAGGGGACCAAGACATGGCTACACAGGGCACCCTTAGTACTTGTCCTAATATACAGGAGACCCAGACATGACTACACAGTGCACCCTTATTACTTGTTCTAATATATAGGAGACCAGACATTGCTCCACAGGGCACAGTTAGTACTTGTTCTAATATATAGGGACCCAGACATGGCTACATAGTGCACCCTTAGTACTTGTCCTAATATATAGGGAACCAGACATGACTACACAGTGCACCCTTAGTACTTGTCCTAATATATAGGGGCCCAGACATGACTACACAGTGCACCCTTAGTACTTGTCCTAATATACAGGGTACCCAGACATGGCTACACAGTGCACCCTTAGTACTTGTCCTAAGACATAAGGGGCCCAGACATGGCTACACAGTGCACCCTTAGTACTTGTCCTAATATATAGGAGACCCAATATGGCTACACAGTGCACCCTTAGTACTTGTCCTAATATACAGGAGACCCAGACATGGCTACACAGTGCACCCTTAGTACTTGTCCTAATATATAGGGACCCAGACATGACTACACAGTGCACCCTTAGTACTTGTCCTAATATATAGGGGGCCAGACATGACTACACAGTACACCCTTAGTACTTGTCTTAATATGCAGGGGAACAAAGATATGGATACACAGTGCACCCTTAGTACTTGTACAAATATGCAGGGGACGAAGACATGACTACACAGTGCACCCTTAGTACTTGTCCTAATATGCAGGCGAACAAAGATATGGCTACACAGTGCACCCTTAGTACTTGTCCTAATATGCAGGGGAACAAAGATATGGCTACACAGTGCACCCTTAGTACTTGTCCTAATATGCAGGGGACCAAGACATGACTACACAGTGCATCCTTAGTACTTGTCCTAATATATAGGAAACCGGATATGGGTACACAGTGCACCCTTAGTACTTGTCCTAATATATAGGAGACCAGATACGGGTACACAGTGCACCCTTAGTACTTGTCCTAATATGCAATGGACCAAGACATGGCTACACCGTGCACCCTTAGTACTTGTCCTAATACATAGGGACCAGACATGACTACACAGGACGCCCATAGTACTTGTCCTAATATATAGGGACCCAGACATGACTACACAGTGCACCCTTAGTACTTGTCCTAATATATACGGACCCAGACATGACTACACAGTGCACCCTTAGTACTTGTCCTAATATATAGGAGACCAGATATGGGTACACAGTGCAGCCTTAGTACTTGTCCTAATATGCAGGGGACCAAGACATGGCTACACCGTGCACCCTTAGTACTTGTCCTAATATATAGGAGACCAGACATGGCTACACAGTGCACCCTTAGTACTTGTCCTAATATGCAGGGGACCCAGACATGGCTACACAGTGCACGCTTACTACTTGTCCTAATATATAGGAGACCAGATATGGCTACACAGTGCACCCTTAGTACTTGTCCTAATATGCAGGGGACCCAGACATGGCTACACCCTGCACCCTTAGTACTTGTCCTAATATATAGGGGACCCAGACATGGCTACACAGTGCACGCTTAGTACTTATCCTAATATACAGGAGACCAGACAAGGCTACACAGTGCACCCTTAGTACTTGTCCTAATATACAGGAGACCAGTTATGGCTACACAGTGCACCCTTAGTACTTGTCCTAATATATAGTAGACCCAGACATGACTACAGTGCACCCTTAGTACTTGTCCTAATATACAGGGGGCCCAGACATGGCTACACAGTGCACCCTTAGTACTTGTCCTATTATATAGGGGACCCAGACATAGCTACACAGTGCACCCTTAGTACTTGTTCTAATACATAAGGGGCACAGACATGGCTACACAGTGCACCCTTAGTACTTGTCCTAATATGCAGGGGAACAAAGACATGGCTACACAGTGCACCCTTAGTACTTGTCCTAATATATAGGAGACCAGATATGGCTACACAGTGCACCCTTAGTACTTGTCCTAATATATAGGAGACTAGATATGGCTACACAGGGCACCCTTAGTACTTGTCCTAATATATAGGGGCCCAGATATGGCTACACAGTGCACCCTTAGTACTTGTCCTAATATATAGGAGACCAGATATGGCTACACAGTGCACCCTTAGTACTTGTCCTAATATATAGGAGACCGGATATGGCTACACAGTGCACCCTTAGTACTTGTCCTAATATGCAGGGGACCAAGACGTGGCCACACAGGGCACCCTTAGTACTTGTCCTAATATATAGGGACTCAGACATGGCTACACAGTGCACCCTTACTGCTTGTCCTAATATATATGGGGACCCAGACATGGCTACACAGTGCACCCTTAGTACTTGTCCTAATATGCAGGGGACCAAGACGTGGCTACACAGGGCACCCTTAGTACTTGTCCTAATATATAGGGGACCCAGACATGACTACACAGTGCACCCTTAGTACTTGTCCTAATATATAGGAGACCCAATATGGCTACACAGTGCACCCTTAGTACTTGTCCTAATATACAGGAGACCCAGACATGGCTACACAGTGCACCCTTAGTACTTGTCCTAATATATAGGGACCCAGACATGACTACACAGTGCACCCTTAGTACTTGTCCTAATACATAGGGGGCCAGACATGACTACACAGTACACCCTTAGTACTTGTCTTAATATGCAGGGGAACAAAGATATGGATACACAGTGCACCCTTAGTACTTGTACAAATATGCAGGGGACGAAGACATGACTACACAGTGCACCCTTAGTACTTGTCCTAATATGCAGGCGAACAAAGATATGGCTACACAGTGCACCCTTAGTACTTGTCCTAATATGCAGGGGAACAAAGATATGGCTACACAGTGCACCCTTAGTACTTGTCCTAATATGCAGGGGACCAAGACATGACTACACAGTGCATCCTTAGTACTTGTCCTAATATATAGGAAACCGGATATGGGTACACAGTGCACCCTTAGTACTTGTCCTAATATATAGGAGACCAGATACGGGTACACAGTGCACCCTTAGTACTTGTCCTAATATGCAATGGACCAAGACATGGCTACACCGTGCACCCTTAGTTCTTGTCCTAATACATAGGGACCAGACATGACTACACAGGACACCCACAGTACTTGTCCTAATATATAGGGACCCAGACATGACTACACAGTGCACCCTTAGTACTTGTCCTAATATATAGGGACCCAGACATGACTACACAGTGCACCCTTAGTACTTGTCCTAATATATAGGAGACCAGATATGGGTACACAGTGCAGCCTTAGTACTTGTCCTAATATGCAGGGGACCAAGACATGGCTACACCGTGCACCCTTAGTACTTGTCCTAATATATAGGAGACCAGACATGGCTACACAGTGCACCCTTAGTACTTGTCCTAATATGCAGGGGACCCAGACATGGCTACACAGTGCACGCTTACTACTTGTCCTAATATATAGGAGACCAGATATGGCTACACAGTGCACCCTTAGTACTTGTCCTAATATGCAGGGGACCCAGACATGGCTACACCCTGCACCCTTAGTACTTGTCCTAATATATAGGGGACCCAGACATGGCTACACAGTGCACGCTTAGTACTTATCCTAATATACAGGAGACCAGACAAGGCTACACAGTGCACCCTTAGTACTTGTACTAATATACAGGAGACCAGTTATGGCTACACAGTGCACCCTTAGTACTTGTCCTAATATATAGTAGACCCAGACATGACTACAGTGCACCCTTAGTACTTGTCCTAATATACAGGGGGCCCAGACATGGCTACACAGTGCACCCTTAGTACTTGTCCTATTATATAGGGGACCCAGACATAGCTACACAGTGCACCCTTAGTACTTGTTCTAATACATAAGGGGCACAGACATGGCTACACAGTGCACCCTTAGTACTTGTCCTAATATGCAGGGGAACAAAGACATGGCTACACAGTGCACCCTTAGTACTTGTCCTAATATATAGGAGACCAGATATGGCTACACAGTGCACCCTTAGTACTTGTCCTAATATATAGGAGACTAGATATGGCTACACAGGGCACCCTTAGTACTTGTCCTAATATATAGGGGCCCAGATATGGCTACACAGTGCACCCTTAGTACTTGTCCTAATATATAGGAGACCAGATATGGCTACACAGTGCACCCTTAGTACTTGTCCTAATATATAGGAGACCGGATATGGCTACACAGTGCACCCTTAGTACTTGTCCTAATATGCAGGGGACCAAGACGTGGCCACACAGGGCACCCTTAGTACTTGTCCTAATATATAGGGACTCAGACATGGCTACACAGTGCACCCTTACTGCTTGTCCTAATATATATGGGGACCCAGACATGGCTACACAGTGCACCCTTAGTACTTGTCCTAATATGCAGGGGACCAAGACGTGGCTACACAGGGCACCCTTAGTACTTGTCCTAATATATAGGGGACCAGACATGGCTCCACAGGGCACAGTTAGTACTTGTTCTAATATATAGGGACTCAGACATGGCTACATAGTGCACCCTTAGTACTTGTCCTAATATACAGGAGACCCAGACATGACTACACAGTGCACCCTTAGTACTTGTCCTAATATATAGGGAACCCAGACATGACTACACAGTGCACCCTTAGTACTTGTCCTAATACATAAGGGGCCCAATACATGGCTACACAGTGCACCCTTAGTACTTGTCCTAATATATAGGGACCCAGACATGACTACACAGTGCACCCTTAGAACTTGTCCTAATATATAGGGACCCAGACATGGCTACACATTGCATGCTTAGTACTTATCCTAATATACAGGAGACCAGACATGACTACACAGTGCACCCTTAGTACTTGTCCTAATATATAGGAGACCAGACATGACTACACAGTGCACCCTTAGTACTTGTCCTAATATATAGGGACCCAGACATGACTACACAGTGCACCCTTAGAACTTGTCCTAATATATAGGGACCCAGACATGACTACACAGTGCACCCTTAGTACTTGTCCTAATATATAGGGACCCATAGATGACTACACAGTGCACGATTAGTACTTATCCTAATATACAGGAGACCCAGACATGACTACACAGTGCACCCTTAGTACTTGTCCTAATATGTAGGGACCCAGACATGGCTACACAGTGCACCCTTAGTACTTGTCCTAATATATAGGGACCCAGACATGACTACACAGTGCACCCTTAGTACTTATCCCAATATACAGGAGACCAGACATGACTACACAGTGCACCCTTAGTACTTGTCTTAATATATAGGAGATCAGATATGGGTACACAGTGCACCCTTGGTACTTGTCCTAATATATAGGAGACCAGATATGGCTACACAGTGCACCCTTAGTACTTGTCCTAATATATAGGGGACCAAGACATGGCTACACAGTGCACCCTTAGTACTTGTCCTAGTATACAGAGGGCCCAGACATGGCTACACAGTGCACCCTTAGTACTTGTCCTAACATACAGGAGACCCAGATATGGCTGCACAGTGCACCCTTAGTAATTGTCCTAATATGCAGGGGACCAAGACATGGCTACACAGGGCACCCTTAGTACTTGTCCTAATATACAGGAGACCCAGACATGACTACACAGTGCACCCTTATTACTTGTTCTAATATATAGGAGACCAGACATTGCTCCACAGGGCACAGTTAGTACTTGTTCTAATATATAGGGACCCAGACATGGCTACATAGTGCACCCTTAGTACTTGTCCTAATATATAGGGGCCCAGACATGACTACACAGTGCACCCTTAGTACTTGTCCTAATATACAGGGTACCCAGACATGGCTACACAGTGCACCCTTAGTACTTGTCCTAAGACATAAGGGGCCCAGACATGGCTACACAGTGCACCCTTAGTACTTGTCCTAATATATAGGAGACCCAATATGGCTACACAGTGCACCCTTAGTACTTGTCCTAATATACAGGAGACCCAGACATGGCTACACAGTGCACCCTTAGTACTTGTCCTAATATATAGGGACCCAGACATGACTACACAGTGTACCCTTAGTACTTGTCCTAATATATAGGGGGCCAGACATGACTACACAGTACACCCTTAGTACTTGTCTTAATATGCAGGGGAACAAAGATATGGATACACAGTGCACCCTTAGTACTTGTACAAATATGCAGGGGACGAAGACATGACTACACAGTGCACCTTTAGTACTTGTCCTAATATGCAGGCGAACAAAGATATGGCTACACAGTGCACCCTTAGTACTTGTCCTAATATGCAGGGGAACAAAGATATGGCTACACAGTGCACCCTTAGTACTTGTCCTAATATGCAGGGGACCAAGACATGACTACACAGTGCATCCTTAGTACTTGTCCTAATATATAGGAAACCGGATATGGGTACACAGTGCACCCTTAGTACTTGTCCTAATATATAGGAGACCAGATACGGGTACACAGTGCACCCTTAGTACTTGTCCTAATATGCAATGGACCAAGACATGGCTACACCGTGCACCCTTAGTACTTGTCCTAATACATAGGGACCAGACATGACTACACAGGACGCCCATAGTACTTGTCCTAATATATAGGGACCCAGACATGACTACACAGTGCACCCTTAGTACTTGTCCTAATATATACGGACCCAGACATGACTACACAGTGCACCCTTAGTACTTGTCCTAATATATAGGAGACCAGATATGGGTACACAGTGCAGCCTTAGTACTTGTCCTAATATGCAGGGGACCAAGACATGGCTACACCGTGCACCCTTAGTACTTGTCCTAATATATAGGAGACCAGACATGGCTACACAGTGCACCCTTAGTACTTGTCCTAATATGCAGGGGACCCAGACATGGCTACACAGTGCACGCTTACTACTTGTCCTAATATATAGGAGACCAGATATGGCTACACAGTGCACCCTTAGTACTTGTCCTAATATGCAGGGGACCCAGACATGGCTACACCCTGCACCCTTAGTACTTGTCCTAATATATAGGGGACCCAGACATGGCTACACAGTGCACGCTTAGTACTTATCCTAATATACAGGAGACCAGACAAGGCTACACAGTGCACCCTTAGTACTTGTCCTAATATACAGGAGACCAGTTATGGCTACACAGTGCACCCTTAGTACTTGTCCTAATATATAGTAGACCCAGACATGACTACAGTGCACCCTTAGTACTTGTCCTAATATACAGGGGGCCCAGACATGGCTACACAGTGCACCCTTAGTACTTGTCCTATTATATAGGGGACCCAGACATAGCTACACAGTGCACCCTTAGTACTTGTTCTAATACATAAGGGGCACAGACATGGCTACACAGTGCACCCTTAGTACTTGTCCTAATATGCAGGGGAACAAAGACATGGCTACACAGTGCACCCTTAGTACTTGTCCTAATATATAGGAGACCAGATATGGCTACACAGTGCACCCTTAGTACTTGTCCTAATATATAGGAGACTAGATATGGCTACACAGGGCACCCTTAGTACTTGTCCTAATATATAGGGGCCCAGATATGGCTACACAGTGCACCCTTAGTACTTGTCCTAATATATAGGAGACCAGATATGGCTACACAGTGCACCCTTAGTACTTGTCCTAATATATAGGAGACCGGATATGGCTACACAGTGCACCCTTAGTACTTGTCCTAATATGCAGGGGACCAAGACGTGGCCACACAGGGCACCCTTAGTACTTGTCCTAATATATAGGGACTCAGACATGGCTACACAGTGCACCCTTACTGCTTGTCCTAATATATATGGGGACCCAGACATGGCTACACAGTGCACCCTTAGTACTTGTCCTAATATGCAGGGGACCAAGACGTGGCTACACAGGGCACCCTTAGTACTTGTCCTAATATATAGGGGACCCAGACATGACTACACAGTGCACCCTTAGTACTTGTCCTAATATATAGGAGACCCAATATGGCTACACAGTGCACCCTTAGTACTTGTCCTAATATACAGGAGACCCAGACATGGCTACACAGTGCACCCTTAGTACTTGTCCTAATATATAGGGACCCAGACATGACTACACAGTGCACCCTTAGTACTTGTCCTAATACATAGGGGGCCAGACATGACTACACAGTACACCCTTAGTACTTGTCTTAATATGCAGGGGAACAAAGATATGGATACACAGTGCACCCTTAGTACTTGTACAAATATGCAGGGGACGAAGACATGACTACACAGTGCACCCTTAGTACTTGTCCTAATATGCAGGCGAACAAAGATATGGCTACACAGTGCACCCTTAGTACTTGTCCTAATATGCAGGGGAACAAAGATATGGCTACACAGTGCACCCTTAGTACTTGTCCTAATATGCAGGGGAACAAAGATATGGCTACACAGTGCATCCTTAGTACTTGTCCTAATATATAGGAAACCGGATATGGGTACACAGTGCACCCTTAGTACTTGTCCTAATATATAGGAGACCAGATACGGGTACACAGTGCACCCTTAGTACTTGTCCTAATATGCAATGGACCAAGACATGGCTACACCGTGCACCCTTAGTTCTTGTCCTAATACATAGGGACCAGACATGACTACACAGGACACCCACAGTACTTGTCCTAATATATAGGGACCCAGACATGACTACACAGTGCACCCTTAGTACTTGTCCTAATATATAGGGACCCAGACATGACTACACAGTGCACCCTTAGTACTTGTCCTAATATATAGGAGACCAGATATGGGTACACAGTGCAGCCTTAGTACTTGTCCTAATATGCAGGGGACCAAGACATGGCTACACCGTGCACCCTTAGTACTTGTCCTAATATATAGGAGACCAGACATGGCTACACAGTGCACCCTTAGTACTTGTCCTAATATGCAGGGGACCCAGACATGGCTACACAGTGCACGCTTACTACTTGTCCTAATATATAGGAGACCAGATATGGCTACACAGTGCACCCTTAGTACTTGTCCTAATATGCAGGGGACCCAGACATGGCTACACCCTGCACCCTTAGTACTTGTCCTAATATATAGGGGACCCAGACATGGCTACACAGTGCACGCTTAGTACTTATCCTAATATACAGGAGACCAGACAAGGCTACACAGTGCACCCTTAGTACTTGTACTAATATACAGGAGACCATTTATGGCTACACAGTGCACCCTTAGTACTTGTCCTAATATATAGTAGACCCAGACATGACTACAGTGCACCCTTAGTACTTGTCCTAATATACAGGGGGCCCAGACATGGCTACACAGTGCACCCTTAGTACTTGTCCTATTATATAGGGGACCCAGACATAGCTACACAGTGCACCCTTAGTACTTGTTCTAATACATAAGGGACCAAGACATGGCTACACAGTGCACCCTTAGTACTTGTCCTAATATGCAGGGGAACAAAGACATGGCTACACAGTGCACCCTTAGTACTTGTCCTAATATATAGGAGACCAGATATGGCTACACAGTGCACCCTTAGTACTTGTCCTAATATATAGGAGACTAGATATGGCTACACAGGGCACCCTTAGTACTTGTCCTAATATATAGGGGCCCAGATATGGCTACACAGTGCACCCTTAGTACTTGTCCTAATATATAGGAGACCAGATATGGCTACACAGTGCACCCTTAGTACTTGTCCTAATATATAGGAGACCGGATATGGCTACACAGTGCACCCTTAGTACTTGTCCTAATATGCAGGGGACCAAGACGTGGCCACACAGGACACCCTTAGTACTTGTCCTAATATATAGGGACTCAGACATGGCTACACAGTGCACCCTTACTGCTTGTCCTAATATATATGGGGACCCAGACATGGCTACACAGTGCACCCTTAGTACTTGTCCTAATATGCAGGGGACCAAGACGTGGCTACACAGGGCACCCTTAGTACTTGTCCTAATATATAGGGGACCAGACATGGCTCCACAGGGCACAGTTAGTACTTGTTCTAATATATAGGGACTCAGACATGGCTACATAGTGCACCCTTAGTACTTGTCCTAATATACAGGAGACCCAGACATGACTACACAGTGCACCCTTAGTACTTGTCCTAATATATAGGGAACCCAGACATGACTACACAGTGCACCCTTAGTACTTGTCCTAATACATAAGGGGCCCAATACATGGCTACACAGTGCACCCTTAGTACTTGTCCTAATATATAGGGACCCAGACATGACTACACAGTGCACCCTTAGAACTTGTCCTAATATATAGGGACCCAGACATGGCTACACATTGCATGCTTAGTACTTATCCTAATATACAGGAGACCAGACATGACTACACAGTGCACCCTTACTACTTGTCCTAATATATAGGAGACCAGACATGACTACACAGTGCACCCTTAGTACTTGTCCTAATATATAGGGACCCAGACATGACTACACAGTGCACCCTTAGAACTTGTCCTAATATATAGGGACCCAGACATGACTACACAGTGCACCCTTAGTACTTGTCCTAATATATAGGGACCCATAGATGACTACACAGTGCACGATTAGTACTTATCCTAATATACAGGAGACCCAGACATGACTACACAGTGCACCCTTAGTACTTGTCCTAATATGTAGGGACCCAGACATGGCTACACAGTGCACTCTTAGTACTTGTCCTAATATATAGGGACCCAGACATGACTACACAGTGCACCCTTAGTACTTATCCCAATATACAGGAGACCAGACATGACTACACAGTGCACCCTTAGTACTTGTCTTAATATATAGGAGATCAGATATGGGTACACAGTGCACCCTTGGTACTTGTCCTAATATATAGGAGACCAGATATGGCTACACAGTGCACCCTTAGTACTTGTCCTAATATATAGGGGACCAAGACATGGCTACACAGTGCACCCTTAGTACTTGTCCTAGTATACAGAGGGCCCAGACATGGCTACACAGTGCACCCTTAGTACTTGTCCTAACATACAGGAGACCCAGATATGGCTGCACAGTGCACCCTTAGTAATTGTCCTAATATGCAGGGGACCAAGACATGGCTACACAGGGCACCCTTAGTACTTGTCCTAATATACAGGAGACCCAGACATGACTACACAGTGCACCCTTATTACTTGTTCTAATATATAGGAGACCAAACATTGCTCCACAGGGCACAGTTAGTACTTGTTCTAATATATAGGGACCCAGACATGGCTACATAGTGCACCCTTAGTACTTGTCCTAATATATAGGGGCCCAGACATGACTACACAGTGCACCCTTAGTACTTGTCCTAATATACAGGGTACCCAGACATGGCTACACAGTGCACCCTTAGTACTTGTCCTAAGACATAAGGGGCCCAGACATGGCTACACAGTGCACCCTTAGTACTTGTCCTAATATATAGGAGACCCAATATGGCTACACAGTGCACCCTTAGTACTTGTCCTAATATACAGGAGACCCAGACATGGCTACACAGTGCACCCTTAGTACTTGTCCTAATATATAGGGACCCAGACATGACTACACAGTGTACCCTTAGTACTTGTCCTAATATATAGGGGGCCAGACATGACTACACAGTACACCCTTAGTACTTGTCTTAATATGCAGGGGAACAAAGATATGGATACACAGTGCACCCTTAGTACTTGTACAAATATGCAGGGGACGAAGACATGACTACACAGTGCACCTTTAGTACTTGTCCTAATATGCAGGCGAACAAAGATATGGCTACACAGTGCACCCTTAGTACTTGTCCTAATATGCAGGGGAACAAAGATATGGCTACACAGTGCACCCTTAGTACTTGTCCTAATATGCAGGGGACCAAGACATGACTACACAGTGCATCCTTAGTACTTGTCCTAATATATAGGAAACCGGATATGGGTACACAGTGCACCCTTAGTACTTGTCCTAATATATAGGAGACCAGATACGGGTACACAGTGCACCCTTAGTACTTGTCCTAATATGCAATGGACCAAGACATGGCTACACCGTGCACCCTTAGTACTTGTCCTAATACATAGGGACCAGACATGACTACACAGGACGCCCATAGTACTTGTCCTAATATATAGGGACCCAGACATGACTACACAGTGCACCCTTAGTACTTGTCCTAATATATACGGACCCAGACATGACTACACAGTGCACCCTTAGTACTTGTCCTAATATATAGGAGACCAGATATGGGTACACAGTGCAGCCTTAGTACTTGTCCTAATATGCAGGGGACCAAGACATGGCTACACCGTGCACCCTTAGTACTTGTCCTAATATATAGGAGACCAGACATGGCTACACAGTGCACCCTTAGTACTTGTCCTAATATGCAGGGGACCCAGACATGGCTACACAGTGCACGCTTACTACTTGTCCTAATATATAGGAGACCAGATATGGCTACACAGTGCACCCTTAGTACTTGTCCTAATATGCAGGGGACCCAGACATGGCTACACCCTGCACCCTTAGTACTTGTCCTAATATATAGGGGACCCAGACATGGCTACACAGTGCACGCTTAGTACTTATCCTAATATACAGGAGACCAGACAAGGCTACACAGTGCACCCTTAGTACTTGTCCTAATATACAGGAGACCAGTTATGGCTACACAGTGCACCCTTAGTACTTGTCCTAATATATAGTAGACCCAGACATGACTACAGTGCACCCTTAGTACTTGTCCTAATATACAGGGGGCCCAGACATGGCTACACAGTGCACCCTTAGTACTTGTCCTATTATATAGGGGACCCAGACATAGCTACACAGTGCACCCTTAGTACTTGTTCTAATACATAAGGGGCACAGACATGGCTACACAGTGCACCCTTAGTACTTGTCCTAATATGCAGGGGAACAAAGACATGGCTACACAGTGCACCCTTAGTACTTGTCCTAATATATAGGAGACCAGATATGGCTACACAGTGCACCCTTAGTACTTGTCCTAATATATAGGAGACTAGATATGGCTACACAGGGCACCCTTAGTACTTGTCCTAATATATAGGGGCCCAGATATGGCTACACAGTGCACCCTTAGTACTTGTCCTAATATATAGGAGACCAGATATGGCTACACAGTGCACCCTTAGTACTTGTCCTAATATATAGGAGACCGGATATGGCTACACAGTGCACCCTTAGTACTTGTCCTAATATGCAGGGGACCAAGACGTGGCCACACAGGGCACCCTTAGTACTTGTCCTAATATATAGGGACTCAGACATGGCTACACAGTGCACCCTTACTGCTTGTCCTAATATATATGGGGACCCAGACATGGCTACACAGTGCACCCTTAGTACTTGTCCTAATATGCAGGGGACCAAGACGTGGCTACACAGGGCACCCTTAGTACTTGTCCTAATATATAGGGGACCCAGACATGACTACACAGTGCACCCTTAGTACTTGTCCTAATATATAGGAGACACAATATGGCTACACAGTGCACCCTTAGTACTTGTCCTAATATACAGGAGACCCAGACATGGCTACACAGTGCACCCTTAGTACTTGTCCTAATATATAGGGACCCAGACATGACTACACAGTGCACCCTTAGTACTTGTCCTAATACATAGGGGGCCAGACATGACTACACAGTACACCCTTAGTACTTGTCTTAATATGCAGGGGAACAAAGATATGGATACACAGTGCACCCTTAGTACTTGTACAAATATGCAGGGGACGAAGACATGACTACACAGTGCACCCTTAGTACTTGTCCTAATATGCAGGCGAACAAAGATATGGCTACACAGTGCACCCTTAGTACTTGTCCTAATATGCAGGGGAACAAAGATATGGCTACACAGTGCACCCTTAGTACTTGTCCTAATATGCAGGGGACCAAGACATGACTACACAGTGCATCCTTAGTACTTGTCCTAATATATAGGAAACCGGATATGGGTACACAGTGCACCCTTAGTACTTGTCCTAATATATAGGAGACCAGATACGGGTACACAGTGCACCCTTAGTACTTGTCCTAATATGCAATGGACCAAGACATGGCTACACCGTGCACCCTTAGTTCTTGTCCTAATACATAGGGACCAGACATGACTACACAGGACACCCATAGTACTTGTCCTAATATATAGGGACCCAGACATGACTACACAGTGCACCCTTAGTACTTGTCCTAATATATAGGGACCCAGACATGACTACACAGTGCACCCTTAGTACTTGTCCTAATATATAGGAGACCAGATATGGGTACACAGTGCAGCCTTAGTACTTGTCCTAATATGCAGGGGACCAAGACATGGCTACACCGTGCACCCTTAGTACTTGTCCTAATATATAGGAGACCAGATATGGCTACACAGTGCACCCTTAGTACTTGTCCTAATATGCAGGGGACCCAGACATGGCTACACCCTGCACCCTTAGTACTTGTCCTAATATATAGGGGACCCAGACATGGCTACACAGTGCACGCTTAGTACTTATCCTAATATACAGGAGACCAGACAAGGCTACACAGTGCACCCTTAGTACTTGTACTAATATACAGGAGACCAGTTATGGCTACACAGTGCACCCTTAGTACTTGTCCTAATATATAGTAGACCCAGACATGACTACAGTGCACCCTTAGTACTTGTCCTAATATACAGGGGGCCCAGACATGGCTACACAGTGCACCCTTAGTACTTGTCCTATTATATAGGGGACCCAGACATAGCTACACAGTGCACCCTTAGTACTTGTTCTAATACATAAGGGGCACAGACATGGCTACACAGTGCACCCTTAGTAATTGTCCTAATATGCAGGGGAACAAAGACATGGCTACACAGTGCACCCTTAGTACTTGTCCTAATATATAGGAGACCAGATATGGCTACACAGTGCACCCTTAGTACTTGTCCTAATATATAGGAGACTAGATATGGCTACACAGGGCACCCTTAGTACTTGTCCTAATATATAGGGGCCCAGATATGGCTACACAGTGCACCCTTAGTACTTGTCCTAATATATAGGAGACCAGATATGGCTACACAGTGCACCCTTAGTACTTGTCCTAATATATAGGAGACCGGATATGGCTACACAGTGCACCCTTAGTACTTGTCCTAATATGCAGGGGACCAAGACGTGGCCACACAGGGCACCCTTAGTACTTGTCCTAATATATAGGGACTCAGACATGGCTACACAGTGCACCCTTACTGCTTGTCCTAATATATATGGGGACCCAGACATGGCTACACAGTGCACCCTTAGTACTTGTCCTAATATGCAGGGGACCAAGACGTGGCTACACAGGGCACCCTTAGTACTTGTCCTAATATATAGGGGACCCAGACATGACTACACAGTGCACCCTTAGTACTTGTCCTAATATATAGGAGACCAGACATGGCTCCACAGGGCACAGTTAGTACTTGTTCTAATATATAGGGACTCAGACATGGCTACATAGTGCACCCTTAGTACTTGTCCTAATATACAGGAGACCCAGACATGACTACACAGTGCACCCTTACTGCTTGTCCTAATATATATGGGGACCCAGACATGGCTACACAGTGCACCCTTAGTACTTGTCCTAATATGCAGGGGACCAAGACGTGGCTACACAGGGCACCCTTAGTACTTGTCCTAATATATAGGGGACCAGACATGGCTCCACAGGGCACAGTTAGTACTTGTTCTAATATATAGGGACTCAGACATGGCTACATAGTGCACCCTTAGTACTTGTCCTAATATACAGGAGACCCAGACATGACTACACAGTGCACCCTTAGTACTTGTCCTAATATATAGGGAACCCAGACATGACTACACAGTGCACCCTTAGTACTTGTCCTAATACATAAGGGGCCCAATACATGGCTACACAGTGCACCCTTAGTACTTGTCCTAATATATAGGGACCCAGACATGACTACACAGTGCACCCTTAGAACTTGTCCTAATATATAGGGACCCAGACATGGCTACACATTGCATGCTTAGTACTTATCCTAATATACAGGAGACCAGACATGACTACACAGTGCACCCTTAGTACTTGTCCTAATATATAGGAGACCAGACATGACTACACAGTGCACCCTTAGTACTTGTCCTAATATATAGGGACCCAGACATGACTACACAGTGCACCCTTAGAACTTGTCCTAATATATAGGGACCCAGACATGACTACACAGTGCACCCTTAGTACTTGTCCTAATATATAGGGACCCATAGATGACTACACAGTGCACGATTAGTACTTATCCTAATATACAGGAGACCCAGACATGACTACACAGTGCACCCTTAGTACTTGTCCTAATATGTAGGGACCCAGACATGGCTACACAGTGCACCCTTAGTACTTGTCCTAATATATAGGGACCCAGACATGACTACACAGTGCACCCTTAGTACTTATCCCAATATACAGGAGACCAGACATGACTACACAGTGCACCCTTAGTACTTGTCTTAATATATAGGAGATCAGATATGGGTACACAGTGCACCCTTGGTACTTGTCCTAATATATAGGAGACCAGATATGGCTACACAGTGCACCCTTAGTACTTGTCCTAATATATAGGGGACCAAGACATGGCTACACAGTGCACCCTTAGTACTTGTCCTAGTATACAGAGGGCCCAGACATGGCTACACAGTGCACCCTTAGTACTTGTCCTAACATACAGGAGACCCAGATATGGCTGCACAGTGCACCCTTAGTAATTGTCCTAATATGCAGGGGACCAAGACATGGCTACACAGGGCACCCTTAGTACTTGTCCTAATATACAGGAGACCCAGACATGACTACACAGTGCACCCTTATTACTTGTTCTAATATATAGGAGACCAGACATTGCTCCACAGGGCACAGTTAGTACTTGTTCTAATATATAGGGACCCAGACATGGCTACATAGTGCACCCTTAGTACTTGTCCTAATATATAGGGGCCCAGACATGACTACACAGTGCACCCTTAGTACTTGTCCTAATATACAGGGTACCCAGACATGGCTACACAGTGCACCCTTAGTACTTGTCCTAAGACATAAGGGGCCCAGACATGGCTACACAGTGCACCCTTAGTACTTGTCCTAATATATAGGAGACCCAATATGGCTACACAGTGCACCCTTAGTACTTGTCCTAATATACAGGAGACCCAGACATGGCTACACAGTGCACCCTTAGTACTTGTCCTAATATATAGGGACCCAGACATGACTACACAGTGTACCCTTAGTACTTGTCCTAATATATAGGGGGCCAGACATGACTACACAGTACACCCTTAGTACTTGTCTTAATATGCAGGGGAACAAAGATATGGATACACAGTGCACCCTTAGTACTTGTACAAATATGCAGGGGACGAAGACATGACTACACAGTGCACCTTTAGTACTTGTCCTAATATGCAGGCGAACAAAGATATGGCTACACAGTGCACCCTTAGTACTTGTCCTAATATGCAGGGGAACAAAGATATGGCTACACAGTGCACCCTTAGTACTTGTCCTAATATGCAGGGGACCAAGACATGACTACACAGTGCATCCTTAGTACTTGTCCTAATATATAGGAGACCAGATATGGGTACACAGTGCACCCTTAGTACTTGTCCTAATATATAGGAGACCAGATACGGGTACACAGTGCACCCTTAGTACTTGTCCTAATATGCAATGGACCAAGACATGGCTACACCGTGCACCCTTAGTACTTGTCCTAATACATAGGGACCAGACATGACTACACAGGACGCCCATAGTACTTGTCCTAATATATAGGGACCCAGACATGACTACACAGTGCACCCTTAGTACTTGTCCTAATATATACGGACCCAGACATGACTACACAGTGCACCCTTAGTACTTGTCCTAATATATAGGAGACCAGATATGGGTACACAGTGCAGCCTTAGTACTTGTCCTAATATGCAGGGGACCAAGACATGGCTACACCGTGCACCCTTAGTACTTGTCCTAATATATAGGAGACCAGACATGGCTACACAGTGCACCCTTAGTACTTGTCCTAATATGCAGGGGACCCAGACATGGCTACACAGTGCACGCTTACTACTTGTCCTAATATATAGGAGACCAGATATGGCTACACAGTGCACCCTTAGTACTTGTCCTAATATGCAGGGGACCCAGACATGGCTACACCCTGCACCCTTAGTACTTGTCCTAATATATAGGGGACCCAGACATGGCTACACAGTGCACGCTTAGTACTTATCCTAATATACAGGAGACCAGACAAGGCTACACAGTGCACCCTTAGTACTTGTCCTAATATACAGGAGACCAGTTATGGCTACACAGTGCACCCTTAGTACTTGTCCTAATATATAGTAGACCCAGACATGACTACAGTGCACCCTTAGTACTTGTCCTAATATACAGGGGGCCCAGACATGGCTACACAGTGCACCCTTAGTACTTGTCCTATTATATAGGGGACCCAGACATAGCTACACAGTGCACCCTTAGTACTTGTTCTAATACATAAGGGGCACAGACATGGCTACACAGTGCACCCTTAGTACTTGTCCTAATATGCAGGGGAACAAAGACATGGCTACACAGTGCACCCTTAGTACTTGTCCTAATATATAGGAGACCAGATATGGCTACACAGTGCACCCTTAGTACTTGTCCTAATATATAGGAGACTAGATATGGCTACACAGGGCACCCTTAGTACTTGTCCTAATATATAGGGGCCCAGATATGGCTACACAGTGCACCCTTAGTACTTGTCCTAATATATAGGAGACCAGATATGGCTACACAGTGCACCCTTAGTACTTGTCCTAATATATAGGAGACCGGATATGGCTACACAGTGCACCCTTAGTACTTGTCCTAATATGCAGGGGACCAAGACGTGGCCACACAGGGCACCCTTAGTACTTGTCCTAATATATAGGGACTCAGACATGGCTACACAGTGCACCCTTACTGCTTGTCCTAATATATATGGGGACCCAGACATGGCTACACAGTGCACCCTTAGTACTTGTCCTAATATGCAGGGGACCAAGACGTGGCTACACAGGGCACCCTTAGTACTTGTCCTAATATATAGGGGACCCAGACATGACTACACAGTGCACCCTTAGTACTTGTCCTAATATATAGGAGACACAATATGGCTACACAGTGCACCCTTAGTACTTGTCCTAATATACAGGAGACCCAGACATGGCTACACAGTGCACCCTTAGTACTTGTCCTAATATATAGGGACCCAGACATGACTACACAGTGCACCCTTAGTACTTGTCCTAATACATAGGGGGCCAGACATGACTACACAGTACACCCTTAGTACTTGTCTTAATATGCAGGGGAACAAAGATATGGATACACAGTGCACCCTTAGTACTTGTACAAATATGCAGGGGACGAAGACATGACTACACAGTGCACCCTTAGTACTTGTCCTAATATGCAGGCGAACAAAGATATGGCTACACAGTGCACCCTTAGTACTTGTCCTAATATGCAGGGGAACAAAGATATGGCTACACAGTGCACCCTTAGTACTTGTCCTAATATGCAGGGGACCAAGACATGACTACACAGTGCATCCTTAGTACTTGTCCTAATATATAGGAAACCGGATATGGGTACACAGTGCACCCTTAGTACTTGTCCTAATATATAGGAGACCAGATACGGGTACACAGTGCACCCTTAGTACTTGTCCTAATATGCAATGGACCAAGACATGGCTACACCGTGCACCCTTAGTTCTTGTCCTAATACATAGGGACCAGACATGACTACACAGGACACCCATAGTACTTGTCCTAATATATAGGGACCCAGACATGACTACACAGTGCACCCTTAGTACTTGTCCTAATATATAGGGACCCAGACATGACTACACAGTGCACCCTTAGTACTTGTCCTAATATATAGGAGACCAGATATGGGTACACAGTGCAGCCTTAGTACTTGTCCTAATATGCAGGGGACCAAGACATGGCTACACCGTGCACCCTTAGTACTTGTCCTAATATATAGGAGACCAGACATGGCTACACAGTGCACCCTTAGTACTTGTCCTAATATGCAGGGGACCCAGACATGGCTACACAGTGCACGCTTACTACTTGTCCTAATATATAGGAGACCAGATATGGCTACACAGTGCACCCTTAGTACTTGTCCTAATATGCAGGGGACCCAGACATGGCTACACCCTGCACCCTTAGTACTTGTCCTAATATATAGGGGACCCAGACATGGCTACACAGTGCACGCTTAGTACTTATCCTAATATACAGGAGACCAGACAAGGCTACACAGTGCACCCTTAGTACTTGTACTAATATACAGGAGACCAGTTATGGCTACACAGTGCACCCTTAGTACTTGTCCTAATATATAGTAGACCCAGACATGACTACAGTGCACCCTTAGTACTTGTCCTAATATACAGGGGGCCCAGACATGGCTACACAGTGCACCCTTAGTACTTGTCCTATTATATAGGGGACCCAGACATAGCTACACAGTGCACCCTTAGTACTTGTTCTAATATATAAGGGGCACAGACATGGCTACACAGTGCACCCTTAGTACTTGTCCTAATATGCAGGGGAACAAAGACATGGCTACACAGTGCACCCTTAGTACTTGTCCTAATATATAGGAGACCAGATATGGCTACACAGTGCACCCTTAGTACTTGTCCTAATATATAGGAGACTAGATATGGCTACACAGGGCACCCTTAGTACTTGTCCTAATATATAGGGGCCCAGATATGGCTACACAGTGCACCCTTAGTACTTGTCCTAATATATAGGAGACCAGATATGGCTACACAGTGCACCCTTAGTACTTGTCCTAATATATAGGAGACCGGATATGGCTACACAGTGCACCCTTAGTACTTGTCCTAATATGCAGGGGACCAAGACGTGGCCACACAGGGCACCCTTAGTACTTGTCCTAATATATAGGGACTCAGACATGGCTACACAGTGCACCCTTACTGCTTGTCCTAATATATATGGGGACCCAGACATGGCTACACAGTGCACCCTTAGTACTTGTCCTAATATGCAGGGGACCAAGACGTGGCTACACAGGGCACCCTTAGTACTTGTCCTAATATATAGGGGACCCAGACATGACTACACAGTGCACCCTTAGTACTTGTCCTAATATATAGGAGACCAGACATGGCTCCACAGGGCACAGTTAGTACTTGTTCTAATATATAGGGACTCAGACATGGCTACATAGTGCACCCTTAGTACTTGTCCTAATATACAGGAGACCCAGACATGACTACACAGTGCACCCTTAGTACTTGTCCTAATATATAGGGAACCCAGACATGACTACACAGTGCACCCTTAGTACTTGTCCTAATATATAGGAGACCAGATATGGGTACACAGTGCAGCCTTAGTACTTGTCCTAATATGCAGGGGACCAAGACATGGCTACACCGTGCACCCTTAGTACTTGTCCTAATATATAGGAGACCAGACATGGCTACACAGTGCACCCTTAGTACTTGTCCTAATATGCAGGGGACCCAGACATGGCTACACAGTGCACGCTTACTACTTGTCCTAATATATAGGAGACCAGATATGGCTACACAGTGCACCCTTAGTACTTGTCCTAATATGCAGGGGACCCAGACATGGCTACACCCTGCACCCTTAGTACTTGTCCTAATATATAGGGGACCCAGACATGGCTACACAGTGCACGCTTAGTACTTATCCTAATATACAGGAGACCAGACAAGGCTACACAGTGCACCCTTAGTACTTGTACTAATATACAGGAGACCAGTTATGGCTACACAGTGCACCCTTAGTACTTGTCCTAATATATAGTAGACCCAGACATGACTACAGTGCACCCTTAGTACTTGTCCTAATATACAGGGGGCCCAGACATGGCTACACAGTGCACCCTTAGTACTTGTCCTATTATATAGGGGACCCAGACATAGCTACACAGTGCACCCTTAGTACTTGTTCTAATATATAAGGGGCACAGACATGGCTACACAGTGCACCCTTAGTACTTGTCCTAATATGCAGGGGAACAAAGACATGGCTACACAGTGCACCCTTAGTACTTGTCCTAATATATAGGAGACCAGATATGGCTACACAGTGCACCCTTAGTACTTGTCCTAATATATAGGAGACTAGATATGGCTACACAGGGCACCCTTAGTACTTGTCCTAATATATAGGGGCCCAGATATGGCTACACAGTGCACCCTTAGTACTTGTCCTAATATATAGGAGACCAGATATGGCTACACAGTGCACCCTTAGTACTTGTCCTAATATATAGGAGACCGGATATGGCTACACAGTGCACCCTTAGTACTTGTCCTAATATGCAGGGGACCAAGACGTGGCCACACAGGGCACCCTTAGTACTTGTCCTAATATATAGGGACTCAGACATGGCTACACAGTGCACCCTTACTGCTTGTCCTAATATATATGGGGACCCAGACATGGCTACACAGTGCACCCTTAGTACTTGTCCTAATATGCAGGGGACCAAGACGTGGCTACACAGGGCACCCTTAGTACTTGTCCTAATATATAGGGGACCCAGACATGACTACACAGTGCACCCTTAGTACTTGTCCTAATATATAGGAGACCAGACATGGCTCCACAGGGCACAGTTAGTACTTGTTCTAATATATAGGGACTCAGACATGGCTACATAGTGCACCCTTAGTACTTGTCCTAATATACAGGAGACCCAGACATGACTACACAGTGCACCCTTAGTACTTGTCCTAATATATAGGGAACCCAGACATGACTACACAGTGCACCCTTAGTACTTGTCCTAATACATAAGGGGCCCAATACATGGCTACACAGTGCACCCTTAGTACTTGTCCTAATATATAGGGACCCAGACATGACTACACAGTGCACCCTTAGAACTTGTCCTAATATATAGGGACCCAGACATGGCTACACATTGCATGCTTAGTACTTATCCTAATATACAGGAGACCAGACATGACTACACAGTGCACCCTTAGTACTTGTCCTAATATATAGGAGACCAGACATGACTACACAGTGCACCCTTAGTACTTGTCCTAATATATAGGGACCCAGACATGACTACACAGTGCACCCTTAGAACTTGTCCTAATATATAGGGACCCAGACATGACTACACAGTGCACCCTTAGTACTTGTCCTAATATATAGGGACCCATAGATGACTACACAGTGCACGATTAGTACTTATCCTAATATACAGGAGACCCAGACATGACTACACAGTGCACCCTTAGTACTTGTCCTAATATGTAGGGACCCAGACATGGCTACACAGTGCACCCTTAGTACTTGTCCTAATATATAGGGACCCAGACATGACTACACAGTGCACCCTTAGTACTTATCCCAATATACAGGAGACCAGACATGACTACACAGTGCACCCTTAGTACTTGTCTTAATATATAGGAGATCAGATATGGGTACACAGTGCACCCTTGGTACTTGTCCTAATATATAGGAGACCAGATATGGCTACACAGTGCACCCTTAGTACTTGTCCTAATATATAGGGGACCAAGACATGGCTACACAGTGCACCCTTAGTACTTGTCCTAGTATACAGAGGGCCCAGACATGGCTACACAGTGCACCCTTAGTACTTGTCCTAACATACAGGAGACCCAGATATGGCTACACAGTGCACCCTTAGTAATTGTCCTAATATGCAGGGGACCAAGACATGGCTACACAGGGCACCCTTAGTACTTGTCCTAATATACAGGAGACCCAGACATGACTACACAGTGCACCCTTATTACTTGTTCTAATATATAGGAGACCAGACATTGCTCCACAGGGCACAGTTAGTACTTGTTCTAATATATAGGGACCCAGACATGGCTACATAGTGCAGCCTTAGTACTTGTCCTAATATATAGGGGCCCAGACATGACGACACAGTGCACCCTTAGTAATTGTCCTAATATACAGGGGACCCAGACATGGCTACACAGTGCACCCTTAGTACTTGTCCTAAGACATAAGGGGCCCAGACATGGCTACACAGTGCACCCTTAGTACTTGTCCTAATATATAGGAGACCCAATATGGCTACACAGTGCACCCTTAGTACTTGTCCTAATATACAGGAGACCCAGACATGGCTACACAGTGCACCCTTAGTACTTGTCCTAATATATAGGGACCCAGACATGACTACACAGTGCACCCTTAGTACTTGTCCTAATATATAGGGGGCCAGACATGAATACACAGTACACCCTTAGTACTTGTCTTAATATGCAGGGGAACAAAGATATGGATACACAGTGCACCCTTAGTACTTGTACAAATATGCAGGGGACGAAGACATGACTACACAGTGCACCCTTAGTACTTGTCCTAATATGCAGGCGAACAAAGATATGGCTACACAGTGCACCCTTAGTACTTGTCCTAATATGCAGGGGAACAAAGATATGGCTACACAGTGCACCCTTAGTACTTGTCCTAATATGCAGGGGACCAAGACATGACTACACAGTGCATCCTTAGTACTTGTCCTAATATATAGGAAACCGGATATGGGTACACAGTGCACCCTTAGTACTTGTCCTAATATATAGGAGACCAGATACGGGTACACAGTGCACCCTTAGTACTTGTCCTAATATGCAATGGACCAAGACATGGCTACACCGTGCACCCTTAGTACTTGTCCTAATACATAGGGACCAGTCATGACTACACAGGACACCCATAGTACTTGTCCTAATATATAGGGACCCAGACATGACTACACAGTGCACCCTTAGTACTTGTCCTAATATATAGGGACCCAGACATGACTACACAGTGCACCCTTAGTACTTGTCCTAATATATAGGAGACCAGATATGGGTACACAGTGCAGCCTTAGTACTTGTCCTAATATGCAGGGGACCAAGACATGGCTACACCGTGCACCCTTAGTACTTGTCCTAATATGCAGGGGACCCAGACATGGCTACACAGTGCACGCTTACTACTTGTCCTAATATATAGGAGACCAGATATGGCTACACAGTGCACGCTTTGTACTTATCCTAATATACAGGAGACCAGACAAGGCTACACAGTGCACCCTTAGTACTTGTCCTAATATACAGGAGACCAGTTATGGCTACACAGTGCACCCTTAGTACTTGTCCTAATATATAGTAGACCCAGACATGACTACAGTGCACCCTTAGTACTTGTCCTAATATACAGGGGGCCCAGACATGGCTACACAGTGCACCCTTAGTACTTGTCCTATTATATAGGGGACCCAGACATAGCTACACAGTGCACCCTTAGTACTTGTTCTAATACATAAGGGGCACAGACATGGCTACACAGTGCACCCTTAGTACTTGTCCTAATATGCAGGGGAACAAAGACATGGCTACACAGTGCACCCTTAGTACTTGTCCTAATATATAGGAGACCAGATATGGCTACACAGTGCACCCTTAGTACTTGTCCTAATATATAGGAGACTAGATATGGCTACACAGGGCACCCTTAGTACTTGTCCTCATATATAGGGGCCCAGATATGGCTACACAGTGCACCCTTAGTACTTGTCCTAATATATAGGAGACCAGATATGGCTACACAGTGCACCCTTAGTACTTGTCCTAATATATAGGAGACCGGATATGGCTACACAGTGCACCCTTAGTACTTGTCCTAATATGCAGGGGACCAAGACGTGGCCACACAGGGCACCCTTAGTACTTGTCCTAATATATAGGGACTCAGACATGGCTACACAGTGCACCCTTAGTGCTTGTCCTAATATATATGGGGACCCAGACATGGCTACACAGTGCACCCTTAGTACTTGTCCTAATATGCAGGGGACCAAGACGTGGCTACACAGTGCACCCTTAGTACTTGTCCTAATATATAGGAGACCAGACATGGCTCCACAGGGCACAGTTAGTACTTGTTCTAATATATAGGGACTCAGACATGGCTAGATAGTGCACCCTTAGTACTTGTCCTAATATACAGGAGACCCAGACATGACTACACAGTGCACCCTTAGTACTTGTCCTAATATATAGGGAACCCAGACATGACTACACAGTGCACCCTTAGTACTTGTCCTAATACATAAGGGGCCCAATACATGGCTACACAGTGCACCCTTAGTACTTGTCCTAATATATTGGGACCCAGACATGAGTACACAGTGCACCCTTAGAACTTGTCCTAATATATAGGGACCCAGACATGGCTACACATTGCATGCTTAGTACTTATCCTAATATACAGGAGACCAGACATGACTACACAGTGCACCCTTAGTACTTGTCCTAATATATAGGAGACCAGACATGACTACACAGTGCACCCTTAGTACTTGTCCAAATATATAGGGACCCAGACATGACTACACAGTGCACCCTTAGAACTTGTCCTAATATATAGGGACCCAGACATGACTACACAGTGCACCCTTAGTACTTGTCCTAATATATAGGGACCCATAGATGACTACACAGTGCACGCTTAGTACTTATCCTAATATACAGGAGACCCAGACATGACTACACAGTGCACCCTTAGTACTTGTCCTAATATGTAGGGACCCAGACATGGCTACACAGTGCAGCCTTAGTACTTGTCCTAATATATAGGGACCCAGACATGACTACACAGTGCACCCTTAGTACTTATCCCAATATACAGGAGACCAGACATGACTACACAGTGCACCCTTAGTACTTGTCTTAATATATAGGAGATCAGATATGGGTACACAGTGCACCCTTGGTACTTGTCCTAATATATAGGAGACCAGATATGGCTACACAGTGCACCCTTAGCACTTGTCCTAATATACAGGAGACCCAGACATGACTACACAGTGCAGCCTTAGTACTTGTCCTAATATATACGGGACCCACACATGGCTACACAGTGCACCCTTAGTACTTGTCCTAATACATAAGGGGCCCAAGACATGGCTACACAGTGCACCCTTAGTACTTGTCCTAATATATAGGGACCCAGACATGACTACACAGTGCACCCTTAGTACTTGTCCTAATATATAGGGACCCAGACATGACTACACAGTGCACCCTTAGTACTTGTCCTAATATATAGGGAACCCAGACATGACTACACAGTGCACCCTTAGTACTTGTCCTAATATATAGGGAACCCAGACATGACTACACAGTGCACCCTTAGTACTTGTCCTAATACATAAGGGGCCCAAGACATGGCTACACAGTGCACCCTTAGTACTTGTCCTAATATATAGGGACCCAGACATGACTACACAGTGCACCCTTAGTACTTGTCCTAATATATAGGGGACCCAGACATGACTACACAGTACAGCCTTAGTACTTGTCCTAATATATAGGAGACCAGACATGGCTACACAGTGCACCCTTAGTACTTGTCCTAATATATTGGAGACCAGATATGGGTACACAGTGCACCCTTAGTACTTGTCCTAATATATAGGAGACCAGATATGGGTACACAGTGCACCCTTAGTACTTGTCCTAATATATAGGAGACCAGATATGGGTACACAGTGCACCCTTAGTACTTGTCCTAATATATAGGGGACCCAGACATGGCTACACAGTGCACCCTTAGTACTTGTTCTAATATGCAGGGGAACAAAGACATGGCTACACAGTGCACCCTTAGTACTTGTCGTAATATGCAGGGGACCAAGACATGGCTACACACTGCACCCTTAGTACTTGTCCTAATATATAGGAGACCAGACATGGCTACACAGTGCACCCTTAGTACTTGTCCTAATATATAGGGGACTAGACATGGCTACACAGTGCACCCTTAGTACTTATACTAATATATAGGAGACCAGACATGGCTACACAGTACACGCTTAGTACTTGTCCTAATATATAGGGGACTAGACATGGCTACACAGTGCACCCTTAGTACTTATACTAATATATAGGAGACCAGACATGGCTACACAGTACACCCTTAGTACTTGTCCTAATATATAGGACACCAGACATGGCTACACAGTGCACGCTTTGTACTTGTCCTAATATATAGGAGACCCAATATGGCTACACAGTGCACCCTTAGTACTTGTCCTAATATATAGGGGACCAGACATGGCTACACAGGGCACCCTTAGTACTTGTCCTAATATACAGGAGACCCTGACATGACTACACAGTGCACCCTAATGCTTGTCCTAATACACAGGGGACCCAATATGGCTACACAGTGCACCCTTGGTACTTGTCCTAATATATAGGAGACCAGATATGGGTACACAGTGCACCCTTAGTACTTGTCCTAATATATAGGGGACCCAGACATGGCTACACAGTGCACCCTTAGTACTTGTCTTAATATACAGGGGGCCCAGACATGGCTACACAGTGCACCCTTAGTACTTGTTCTAATACATGAGGCGCGCAGACATGGCTACACAGTACAACCTTAGTACTTGTCCTAATATATAGGAGACCCAATATGGCTACACAGTGCACCCTTAGTACTTGTCCTAATATATAGGAGACCAGACATGGCTACACAGTGCACCCTTAGTACTTATCCTAATATACAGGAGACCAGATATAACTACACAGTGCACCCTTACTACTTATCCTAATATACAGGAGACCAGACATTACTACACAGTGCACCCTTAGTACTTGTCTTAATATGCAGGGGACCAAGACATGGCTACACAGTGCACCCTTAGTACTTGTCCTAATATGCAGAGGAACAAAGACATGGCTACACAGTGCACCCTTAGTACTTGTCCTAATATATAGGAGCCCAGACATGGTTACACAGTGCACCCTTAGTACTTGTCCTAATATATAGGAGACCAGATATGGGTACACAGAGCACCCTTAGTACTTGTCCTAATATATAGGAGACCAGACATGGCTCCACAGGGCACCCTTAGTACTTGTCATAATATATAGGAGACCCAATATGGCTACACAGTGTACCCTTAGTACTTGTCCTAATATACAGGAGACCCAGACATGACTACACAGTGCACCCTTAGTACTTGTCCTAATATATAGGGGGCCAGACATGGCTACACAGTGCACCCTTAGTACTTGTCCTAATATGCAGGGGAACAAAGATATGGCTACACAGTGCACCCTTAGTACTTGTCCTAATATGCAGGGGACCCAGATATGGCTACACAGTGCACGCTTAGTACTTGTCCTAATATATAGGGGGCCAGACATGACTACACAGTGCACCCTTAGTACTTTTCCTAATATGCAGGGGAACAAAGATATGGCTACACAGTGCACCCTTAGTACTTGTCCTAATATGCAGATGACCCAGATATGGCTACACAGTGCACGCTTAGTACTTGTCCTAATACATAGGGACCAGACATGACTACACAGGACACCCATAGTACTTGTCCTAATATATAGGGACCCAGACATGACTACACAGCGCACCCTTAGTACTTGTCCTAATATATAGGGACCCAGACATGACTACACAGTGCACCCTTAGTACTTGTCCTAATATATAGGAGACCAGATATGGGTACACAGTGCAGCCTTAGTACTTGTCCTAATATGCAGGGGACCAAGACATGGCTACACCGTGCACCCTTAGTACTTGTCCTAATATATAGGAGACCAGACATGGCTACACAGTGCACCCTTAGTACTTGTCCTAATATGCAGGGGACCCAGACATGGCTACACAGTGCACGCTTAGTACTTGTCCTAATATACAGGGGGCCCAGACATGGCTACACAGTGCACCCTTAGTACTTGTCCTAATATATAGGGGACCAGACATGGCTACACAGTGCACCCTTAGTACTTGTTCTAATACATAAGGGGCACAGACATGGCTACACAGTGCACCCTTAGTACTTGTCCTAATATGCAGGGGAACAAAGACATGGCTACACAGTGCACCCTTAGTACTTGTCCTAATATATAGGAGACTAGATATGGCTACACAGGGCACCCTTAGTACTTGTCCTAATATATAGGGGCCCAGACATGGCTACACAGTGCACCCTTATTACTTGTCCTAATATATAGGAGACCAGATATGGCTACACAGTGCACCCTTAGTACTTGTCCTAATATATAGGAGACCGGATATGGCTACACAGTGCACCCTTAGTACTTGTCCTAATATGCAGGGGACCAAGACGTGGCCACACAGGGCACCCTTAGTACTTGTCCTAATATATAGGAGACCGGATATGGCTACACAGTGCACCCTTAGTACTTGTCCTAATATGCAGGGGACCAAGACGTGGCCACACAGTGCACCCTTAGTGCTTGTCCTAATATATATGGGGACCCAGACATGGCTACACAGTGCACCCTTAGTACTTGTCCTAACATGCAGGGGACCAAGACGTGGCTACACAGGGCACCCTTAGTACTTGTCCTAATATATAGGGGACCCAGACATGGCTACACAGTGCACCCTTAGTACTTGTCCTAATATACAGGAGACCCAGACATGGCTACACAGTGCACCCTTAGTACTTGTCCTAATAAATAGGGACTCAGACATGGCTACACAGTGCACCCTTAGTACTTGTCCTAATATATAGAGGACTCAGACATGGCTACACAGTGCACCCATAGTACTTGTTCTAATACATAAGGGGCGCAGACATGGCTACACAATACAGCCTTAGTACTTGTCTTAATATGCAGGGGACCAAGACATGGCTACACAGTGCACCCTTAGTACTTGTCCTAATATATGTAGGCGACTCAGATATGGCTACACAGTACACCCTTAGTACTTGTCCTAATATATAGGGGACCCAGACATGGCTACACAGTGCACCCTTAGTACTTGTCCTATTATATAGGGGACCCAGACATGACTACACAGTGCACCCTAATGCTTGTCTTAATACACAGGGGACCCAGACATGACTACACAGTACACCCTTAGTACTTGTCCTAATATATAGGGGACCAGACATGGCTACACAGTGCACCCTTAGTACTTATCCTAATATGCAGGAGACCCAGACATGACTACACAGTGCACCCTTAGTACTTGTCCTAATATATAGGAGACCCAAACATGGCTACACAGTGCACCCTTAGTACTTATCCTAATATATAGGGACTCAGACATGGCTACACAGTGCACCCTAAGTACTTGTCCTAATATATAGGGGACCCAGACATGACTACACAGTGCACCCTAATGCTTGTCCTAATATGCAGGGGACCAAGACATGGCTGCACCGTGCACCCTTACTACTTGTCCTAATATATAGGAGACCAGACATGGCTACATAGTGCACCCTTAGTACTTGTCCTAATATGCAGGGGACCAAGACATGGCTACACAGTGCACCCTTAGTACTTGTCCTAATATATAGGGGGCCCAAACATGACTACACAGTGCACCCTTAGTACTTGTCCTAATATATAGGAGACCAGACATGACTACACAGTGCACCCTTAGTACTTGTCCTAATATATAGGGGGCCAGACATGACTACACAGTGCACCCTTAGTACTTGTCCTAATATATAGGGGGCCAGACATGGCTACACAGTGCACCCTTAGTACTTGATCTAATATGCAGGGGAACAATGATATGGCTACACAGTGCACCCTTAGTACTTGTCCTAATATGCAGGGGACCCAGACATGGCTACACAGTGCACGCTTAGTACTTGTCCTAATATATAGGGGGCCAGACATGACTACACAGTGCACCCTTAGTACTTTTCCTAATATGCAAGGGAACAAAGATATGGCTACACAGTGCACCCTTAGTACTTGTCCTAATATGCAGGGGACCCAGACATGGCTACACAGTGCACACTTAGTACTTGTCCTAATATATAGGAGACCAGATATGGCTACACAGTGCACCCTTAGTACTTGTCCTAATATATAGGAGACCAGATATGGCTACACAGTGCACCCTTAATACTTGTCCTAATATATAGGGGACCCAGACATGGCTACACAGTGCACCCTTAGTACTTGTCCTAATATGCAGGGGACTAAGACATGGCTACACAGTGCACCCTTAGTACTTGTCCTAATATATAGGAGACCAGACATGGCTACACAGTGCACCCTTAGTAATTGTCCTAATATATAGGAGACCAGATATGGCTACACAGTGCACCCTTAGTACTTGTCCTCATATATAGGGGACCAGACATGACTACACAGTGCACCCTTAGTACTTGTCCTAATATATAGGGAACCCAGACATGACTACACAGTGCACCCTTAGTAATTGTCCTAATATATAGGAGACCAGATATGGCTACACAGTGCACCCTTAGTACTTGTCCTAATATATAGGAGACCAGACATGGCTACACAGTGCACCCTTAGTACTTGTCCTAATATATAGGGGACCAGATATGGCTACACAGTGCACCCTTAGTACTTGTCCTAATATGCAGGGGACCAAGACATGGCTACACAGTGCACCCTTAGTACTTGTCCTAATATTTAGGAGACCCAATATAGCTACACAGTGCACCCTTAGTACTTGTCCTAATATACAGGAGACCCAGACATGACTACACAGTGCACCCTTAATACTTGTCCTAATATATAGGAGACCAGACATGGCTCCACAGGGCACAGTTAGTACTTGTTCTAATATATAGGGACTCAGACATGGCTACACAGGGCACCATTAGTACTTGTCCTAATATATAGGGACCCAGACATGACTACACAGTGCACCCTTAGTACTTGTCCTAATATATAGGAGACCCAATATGGCTACACAGTGCACCCTTAGTACTTGTTCTAATATACAGGAGACCCAATATGGCTATACAGTGCACCCTTAGTACTTGTCCTAATATATAGGGGGCCAGACATGACTACACAGTGCACTCTTAGTAACTGTCTTAATATGCAGGGTACCAAGACATGGCTACACAGTGCACCCTTAGTACTTGTCCTAATATGCAGGGGACCAAGACATGGCTACACAGGACACCCTTAGTACTTGTCCTAATATATAGGGGGCCAGACATGGCTACACAGGGCACCCATAGTACTTGTCCTAATGTATAGGAGACCAGACATGGCTATACAGTGCACCCTTAGTACTTGTCCTAATATATAGGAGACCAGATATGGGTACACAGTGCACCCTTAGTACTTGTCCTAATATGCAGGGGACCCAGACATGGCTACACAGTGCACCCTTAGTACTTGTCCTACTATATAGGAGACCCAGACATGGCTACACAGTGCACCCTTAGTACTTGTCCTAACATACAGGAGACCCAGATATGGCTGCACAGTGTACCCTTAGTACTTGTCTTAATATGCAGGGGACCAAGACATGGCTACACAGTGCACCCTTAGTACTTGTCCTAATATGCAGGGGAACAAAGACATGGCTACACAGTGCACCCTTAGTACGTCTCCTAATATACAGGGGACCAAGACATGGCTACACAGTGCACGCTTAGTACTTGTCCAATATATAGGAGACCAGACATGACTACACAGTGCTCCCTTAGTACTTGTCCTAATATATAGGGACCCAGACATGACTACACAGTGCACCCTAATGCTTGTCCTAATACACAGGGGACCCAGACATGACTACACAGTACACCCTTAGTACTTGTCCTAATATATAAGGACCCAGACATGACTACACAGTGCACCCTTAGTACTTGTCCTAATATATAGGGGACCAGACATGGCTACACAGTGCACCCTTTGTACTTGTCCTAATATACAGGAGACACAGACATGACTACACAGTGCACCCTTAGTACTTGTCCTAATATATAGGGGGCCCAGACATGACTACACAGTGCACCTTTAGTACTTGTCCTAATATGCAGGGGACCCAGACGTGACTACAAAGTGCACCATTAGTACTTGTCCTAATATATAGGGGACCCAGACATGGCTACACAGTGCACCCTTAGTACTTGTCCTAATATATAGGAGACCAGATATGACTAAACAGTGCACCCTTAGTACTTGTCCTAATATATAGGGACCCAGACATGACTACACAGTGCACCCTTAGTACTTGTCCTAATATATAGGAGACCAGATATGGGTACACAGTGCACCCTTAGTACTGGTCCTAATATGCAGGGGACCCAGACATGGCTACACAGTACAGCCTTAGTACTAGTCCTAATATATTGGAGACCCAATATGGCTACACACTGTACCCTTAATACTTGTCCTAATATATAGGAGACCAGATATGGCTACACAGTGCACCCTTAGTACTGGTCCTAAAATGCAGGGGACCAAGACATGGCTACACTGGGCACCCTTAGTACTTGTCCTAATATATAGGAGACCAGATATGGGTACACAGTGCACCCTTAGTACTTGTCCTAATATATAGGAGACCAGATATGGCTACACAGTGCACCCTTAGTACTTGTCCTAATATATAGGAGACCAGACATGGCTCCACAGGGCACCCTTAGTACTTGTCATAATATATAGGAGACCCAATATGGCTACACAGTGTACCCTTAGTACTTGTGCTAATATACAGGAGACCCAGACATGACTACACAGTGCACCCTTAGTACTTGTCCTAATATATAGGGGGCCAGACATGGCTACACAGTGCACCCTTAGTACTTGTCCTAATATGCAGGGGAACAAAGATATGGCTACACAGTGCACCCTTAGTACTTGTCCTAATATGCAGGGGACCCAGATATGGCTACACAGTGCACGCTTAGTACTTGTCCTAATATATAGGGGGCCAGACATGACTACAAAGTGCACCCTTAGTACTTTTCCTAATATGCAGGGGAACAAAGATATGGCTACACAGTGCACCCTTAGTACTTGTCCTAATATGCAGGGGACCCAGATATGGCTACACAGTGCACGCTTAGTACTTGTCCTAATACATAGGGACCAGACATGACTACACAGGACACCCATAGTACTTGTCCTAATATATAGGGACCCAGACATGACTACACAGTGCACCCTTAGTACTTGTCCTAATATATAGGGACCCAGACATGACTACACAGTGCACCCTTAGTACTTGTCCTAATATATAGGAGACCAGATATGGGTACACAGTGCAGCCTTAGTACTTGTCCTAATATGCAGGGGCCCAGACATGACTACACAGAGCACCCTTAGTACTTGTCCTAATATATAGGAGACCAGACATGGCTACACAGTGCACCCTTAGTACTTGTCCTAATATGCAGGGGACCCAGACATGGCTACACAGTGCACGCTTAGTACTTGTCCTAATATACAGGGGGCCCAGACATGGCTACACAGTGCACCCTTAGTACTTGTCCTAATATATAGGGGACCAGACATGGCTACACAGTGCACCCTTAGTACTTGTTCTAATACATAAGGGGCACAGACATGGCTACACAGTGCACCCTTAGTACTTGTCCTAATATGCAGGGGAACAAAGACATGGCTACACAGTGCACCCTTAGTACTTGTCCTAATATATAGGAGACTAGATATGGCTACACAGGGCACCCTTAGTACTTGTCCTAATATATAGGGGCCCAGACATGGCTACACAGTGCACCCTTATTACTTGTCCTAATATATAGGAGACCAGATATGGCTACACAGTGCACCCTTAGTACTTGTCCTAATATATAGGAGACCGGATATGGCTACACAGTGCACCCTTAGTACTTGTCCTAATATGCAGGGGACCAAGACGTGGCCACACAGGGCACCCTTAGTACTTGTCCTAATATATAGGGACTCAGACATGGCTACACAGTGCACCCTTAGTGCTTGTCCTAATATATATGGGGACCCAGACATGGCTACACAGTGCACCCTTAGTACTTGTCCTAACATGCAGGGGACCAAGACGTGGCTACACAGGGCACCCTTAGTACTTGTCCTAATATATAGGGGACCCAGACATAGCTACACAGTGCACCCTTAGTACTTGTCCTAATATACAGGAGACCCAGACATGGCTACACAGTGCACCCTTAGTACTTGTCCTAATAAATAGGGACTCAGACATGGCTACACAGTGCACCCTTAGTACTTGTCCTAATATATAGAGGACTCAGACATGGCTACACAGTGCACCCATAGTACTTGTTCTAATACATAAGGGGCGCAGACATGGCTACACAATACAGCCTTAGTACTTGTCTTAATATGCAGGGGACCAAGACATGGCTACACAGTGCACCCTTAGTACTTGTCCTAATATATGTAGGCGACTCAGATATGGCTACACAGTACACCCTTAGTACTTGTCCTAATATATAGGGGACCCAGACATGGCTACACAGTGCACCCTTAGTACTTGTCCTATTATATAGGGGACCCAGACATGACTACACAGTGCACCCTAATGCTTGTCTTAATACACAGGGGACCCAGACATGACTACACAGTACACCCTTAGTACTTGTCCTAATATATAGGGGACCAGACATGGCTACACAGTGCACCCTTAGTACTTATCCTAATATGCAGGAGACCCAGACATGACTACACAGTGCACCCTTAGTACTTGTCCTAATATATAGGAGACCCAAACATGGCTACACAGTGCACCCTTAGTACTTATCCTAATATATAGGGACTCAGACATGGCTACACAGTGCACCCTAAGTACTTGTCCTAATATATAGGGGACCCAGACATGACTACACAGTGCACCCTAATGCTTGTCCTAATATGCAGGGGACCAAGACATGGCTGCACCGTGCACCCTTACTACTTGTCCTAATATATAGGAGACCAGACATGGCTACATAGTGCACCCTTAGTACTTGTCCTAATATGCAGGGGACCAAGACATGGCTACACAGTGCACCCTTAGTACTTGTCCTAATATATAGGGGGCCCAAACATGACTACACAGTGCACCCTTAGTACTTGTCCTAATATATAGGAGACCAGACATGACTACACAGTGCACCCTTAGTACTTGTCCTAATATATAAGGGGCCAGACATGACTACACAGTGCACCCTTAGTACTTGTCCTAATATATAGGGGGCCAGACATGGCTACACAGTGCACCCTTAGTACTTGATCTAATATGCAGGGGAACAAAGATATGGCTACACAGTGCACCCTTAGTACTTGTCCTAATATGCAGGGGACCCAGACATGGCTACACAGTGCACGCTTAGTACTTGTCCTAATATATAGGGGGCCAGACATGACTACACAGTGCACCCTTAGTACTTTTCCTAATATGCAAGGGAACAAAGATATGGCTACACAGTGCACCCTTAGTACTTGTCCTAATATGCAGGGGACCCAGACATGGCTACACAGTGCACACTTAGTACTTGTCCTAATATATAGGAGACCAGATATGGCTACACAGTGCACCCTTAATACTTGTCCTAATATATAGGGGACCCAGACATGGCTACACAGTGCACCCTTAGTACTTGTCCTAATATATAAGGACCCAGACATGACTACACAGTGCACCCTTAGTACTTGTCCTAATATATAGGGGACCAGACATGGCTACACAGTGCACCCTTTGTACTTGTCCTAATATACAGGAGACACAGACATGACTACACAGTGCACCCTTAGTACTTGTCCTAATATATAGGGGGCCCAGACATGACTACACAGTGCACCTTTAGTACTTGTCCTAATATGCAGGGGACCCAGACGTGACTACAAAGTGCACCATTAGTACTTGTCCTAATATATAGGGGACCCAGACATGGCTACACAGTGCACCCTTAGTACTTGTCCTAATATATAGGAGACCAGATATGACTAAACAGTGCACCCTTAGTACTTGTCCTAATATATAGGGACCCAGACATGACTACACAGTGCACCCTTAGTACTTGTCCTAATATATAGGAGACCAGATATGGGTACACAGTGCACCCTTAGTACTGGTCCTAATATGCAGGGGACCCAGACATGGCTACACAGTACAGCCTTAGTACTAGTCCTAATATATTGGAGACCCAATATGGCTACACACTGTACCCTTAATACTTGTCCTAATATATAGGAGACCAGATATGGCTACACAGTGCACCCTTAGTACTGGTCCTAAAATGCAGGGGACCAAGACATGGCTACACTGGGCACCCTTAGTACTTGTCCTAATATATAGGAGACCAGATATGGGTACACAGTGCACCCTTAGTACTTGTCCTAATATATAGGAGACCAGATATGGCTACACAGTGCACCCTTAGTACTTGTCCTAATATATAGGAGACCAGACATGGCTCCACAGGGCACCCTTAGTACTTGTCATAATATATAGGAGACCCAATATGGCTACACAGTGTACCCTTAGTACTTGTCCTAATATACAGGAGACCCAGACATGACTACACAGTGCACCCTTAGTACTTGTCCTAATATATAGGGGGCCAGACATGGCTACACAGTGCACCCTTAGTACTTGTCCTAATATGCAGGGGAACAAAGATATGGCTACACAGTGCACCCTTAGTACTTGTCCTAATATGCAGGGGACCCAGATATGGCTACACAGTGCACGCTTAGTTCTTGTCCTAATATATAGGGGGCCAGACATGACTACACAGTGCACCCTTAGTACTTGTCCTAATATGCAGGGGAACAAAGATATGGCTACACAGTGCACCCTTAGTACTTGTCCTAATATGCAGGGGACCCAGATATGGCTACACAGTGCACGCTTAGTACTTGTCCTAATACATAGGGACCAGACATGACTACACAGGACACCCATAGTACTTGTCCTAATATATAGGGACCCAGACATGACTACACAGTGCACCCTTAGTACTTGTCCTAATATATAGGGACCCAGACATGACTACACAGTGCACCCTTAGTACTTGTCCTAATATATAGGAGACCAGATATGGGTACACAGTGCAGCCTTAGTACTTGTCCTAATATGCAGGGGCCCAGACATGACTACACAGAGCACCCTTAGTACTTGTCCTAATATATAGGAGACCAGACATGGCTACACAGTGCACCCTTAGTACTTGTCCTAATATGCAGGGGACCCAGACATGGCTACACAGTGCACGCTTAGTACTTGTCCTAATATACAGGGGGCCCAGACATGGCTACACAGTGCACCCTTAGTACTTGTCCTAATATATAGGGGACCAGACATGGCTACACAGTGCACCCTTAGTACTTGTTCTAATACATAAGGGGCACAGACATGGCTACACAGTGCACCCTTAGTACTTGTCCTAATATGCAGGGGAACAAAGACATGGCTACACAGTGCACCCTTAGTACTTGTCCTAATATATAGGAGACTAGATATGGCTACACAGGGCACCCTTAGTACTTGTCCTAATATATAGGGGCCCAGACATGGCTACACAGTGCACCCTTATTACTTGTCCTAATATATAGGAGACCAGATATGGCTACACAGTGCACCCTTAGTACTTGTCCTAATATATAGGAGACCGGATATGGCTACACAGTGCACCCTTAGTACTTGTCCTAATATGCAGGGGACCAAGACGTGGCCACACAGGGCACCCTTAGTACTTGTCCTAATATATAGGGACTCAGACATGGCTACACAGTGCACCCTTAGTGCTTGTCCTAATATATATGGGGACCCAGACATGGCTACACAGTGCACCCTTAGTACTTGTCCTAACATGCAGGGGACCAAGACGTGGCTACACAGGGCACCCTTAGTACTTGTCCTAATATATAGGGGACCCAGACATAGCTACACAGTGCACCCTTAGTACTTGTCCTAATATACAGGAGACCCAGACATGGCTACACAGTGCACCCTTAGTACTTGTCCTAATAAATAGGGACTCAGACATGGCTACACAGTGCACCCTTAGTACTTGTCCTAATATATAGAGGACTCAGACATGGCTACACAGTGCACCCATAGTACTTGTTCTAATACATAAGGGGCGCAGACATGGCTACACAATACAGCCTTAGTACTTGTCTTAATATGCAGGGGACCAAGACATGGCTACACAGTGCACCCTTAGTACTTGTCCTAATATATGTAGGCGACTCAGATATGGCTACACAGTACACCCTTAGTACTTGTCCTAATATATAGGGGACCCAGACATGGCTACACAGTGCACCCTTAGTACTTGTCCTATTATATAGGGGACCCAGACATGACTACACAGTGCACCCTAATGCTTGTCTTAATACACAGGGGACCCAGACATGACTACACAGTACACCCTTAGTACTTGTCCTAATATATAGGGGACCAGACATGGCTACACAGTGCACCCTTAGTACTTATCCTAATATGCAGGAGACCCAGACATGACTACACAGTGCACCCTTAGTACTTGTCCTAATATATAGGAGACCCAAACATGGCTACACAGTGCACCCTTAGTACTTATCCTAATATATAGGGACTCAGACATGGCTACACAGTGCACCCTAAGTACTTGTCCTAATATATAGGGGACCCAGACATGACTACACAGTGCACCCTAATGCTTGTCCTAATATGCAGGGGACCAAGACATGGCTGCACCGTGCACCCTTACTACTTGTCCTAATATATAGGAGACCAGACATGGCTACATAGTGCACCCTTAGTACTTGTCCTAATATGCAGGGGACCAAGACATGGCTACACAGTGCACCCTTAGTACTTGTCCTAATATATAGGGGGCCCAAACATGACTACACAGTGCACCCTTAGTACTTGTCCTAATATATAGGAGACCAGACATGACTACACAGTGCACCCTTAGTACTTGTCCTAATATATAGGGGGCCAGACATGACTACACAGTGCACCCTTAGTACTTGTCCTAATATATAGGGGGCCAGACATGGCTACACAGTGCACCCTTAGTACTTGATCTAATATGCAGGGGAACAAAGATATGGCTACACAGTGCACCCTTAGTACTTGTCCTAATATGCAGGGGACCCAGACATGGCTACACAGTGCACGCTTAGTACTTGTCCTAATATATAGGGGGCCAGACATGACTACACAGTGCACCCTTAGTACTTTTCCTAATATGCAAGGGAACAAAGATATGGCTACACAGTGCACCCTTAGTACTTGTCCTAATATGCAGGGGACCCAGACATGGCTACACAGTGCACACTTAGTACTTGTCCTAATATATAGGAGACCAGATATGGCTACACAGTGCACCCTTAATACTTGTCCTAATATATAGGGGACCCAGACATGGCTACACAGTGCACCCTTAGTACTTGTCCTAATATGCAGGGGACTAAGACATGGCTACACAGTGCACCCTTAGTACTTGTCCTAATATATAGGAGACCAGACATGGCTACACAGTGCACCCTTAGTAATTGTCCTAATATATAGGAGACCAGATATGGCTACACAGTGCACCCTTAGTACTTGTCCTCATATATAGGGGACCAGACATGACTACACAGTGCACCCTTAGTACTTGTCCTAATATATAGGGAACCCAGACATGACTACACAGTGCACCCTTAGTAATTGTCCTAATATATAGGAGACCAGATATGGCTACACAGTGCACCCTTAGTACTTGTCCTAATATATAGGAGACCAGACATGGCTACACAGTGCACCCTTAGTACTTGTCCTAATATATAGGGGACCAGATATGGCTACACAGTGCACCCTTAGTACTTGTCCTAATATGCAGGGGACCAAGACATGGCTACACAGTGCA
The DNA here is from genome assembly GCF_035609145.1 of Eleutherodactylus coqui. Classification (NCBI taxonomy): domain Eukaryota; kingdom Metazoa; phylum Chordata; class Amphibia; order Anura; family Eleutherodactylidae; genus Eleutherodactylus; species Eleutherodactylus coqui. The sequence goes on from NW_027102355.1 coordinate 315,933, forward strand.
CCCTTAGTACTTGTCCTAATATTTAGGAGACCCAATATAGCTACACAGTGCACCCTTAGTACTTGTCCTAATATACAGGAGACCCAGACATGACTACACAGTGCACCCTTAATACTTGTCCTAATATATAGGAGACCAGACATGGCTCCACAGGGCACAGTTAGTACTTGTTCTAATATATAGGGACTCAGACATGGCTACACAGGGCACCATTAGTACTTGTCCTAATATATAGGGACCCAGACATGACTACACAGTGCACCCTTAGTACTTGTCCTAATATATAGGAGACCCAATATGGCTACACAGTGCACCCTTAGTACTTGTTCTAATATACAGGAGACCCAATATGGCTATACAGTGCACCCTTAGTACTTGTCCTAATATATAGGGGGCCAGACATGACTACACAGTGCACTCTTAGTAACTGTCTTAATATGCAGGGTACCAAGACATGGCTACACAGTGCACCCTTAGTACTTGTCCTAATATGCAGGGGACCAAGACATGGCTACACAGGACACCCTTAGTACTTGTCCTAATATATAGGGGGCCAGACATGGCTACACAGGGCACCCATAGTACTTGTCCTAATGTATAGGAGACCAGACATGGCTATACAGTGCACCCTTAGTACTTGTCCTAATATATAGGAGACCAGATATGGGTACACAGTGCACCCTTAGTACTTGTCCTAATATGCAGGGGACCCAGACATGGCTACACAGTGCACCCTTAGTACTTGTCCTACTATATAGGAGACCCAGACATGGCTACACAGTGCACCCTTAGTACTTGTCCTAACATACAGGAGACCCAGATATGGCTGCACAGTGTACCCTTAGTACTTGTCTTAATATGCAGGGGACCAAGACATGGCTACACAGTGCACCCTTAGTACTTGTCCTAATATGCAGGGGAACAAAGACATGGCTACACAGTGCACCCTTAGTACGTCTCCTAATATACAGGGGACCAAGACATGGCTACACAGTGCACGCTTAGTACTTGTCCAATATATAGGAGACCAGACATGACTACACAGTGCTCCCTTAGTACTTGTCCTAATATATAGGGACCCAGACATGACTACACAGTGCACCCTAATGCTTGTCCTAATACACAGGGGACCCAGACATGACTACACAGTACACCCTTAGTACTTGTTCTAATATATAAGGACCCAGACATGACTACACAGTGCACCCTTAGTACTTGTCCTAATATATAGGGGACCAGACATGGCTACACAGTGCACCCTTTGTACTTGTCCTAATATACAGGAGACACAGACATGACTACACAGTGCACCCTTAGTACTTGTCCTAATATATAGGGGGCCCAGACATGACTACACAGTGCACCTTTAGTACTTGTCCTAATATGCAGGGGACCCAGACGTGACTACAAAGTGCACCATTAGTACTTGTCCTAATATATAGAGGACCCAGACATGGCTACACAGTGCACCCTTAGTACTTGTCCTAATATATAGGAGACCAGATATGACTAAACAGTGCACCCTTAGTACTTGTCCTTATATATAGGGACCCAGACATGACTACACAGTGCACCCTTAGTACTTGTCCTAATATATAGGAGACCAGATATGGGTACACAGTGCACCCTTAGTACTGGTCCTAATATGCAGGGGACCCAGACATGGCTACACAGTACAGCCTTAGTACTAGTCCTAATATATTGGAGACCCAATATGGCTACACACTGTACCCTTAATACTTGTCCTAATATATAGGAGACCAGATATGGCTACACAGTGCACCCTTAGTACTGGTCCTAAAATGCAGGGGACCAAGACATGGCTACACTGGGCACCCTTAGTACTTGTCCTAATATATAGGAGACCAGATATGGGTACACAGTGCACCCTTAGTACTTGTCCTAATATATAGGAGACCAGATATGGCTACACAGTGCACCCTTAGTACTTGTCCTAATATGCAGGGGACCCAGACATGGCTACACAGTGCACCCTTAGTACTTGTCCTAATATATAGGAGACCCAATATGGCTACACAGTGCACCCTTAGTACTTGTCCTAATACATAGGGACCCAGACATGACTACACAGTGCACCCTTAGTACTTGTCCTAATATATAGGGACCCAGACATGACTACACAGTGCACCCTTAGTACTTGTCCTAATATATAGTAGACCAGATATGGGTACACAGTGCACCCTTAGTACTTGTCCTAATATATAGGGGACCCAGACATGGCTACACAGTGCACCCTTAGTACTTGTCCTAATATGCAGGGGAACAAAGACATGGCTACGCAGTGCACCCTTAGTACTTGTCCTAATATGCAGGGGACCAAGACATGGCTACACAGTGCACCCTTAGTACTTGTCCTAATATATAGGAGACCCAGACATGGCTATACAGTGCACCCTTAGTACTTGTCCTAATATATAGGAGACCAGATATGGCTACACAGTGAACCCTTAGTACTTGTCCTAATATATAGGAGACCAAATATGGGTACATAGTGCACCCTTAGTACTTGTCCTAATATATCGGAGACCCAGTATGGCTACACAGTGCACCCTGAGTACTTGTCCTAATATATAGGGGACCAGACATGGCTACACAGTGCACCCTTAGTACTTGTCCTAATATACAGGAGACCCAGACATGACTACACAGTGCACCCTTATTACTTGTCCTAATATGCAGGGGACCCAGACGTGACTACACAGTGCACCCTTAGTACTTGTCCTAATATATAGGAGACCAGATATGGCTACACAGTGCACCCTTAGTACTTGTCCTAATATATAGGAGACCAGATATGGCTACACAGTGCACCCTTAGTACTTGTTCTAATATATAGGGACCCAGACATGACTACACAGTGCTCCTTTAGTACTTGCCGTAATATATAGGAGACCAGATATGGGTACACAGTGCACCCTTGGTACTTGTCCTAATATATAGGGGACCCAGACATGGCTACACAGTGCACCCTTAGTACTTGTCCTAATATATAGGAACCCAGACATGACTACACAGTGCACCCTTAGTACTTGTCCTAATATATAGGGGAGCAAGACATGGCTACACAGTGCACCCTTAGTACTTGTCCTAATATATAGGAGACCCAGACATGAATACACAGTGCACCCTTAGTACTTGTCCTAATATATAGGAGACCAAATATGGGTACATAGTTCACCCTTAGTACTTGTCCTAATATATAGGGGACCCAGACATGGCTACACAGTGTACCCTTAGTACTTGTTCTAATACATAAGGGGCGCAGACATGGCTACACAATACAGCCTTAGTACTTGTCTTAATATGCAGGGACCAAGACATGGCTACACAGTGCACCCTTAGTACTTCTCCTAATATGCAGGGGAACAAAGACATGGCTACACAGTGCACCCTTAGTACTTCTCCTAATATGCAGGGGACCGAGACATGGCTACACAGTGCACCCTTAGTACTTGTCCTAATATACAGGAGACCCAGACATGGCTACACAGTGCACGCTTTGTACTTGTCCTAATATATAGGAGACCAGATACGGCTACACAGTGCACCCTTAGTACTGGTCCTAATATGCAGGGGACCAAGACATTGCTACACAGTGCACCCTTAGTACTTGTCCTAATATACAGGAGACCCAGACATGGCTACACAGTGCACCCTTAGTACTTGTCCTAATATACAGGAAACCCAGACATGGCTACACAGTGCACCCTTAGTACTTGTCCTAATATATAGGGACTCAGACATGGCTACACAGTGCACCCTTAGTACTTGTCCTAATATATAGAGGACTCAGACATGGCTACACAGTGCACCCATAGTACTTGTTCTAATACATAAGGGGCGCAGACATGGCTACACAATACAGCCTTAGTACTTGTCTTAAAATGTAGGGGAACAAAGACATGGCTACACAGTGCACCCTTAGTACTTGTCCTAATATACAGGAGACCCAGACATGGCTACACAGTGCACCCTTAGTACTTGTCCTAATATACAGGAGACCCAGACATGGCTACACAGTGCACCCTTAGTACTTGTCCTAATATATAGGGACTCAGACATGGCTACACAGTGCACCCTTAGTACTTGTCCTAATATATAGAGGACTCAGACATGGCTACACAGTGCACCCTTAGTACTTGTCCTAATATATAGGAGACCAGATATGGGTACACAGTGCACCCTTAGTACTTGTTCTAATATATAGGGGACCCAGACATCGCTACACAGTGCACCCTTAGTACTTGTCCTAATATACAGAGGACCCAGACATGGCTACACAGTGCACCCTTAGTACTTGTTCTAATACATAAGGTGCGCAGACATGGCTACACAATACAGCCTTAGTACTTGTCTTAATATGCAGGGGACCAAGACATGCCTACACAGTGCACCCTTAGTACTTGTCCTAATATGCAGGGGAACAAAGACATGGCTACACAGTGCACCCTTAGTACTTGTCCTAATGTGCAGGGGACCAAGACATGGCTACACAGTGCACCCTTAGTACTTGTCCTAATATATAGGGGACCCAGACATGGCTACACAGTTCACCCTTAGTACTTGTCCTAATATATAGGGGACCAAGACATGGCCACACAGTGCACCCTTAGTACTTGTCCTAATATATAGGGACCAGGACATGGCTACACAGTGCCCCCTTAGTACTTGTCCTAATATATAGGAGACCAGATATGGCTACACAGTGCACCCTTAGTACTTGTCCTATTATGCAGGGGACCAAGACATGGCTACACAGTGCACCCTTAGTACTTGTCCTAATATATAGGAGACCAGATATGGGTACACTGTGCACCCTTAGTACTTGTCCTAATATATAGGGGACCAAGACATGGCTACACAGTTCACCCTTAGTACTTGTCCTAATATATAGGGGACCAAGACATGGCCACACAGTGCACCCTTAGTACTTGTCCTAATATATAGGGACCCAGACATGGCTACACAGTGCCCCCTTAGTACTTGTCCTAATATATAGGAGACCAGATATGGCTACACAGTGCACCCTTAGTACTTGTCCTAATGTGCAGGGGACCAAGACATGGCTACACAGTGCACCCTTAGTACTTGTCCTAATATATAGGAGACCAGATATGGGTACACTGTGCACCCTTAGTACTTGTCCTAATATATAGGGGACCCAGACATGGCTACACAGTTCACCCTTAGTACTTGTCCTAATATATAGGGGACCAGATATGGCTACACAGTGCACCCTTAGTACTTGTCCTAATATATAGGGGACCCAGACATGGCTACACAGTTCACCCTTAGTACTTGTCCTAATATATAGGGGACCAAGACATGGCCACACAGTGCACCCTTAGTACTTGTCCTAATATATAGGGGCCCAGACATGGCTACACAGTGCACCCTTAGTACTTGTCCTAATATATAGGAGACCCAATATGGCTACACAGTGCACCCTTAGTACTTGTCCTAATATGCAGGAGACCCAGACATGACTACACAGTTCACCCTTAGTACTTCTCCTAATATATAGGAGACCCAGACATGGCTCCACAGGGCACAGTTAGTACTTGTTCTAATATATAGGGACTCAGACATGGCTACATAGTGCACCCTTAGTACTTGTCCTAATATATAGGGGACCCAGACATGGCTACACAGTGCACCCTTAGTACTTGTCCTAATATATAGGAGACCAGATATGACTAAACAGTGCACCCTTAGTACTTGTCCTAATATATAGGGACCCAGACATGACTACACAGTGCACCCTTAGTACTTGTCCTAATATATAGGAGACCAGATATGGGTACACAGTGCACCCTTAGTACTGGTCCTAATATGCAGGGGACCCAGACATGGCTACACAGTACAGCCTTAGTACTAGTCCTAATATATTGGAGACCCAATATGGCTACACACTGTACCCTTAATACTTGTCCTAATATATAGGAGACCAGATATGGCTACACAGTGCACCCTTAGTACTGGTCCTAAAATGCAGGGGACCAAGACATGGCTACACTGGGCACCCTTAGTACTTGTCCTAATATATAGGAGACCAGATATGGGTACACAGTGCACCCTTAGTACTTGTCCTAATATATAGGAGACCAGATATGGCTACACAGTGCACCCTTAGTACTTGTCCTAATATGCAGGGGACCCAGACATGGCTACACAGTGCACCCTTAGTACTTGTCCTAATATATAGGAGACCCAATATGGCTACACAGTGCACCCTTAGTACTTGTCCTAATACATAGGGACCCAGACATGACTACACAGTGCACCCTTAGTACTTGTCCTAATATATAGGGACCCAGACATGACTACACAGTGCACCCTTAGTACTTGTCCTAATATATAGTAGACCAGATATGGGTACACAGTGCACCCTTAGTACTTGTCCTAATATATAGGGGACCCAGACATGGCTACACAGTGCACCCTTAGTACTTGTCCTAATATGCAGGGGAACAAAGACATGGCTACGCAGTGCACCCTTAGTACTTGTCCTAATATGCAGGGGACCAAGACATGGCTACACAGTGCACCCTTAGTACTTGTCCTAATATATAGGAGACCCAGACATGGCTATACAGTGCACCCTTAGTACTTGTCCTAATATATAGGAGACCAGATATGGCTACACAGTGAACCCTTAGTACTTGTCCTAATATATAGGAGACCAAATATGGGTACATAGTGCACCCTTAGTACTTGTCCTAATATATCGGAGACCCAGTATGGCTACACAGTGCACCCTGAGTACTTGTCCTAATATATAGGGGACCAGACATGGCTACACAGTGCACCCTTAGTACTTGTCCTAATATACAGGAGACCCAGACATGACTACACAGTGCACCCTTATTACTTGTCCTAATATATAGGGACCCAGACATGACTACACAGTGCACCTTTAGTACTTGTCCTAATATGCAGGGGACCCAGACGTGACTACACAGTGCACCCTTAGTACTTGTCCTAATATATAGGAGACCAGATATGGCTACACAGTGCACCCTTAGTACTTGTCCTAATATATAGGAGACCAGATATGGCTACACAGTGCACCCTTAGTACTTGTTCTAATATATAGGGACCCAGACATGACTACACAGTGCTCCCTTAGTACTTGCCGTAATATATAGGAGACCAGATATGGGTACACAGTGCACCCTTGGTACTTGTCCTAATATATAGGGGACCCAGACATGGCTACACAGTGCACCCTTAGTACTTGTCCTAATATATAGGAACCCAGACATGACTACACAGTGCACCCTTAGTACTTGTCCTAATATATAGGGGAGCAAGACATGGCTACACAGTGCACCCTTAGTACTTGTCCTAATATATAGGAGACCCAGACATGAATACACAGTGCACCCTTAGTACTTGTCCTAATATATAGGAGACCAAATATGGGTACATAGTTCACCCTTAGTACTTGTCCTAATATATAGGGGACCCAGACATGGCTACACAGTGTACCCTTAGTACTTGTTCTAATACATAAGGGGCGCAGACATGGCTACACAATACAGCCTTAGTACTTGTCTTAATATGCAGGGACCAAGACATGGCTACACAGTGCACCCTTAGTACTTCTCCTAATATGCAGGGGAACAAAGACATGGCTACACAGTGCACCCTTAGTACTTCTCCTAATATGCAGGGGACCGAGACATGGCTACACAGTGCACTCTTAGTACTTGTCCTAATATACAGGAGACCCAGACATGGCTACACAGTGCACGCTTTGTACTTGTCCTAATATATAGGAGACCAGATACGGCTATACAGTGCACCCTTAGTACTGGTCCTAATATGCAGGGGACCAAGACATTGCTACACAGTGCACCCTTAGTACTTGTCCTAATATATAGGAGACCCAGACATGGCTATACAGTGCACCCTTAGTACTTGTCCTAATATATAGGAGACCAGATATGGCTACACAGTGAACCCTTAGTACTTGTCCTAATATATAGGAGACCAAATATGGGTACATAGTGCACCCTTAGTACTTGTCCTAATATATCGGAGACCCAGTATGGCTACACAGTGCACCCTGAGTACTTGTCCTAATATATAGGGGACCAGACATGGCTACACAGTGCACCCTTAGTACTTGTCCTAATATACAGGAGACCCAGACATGACTACACAGTGCACCCTTATTACTTGTCCTAATATATAGGGACCCAGACATGACTACACAGTGCACCTTTAGTACTTGTCCTAATATGCAGGGGACCCAGACGTGACTACACAGTGCACCCTTAGTACTTGTCCTAATATATAGGAGACCAGATATGGCTACACAGTGCACCCTTAGTACTTGTCCTAATATATAGGAGACCAGATATGGCTACACAGTGCACCCTTAGTACTTGTTCTAATATATAGGGACCCAGACATGACTACACAGTGCTCCCTTAGTACTTGCCGTAATATATAGGAGACCAGATATGGGTACACAGTGCACCCTTGGTACTTGTCCTAATATATAGGGGACCCAGACATGGCTACACAGTGCACCCTTAGTACTTGTCCTAATATATAGGAACCCAGACATGACTACACAGTGCACCCTTAGTACTTGTCCTAATATATAGGGGAGCAAGACATGGCTACACAGTGCACCCTTAGTACTTGTCCTAATATATAGGAGACCAAATATGGGTACATAGTTCACCCTTAGTACTTGTCCTAATATATAGGGGACCCAGACATGGCTACACAGTGTACCCTTAGTACTTGTTCTAATACATAAGGGGCGCAGACATGGCTACACAATACAGCCTTAGTACTTGTCTTAATATGCAGGGACCAAGACATGGCTACACAGTGCACCCTTAGTACTTCTCCTAATATGCAGGGGAACAAAGACATGGCTACACAGTGCACCCTTAGTACTTCTCCTAATATGCAGGGGACCGAGACATGGCTACACAGTGCACCCTTAGTACTTGTCCTAATATACAGGAGACCCAGACATGGCTACACAGTGCACGCTTTGTACTTGTCCTAATATATAGGAGACCAGATACGGCTACACAGTGCACCCTTAGTACTGGTCCTAATATGCAGGGGACCAAGACATTGCTACACAGTGCACCCTTAGTACTTGTCCTAATATACAGGAGACCCAGACATGGCTACACAGTGCACCCTTAGTACTTGTCCTAATATACAGGAGACCCAGACATGGCTACACAGTGCACCCTTAGTACTTGTCCTAATATATAGGGACTCAGACATGGCTACACAGTGCACCCTTAGTACTTGTCCTAATATATAGAGGACTCAGACATGGCTACACAGTGCACCCATAGTACTTGTTCTAATACATAAGGGGCGCAGACATGGCTACACAATACAGCCTTAGTACTTGTCTTAATATGCAGGGGAACAAAGACATGGCTACACAGTGCACCCTTAGTACTTGTCCTAATATACAGGAGACCCAGACATGGCTACACAGTGCACCCTTAGTACTTGTCCTAATATACAGGAGACCCAGACATGGCTACACAGTGCACCCTTAGTACTTGTCCTAATATATAGGGACTCAGACATGGCTACACAGTGCACCCTTAGTACTTGTCCTAATATATAGAGGACTCAGACATGGCTACACAGTGCACCCTTAGTACTTGTCCTAATATATAGGAGACCAGATATGGGTACACAGTGCACCCTTAGTACTTGTTCTAATATATAGGGGACCCAGACATCGCTACACAGTGCACCCTTAGGACTTGTCCTAATATACAGAGGACCCAGACATGGCTACACAGTGCACCCTTAGTACTTGTTCTAATACATAAGGTGCGCAGACATGGCTACACAATACAGCCTTAGTACTTGTCTTAATATGCAGGGGACCAAGACATGCCTACACAGTGCACCCTTAGTACTTGTCCTAATATGCAGGGGAACAAAGACATGGCTACACAGTGCACCCTTAGTACTTGTCCTAATGTGCAGGGGACCAAGACATGGCTACACAGTGCACCCTTAGTACTTGTCCTAATATATAGGAGACCAGATATGGGTACACAGTGCACCCTTAGTACTTGTCCTAATATATAGGGGACCCAGACATGGCTACACAGTTCACCCTTAGTACTTGTCCTAATATATAGGGGACCAAGACATGGCCACACAGTGCACCCTTAGTACTTGTCCTAATATATAGGGACCAGGACATGGCTACACAGTGCCCCCTTAGTACTTGTCCTAATATATAGGAGACCAGATATGGCTACACAGTGCACCCTTAGTACTTGTCCTATTATGCAGGGGACCAAGACATGGCTACACAGTGCACCCTTCGTACTTGTCCTAATATATAGGAGACCAGATATGGGTACACTGTGCACCCTTAGTACTTGTCCTAATATATAGGGGACCCAGACATGGCTACACAGTTCACCCTTAGTACTTGTCCTAATATATAGGGGACCAAGACATGGCCACACAGTGCACCCTTAGTACTTGTCCTAATATATAGGGACCCAGACATGGCTACACAGTGCCCCCTTAGTACTTGTCCTAATATATAGGAGACCAGATATGGCTACACAGTGCACCCTTAGTACTTGTCCTAATGTGCAGGGGACCAAGACATGGCTACACAGTGCACCCTTAGTACTTGTCCTAATATATAGGAGACCAGATATGGGTACACTGTGCACCCTTAGTACTTGTCCTAATATATAGGGGACCCAGACATGGCTACACAGTTCACCCTTAGTACTTGTCCTAATATATAGGGGACCAGATATGGCTACACAGTGCACCCTTAGTACTTGTCCTAATATATAGGGGACCCAGACATGGCTACACAGTTCACCCTTAGTACTTGTCCTAATATATAGGGGACCAAGACATGGCCACACAGTGCACCCTTAGTACTTGTCCTAATATATAGGGGCCCAGACATGGCTACACAGTGCACCCTTAGTACTTGTCCTAATATATAGGAGACCCAATATGGCTACACAGTGCACCCTTAGTACTTGTCCTAATATGCAGGAGACCCAGACATGACTACACAGTTCACCCTTAGTACTTCTCCTAATATATAGGAGACCCAGACATGGCTCCACAGGGCACAGTTAGTACTTGTTCTAATATATAGGGACTCAGACATGGCTACATAGTGCACCCTTAGTACTTGTCCTAATATATAGGGGACCCAGACATGACTACACAGTGCACCCTTAGTACTTGTCCTAATATATAGGAGACCAGATATGACTAAACAGTGCACCCTTAGTACTTGTCCTAATATATAGGGACCCAGACATGACTACACAGTGCACCCTTAGTACTTGTCCTAATATATAGGACACCAGATATGGGTACACAGTGCACCCTTAGTACTGGTCCTAATATGCAGGGGACCCAGACATGGCTACACAGTACAGCCTTAGTACTAGTCCTAATATATTGGAGACCCAATATGGCTACACACTGTACCCTTAATACTTGTCCTAATATATAGGAGACCAGATATGGCTACACAGTGCACCCTTAGTACTGGTCCTAAAATGCAGGGGACCAAGACATGGCTACACTGGGCACCCTTAGTACTTGTCCTAATATATAGGAGACCAGATATGGGTACACAGTGCACCCTTAGTACTTGTCCTAATATATAGGAGACCAGATATGGCTACACAGTGCACCCTTAGTACTTGTCCTAATATGCAGGGGACCCAGACATGGCTACACAGTGCACCCTTAGTACTTGTCCTAATATATAGGAGACCCAATATGGCTACACAGTGCACCCTTAGTACTTGTCCTAATACATAGGGACCCAGACATGACTACACAGTGCACCCTTAGTACTTGTCCTAATATATAGGGACCCAGACATGACTACACAGTGCACCCTTAGTACTTGTCCTAATATATAGTAGACCAGATATGGGTACACAGTGCACCCTTAGTACTTGTCCTAATATATAGGGGACCCAGACATGGCTACACAGTGCACCCTTAGTACTTGTCCTAATATGCAGGGGAACAAAGACATGGCTACGCAGTGCACCCTTAGTACTTGTCCTAATATGCAGGGGACCAAGACATGGCTACACAGTGCACCCTTAGTACTTGTCCTAATATATAGGAGACCCAGACATGGCTATACAGTGCACCCTTAGTACTTGTCCTAATATATAGGAGACCAGATATGGCTACACAGTGAACCCTTAGTACTTGTCCTAATATATAGGAGACCAAATATGGGTACAAAGTGCACCCTTAGTACTTGTCCTAATATATCGGAGACCCAGTATGGCTACACAGTGCACCCTGAGTACTTGTCCTAATATATAGGGGACCAGACATGGCTACACAGTGCACCCTTAGTACTTGTCCTAATATACAGGAGACCCAGACATGACTACACAGTGCACCCTTATTACTTGTCCTAATATATAGGGACCCAGACATGACTACACAGTGCACCTTTAGTACTTGTCCTAATATGCAGGGGACCCAGACGTGACTACACAGTGCACCCTTAGTACTTGTCCTAATATATAGGAGACCAGATATGGCTACACAGTGCACCCTTAGTACTTGTCCTAATATATAGGAGACCAGATATGGCTACACAGTGCACCCTTAGTACTTGTTCTAATATATAGGGGACCCAGACATGGCTACACAGTGCACCCTTAGTACTTGTCCTAATATATAGGAACCCAGACATGACTACACAGTGCACCCTTAGTACTTGTCCTAATATATAGGGGAGCAAGACATGGCTACACAGTGCACCCTTAGTACTTGTCCTAATATATAGGAGACCCAGACATGAATACACAGTGCACCCTTAGTACTTGTCCTAATATATAGGAGACCAAATATGGGTACATAGTTCACCCTTAGTACTTGTCCTAATATATAGGGGACCCAGACATGGCTACACAGTGTACCCTTAGTACTTGTTCTAATACATAAGGGGCGCAGACATGGCTACACAATACAGCCTTAGTACTTGTCTTAATATGCAGGGACCAAGACATGGCTACACAGTGCACCCTTAGTACTTCTCCTAATATGCAGGGGAACAAAGACATGGCTACACAGTGCACCCTTAGTACTTCTCCTAATATGCAGGGGACCGAGACATGGCTACACAGTGCACGCTTTGTACTTGTCCTAATATATAGGAGACCAGATACGGCTACACAGTGCACCCTTAGTACTGGTCCTAATATGCAGGGGACCAAGACATTGCTACACAGTGCACCCTTAGTACTTGTCCTAATATACAGGAGACCCAGACATGGCTACACAGTGCACCCTTAGTACTTGTCCTAATATACAGGAGACCCAGACATGGCTACACAGTACAGCCTTAGTACTAGTCCTAATATATTGGAGACCCAATATGGCTACACACTGTACCCTTAATACTTGTCCTAATATATAGGAGACCAGATATGGCTACACAGTGCACCCTTAGTACTGGTCCTAAAATGCAGGGGACCAAGACATGGCTACACTGGGCACCCTTAGTACTTGTCCTAATATATAGGAGACCAGATATGGGTACACAGTGCACCCTTAGTACTTGTCCTAATATATAGGAGACCAGATATGGCTACACAGTGCACCCTTAGTACTTGTCCTAATATGCAGGGGACCCAGACATGGCTACACAGTGCACCCTTAGTACTTGTCCTAATATATAGGAGACCCAATATGGCTACACAGTGCACCCTTAGTACTTGTCCTAATACATAGGGACCCAGACATGACTACACAGTGCACCCTTAGTACTTGTCCTAATATATAGGGACCCAGACATGACTACACAGTGCACCCTTAGTACTTGTCCTAATATATAGTAGACCAGATATGGGTACACAGTGCACCCTTAGTACTTGTCCTAATATATAGGGGACCCAGACATGGCTACACAGTGCACCCTTAGTACTTGTCCTAATATGCAGGGGAACAAAGACATGGCTACGCAGTGCACCCTTAGTACTTGTCCTAATATGCAGGGGACCAAGACATGGCTACACAGTGCACCCTTAGTACTTGTCCTAATATACAGGAGACCCAGACATGACTACACAGTGCACCCTTATTACTTGTCCTAATATATAGGGACCCAGACATGACTACACAGTGCACCTTTAGTACTTGTCCTAATATGCAGGGGACCCAGACGTGACTACACAGTGCACCCTTAGTACTTGTCCTAATATATAGGAGACCAGATATGGGTACACAGTGCACCCTTGGTACTTGTCCTAATATATAGGGGACCCAGACATGGCTACACAGTGCACCCTTAGTACTTGTCCTAATATATAGGAACCCAGACATGACTACACAGTGCACCCTTAGTACTTGTCCTAATATATAGGGGAGCAAGACATGGCTACACAGTGCACCCTTAGTACTTGTCCTAATATATAGGAGACCCAGACATGAATACACAGTGCACCCTTAGTACTTGTCCTAATATATAGGAGACCAAATATGGGTACATAGTTCACCCTTAGTACTTGTCCTAATATATAGGGGACCCAGACATGGCTACACAGTGTACCCTTAGTACTTGTTCTAATACATAAGGGGCGCAGACATGGCTACACAATACAGCCTTAGTACTTGTCTTAATATGCAGGGACCAAGACATGGCTACACAGTGCACCCTTAGTACTTCTCCTAATATGCAGGGGAACAAAGACATGGCTACACAGTGCACCCTTAGTACTTCTCCTAATATGCAGGGGACCGAGACATGGCTACACAGTGCACCCTTAGTACTTGTCCTAATATACAGGAGACCCAGACATGGCTACACAGTGCACGCTTTGTACTTGTCCTAATATATAGGAGACCAGATACGGCTACACAGTGCACCCTTAGTACTGGTCCTAATATGCAGGGGACCAAGACATTGCTACACAGTGCACCCTTAGTACTTGTCCTAATATACAGGAGACCCAGACATGGCTACACAGTGCACCCTTAGTACTTGTCCTAATATACAGGAAACCCAGACATGGCTACACAGTGCACCCTTAGTACTTGTCCTAATATATAGGGACTCAGACATGGCTACACAGTGCACCCTTAGTACTTGTCCTAATATATAGAGGACTCAGACATGGCTACACAGTGCACCCATAGTACTTGTTCTAATACATAAGGGGCGCAGACATGGCTACACAATACAGCCTTAGTACTTGTCTTAATATGCAGGGGAACAAAGACATGGCTACACAGTGCACCCTTAGTACTTGTCCTAATATACAGGAGACCCAGACATGGCTACACAGTGCACCCTTAGTACTTGTCCTAATATACAGGAGACCCAGACATGGCTACACAGTGCACCCTTAGTACTTGTCCTAATATATAGGGACTCAGACATGGCTACACAGTGCACCCTTAGTACTTGTCCTAATATATAGAGGACTCAGACATGGCTACACAGTGCACCCTTAGTACTTGTCCTAATATATAGGAGACCAGATATGGGTACACAGTGCACCCTTAGTACTTGTTCTAATATATAGGGGACCCAGACATCGCTACACAGTGCACCCTTAGTACTTGTCCTAATATACAGAGGACCCAGACATGGCTACACAGTGCACCCTTAGTACTTGTTCTAATACATAAGGTGCGCAGACATGGCTACACAATACAGCCTTAGTACTTGTCTTAATATGCAGGGGACCAAGACATGCCTACACAGTGCACCCTTAGTACTTGTCCTAATATGCAGGGGAACAAAGACATGGCTACACAGTGCACCCTTAGTACTTGTCCTAATGTGCAGGGGACCAAGACATGGCTACACAGTGCACCCTTAGTACTTGTCCTAATATATAGGAGACCAGATATGGGTACACTGTGCACCCTTAGTACTTGTCCTAATATATAGGGGACCCAGACATGGCTACACAGTTCACCCTTAGTACTTGTCCTAATATATAGGGGACCAGATATGGCTACACAGTGCACCCTTAGTACTTGTCCTAATATATAGGGGACCCAGACATGGCTACACAGTTCACCCTTAGTACTTGTCCTAATATATAGGGGACCAAGACATGGCCACACAGTGCACCCTTAGTACTTGTCCTAATATATAGGGGCCCAGACATGGCTACACAGTGCACCCTTAGTACTTGTCCTAATATATAGGAGACCCAATATGGCTACACAGTGCACCCTTAGTACTTGTCCTAATATGCAGGAGACCCAGACATGACTACACAGTTCACCCTTAGTACTTCTCCTAATATATAGGAGACCCAGACATGGCTCCACAGGGCACAGTTAGTACTTGTTCTAATATATAAGGACTCAGACATGGCTACATAGTGCACCCTTAGTACTTGTCCTAATATATAGGGGACCCAGACATGGCTACACAGTGCACCCTTAGTACTTGTCCTAATATACAGGAGACCAGATATGACTAAACAGTGCACCCTTAGTACTTGTCCTAATATATAGGGACCCAGACATGACTACACAGTGCACCCTTAGTACTTGTCCTAATATATAGGAGACCAGATATGGGTACACAGTGCACCCTTAGTACTGGTCCTAATATGCAGGGGACCCAGACATGGCTACACAGTACAGCCTTAGTACTAGTCCTAATATATTGGAGACCCAATATGGCTACACACTGTACCCTTAATACTTGTCCTAATATATAGGAGACCAGATATGGCTACACAGTGCACCCTTAGTACTGGTCCTAAAATGCAGGGGACCAAGACATGGCTACACTGGGCACCCTTAGTACTTGTCCTAATATATAGGAGACCAGATATGGGTACACAGTGCACCCTTAGTACTTGTCCTAATATATAGGAGACCAGATATGGCTACACAGTGCACCCTTAGTACTTGTCCTAATATGCAGGGGACCCAGACATGGCTACACAGTGCACCCTTAGTACTTGTCCTAATATATAGGAGACCCAATATGGCTACACAGTGCACCCTTAGTACTTGTCCTAATACATAGGGACCCAGACATGACTACACAGTGCACCCTTAGTACTTGTCCTAATATATAGGGACCCAGACATGACTACACAGTGCACCCTTAGTACTTGTCCTAATATATAGTAGACCAGATATGGGTACACAGTGCACCCTTAGTACTTGTCCTAATATATAGGGGACCCAGACATGGCTACACAGTGCACCCTTAGTACTTGTCCTAATATGCAGGGGAACAAAGACATGGCTACGCAGTGCACCCTTAGTACTTGTCCTAATATGCAGGGGACCAAGACATGGCTACACAGTGCACCCTTAGTACTTGTCCTAATATATAGGAGACCCAGACATGGCTATACAGTGCACCCTTAGTACTTGTCCTAATATATAGGAGACCAGATATGGCTACACAGTGAACCCTTAGTACTTGTCCTAATATATAGGAGACCAAATATGGGTACAAAGTGCACCCTTAGTACTTGTCCTAATATATCGGAGACCCAGTATGGCTACACAGTGCACCCTGAGTACTTGTCCTAATATATAGGGGACCAGACATGGCTACACAGTGCACCCTTAGTACTTGTCCTAATATACAGGAGACCCAGACATGACTACACAGTGCACCCTTATTACTTGTCCTAATATATAGGGACCCAGACATGACTACACAGTGCACCTTTAGTACTTGTCCTAATATGCAGGGGACCCAGACGTGACTACACAGTGCACCCTTAGTACTTGTCCTAATATATAGGAGACCAGATATGGCTACACAGTGCACCCTTAGTACTTGTCCTAATATATAGGAGACCAGATATGGCTACACAGTGCACCCTTAGTACTTGTTCTAATATATAGGGACCCAGACATGACTACACAGTGCTCCCTTAGTACTTGCCGTAATATATAGGAGACCAGATATGGGTACACAGTGCACCCTTGGTACTTGTCCTAATATATAGGGGACCCAGACATGGCTACACAGTGCACCCTTAGTACTTGTCCTAATATATAGGA
This sequence comes from Eleutherodactylus coqui, assembly GCF_035609145.1. Classification (NCBI taxonomy): domain Eukaryota; kingdom Metazoa; phylum Chordata; class Amphibia; order Anura; family Eleutherodactylidae; genus Eleutherodactylus; species Eleutherodactylus coqui. Next base: position 333,990 of record NW_027102355.1, read on the forward strand.
ACCCAGACATGACTACACAGTGCACCCTTAGTACTTGTCCTAATATATAGGGGAGCAAGACATGGCTACACAGTGCACCCTTAGTACTTGTCCTAATATATAGAGGACTCAGACATGGCTACACAGTGCACCCTTAGTACTTGTCCTAATATATAGGAGACCAGATATGGGTACACAGTGCACCCTTAGTACTTGTTCTAATATATAGGGGACCCAGACATCGCTACACAGTGCACCCTTAGTACTTGTCCTAATATACAGAGGACCCAGACATGGCTACACAGTGCACCCTTAGTACTTGTTCTAATACATAAGGTGCGCAGACATGGCTACACAATACAGCCTTAGTACTTGTCTTAATATGCAGGGGACCAAGACATGCCTACACAGTGCACCCTTAGTACTTGTCCTAATATGCAGGGGAACAAAGACATGGCTACACAGTGCACCCTTAGTACTTGTCCTAATGTGCAGGGGACCAAGACATGGCTACACAGTGCACCCTTAGTACTTGTCCTAATATATAGGAGACCAGATATGGGTACACTGTGCACCCTTAGTACTTGTCCTAATATATAGGGGACCCAGACATGGCTACACAGTTCACCCTTAGTACTTGTCCTAATATATAGGGGACCAAGACATGGCCACACAGTGCACCCTTAGTACTTGTCCTAATATATAGGGACCAGGACATGGCTACACAGTGCCCCCTTAGTACTTGTCCTAATATATAGGAGACCAGATATGGCTACACAGTGCACCCTTAGTACTTGTCCTATTATGCAGGGGACCAAGACATGGCTACACAGTGCACCCTTCGTACTTGTCCTAATATATAGGAGACCAGATATGGGTACACTGTGCACCCTTAGTACTTGTCCTAATATATAGGGGACCCAGACATGGCTACACAGTTCACCCTTAGTACTTGTCCTAATATATAGGGGACCAAGACATGGCCACACAGTGCACCCTTAGTACTTGTCCTAATATATAGGGACCCAGACATGGCTACACAGTGCCCCCTTAGTACTTGTCCTAATATATAGGAGACCAGATATGGCTACACAGTGCACCCTTAGTACTTGTCCTAATGTGCAGGGGACCAAGACATGGCTACACAGTGCACCCTTAGTACTTGTCCTAATATATAGGAGACCAGATATGGGTACACTGTGCACCCTTAGTACTTGTCCTAATATATAGGGGACCCAGACATGGCTACACAGTTCACCCTTAGTACTTGTCCTAATATATAGGGGACCAGATATGGCTACACAGTGCACCCTTAGTACTTGTCCTAATATATAGGGGACCCAGACATGACTACACAGTGCACCCTTAGTACTTGTCCTAATATATAGGGAACCCAGACATGACTACACAGTGCACCCTTAGTACTTGTCCTAATATATAGGGGCCCAAGACATGGCTACACAGTGCACCCTTAGTACTTGTCCTAATATATAGGGACCCAGACATGACTACACAGTGCACCCTTAGAACTTGTCCTAATATATAGGGACCCAGACATGGCTACACATTGCACGCTTAGTACTTATCCTAATATACAGGAGACCAGACATGACTACACAGTGCACCCTTATTACTTGTCCTAATATATAGGGGACCAGACATGACTACACAGTGCACCCTTAGTACTTGTCCTAATATATAGGGACCCAGACATGACTACACAGTGCACCCTTAGAACTTGTCCTAATATATAGGGACCCAGACATGACTACACAGTGCACCCTTAGTACTTGTCCTAATATATAGGGACCCATAGATGACTACACAGTGCACGCTTAGTACTTATCCTAATATACAGGAGACCCAGACATGACTACACAGTGCACCCTTAGTACTTGTCCTAATATGTAGGGACCCAGACATGGCTACACAGTGCACCCTTAGTACTTGTCCTAATATATAGGGACCCAGACATGACTACACAGTGCACCCTTAGTACTTATCCCAATATACAGGAGACCAGACATGACTACACAGTGTACCCTTAGTACTTGTCTTAATATATAGGAGATCAGATATGGGTACACAGTGCACCCTTGGTACTTGTCCTAATATATAGGAGACCAGATATGGCTACACAGTGCACCCTTAGTACTTGTCCTAATATACAGGAGACCCAGACATGACTACACAGTGCAGCCTTAGTACTTGTCCTAATATATAGGGGACCCACACATGGCTACACAGTGCACCCTTAGTACTTGTCCTAATATATAGGGACCCAGACATGACTACACAGTGCACCCTAAGTACTTGTCCTAATATATAGGGACCCAGACATGACTACACAGTGCACCCTTAGTACTTGTCCTAATATATAGGGAACCCAGACATGACTACACAGTGCACCCTTAGTACTTGTCCTAATATATAGGGAACCCAGACATGACTACACAGTGCACCCTTAGTACTTGTCCTAATACATAAGGGGCCCAAGACATGGCTACACAGTGCACCCTTAGTACTTTTCCTAATATATAGGGACCCAGACATGACTACACAGTGCACCCTTAGTACTTGTCCTAATATATAGGGGACCCAGACATGACTACACAGTACAGCCTTAGTACTTGTCCTAATATATAGGAGACCAGATATGGCTACACAGTGCACCCTTAGTACTTGTCTTAATATGCAGGGGACCAAGACATGGCTACACAGTACACCCATAGTACTTGTCCTAATATGCAGGGGAACAAAGACATGGCTACACAGTGCACCCTTAGTACTTGTCCTAATATATAGGGACCCAGATACGACTACACAGTGCACCCTTAGTACTTATCCTAATATACAGGAAACTAGACATGACTACACAGTGCACCCTTAGTACTTGTCCTAATATATAGGAGACCAGATATGGGTACACAGTGCACCCTTGGTACTTGTCCTAATATATAGGGTACCCAGACATGACTACACAGTGCACCCTTAGTACTTGTCCTAATATATAGGAGACCAGATATGGGTACACAGTGCACCCTTAGTACTTGTCCTAATATATAGGAGACCAGATATGGGTACACAGTGCACCCTTAGTACTTGTCCAAATATATAGGGGACCCAGACATGGCTACACAGTGCACCCTTAGTACTTGTCCTAATATACAGGGGGCCCAGACATGGCTACACAGTGCACCCTTAGTACTTGTTCTAATACATGAGGCGCGCAGACATGGCTACACAGTGCACGCTTTGTACTTGTCCTAATATATAGGAGACCCAATATGGCTACACAGTGCACCCTTAGTACTTGTCCTAATATATAGGGGACCAGACATGGCTACACAGGGCACCCTTAGTACTTGTCCTAATATACAGGAGACCCTGACATGACTACACAGTGCACCCTAATGCTTGTCCTAATACACAGGGGACCCAATATGGCTACACAGTGCACCCTTGGTACTTGTCCTAATATATAGGAGACCACATATGGCTACACAGTGCACCCTTAGTACTTGTCCAAATATATAGGGGACCCAGACATGGCTACACAGTGCACCCTTAGTACTTGTCCTAATATACAGGGGGCCCAGACATGGCTACACAGTGCACCCTTAGTACTTGTCCTAATATATACGAGACCCAATATGGCTACACAGTGCACCCTTAGTACTTGTCCTAATATATAGGAGACCAGACATGGCTACACAGTGCACCCTTAGTACTTATCCTAATATACAGGAGACCAGATATGACTACACAGTGCACCCTTAGTACTTATCCTAATATACAGGAGACCAGACATTACTACACAGTGCACCCTTAGTACTTGTCTTAATATGCAGGGGACCAAGACATGGCTACACAGTGCACCCTTAGTACTTGTCCTAATATGCAGAGGAACAAAGACATGGCTACACAGTGCAACCTTAGTACTTGTCCTAATATATAGGAGCCCAGACATGGCTACACAGTGCACCCTTAGTACTTGTCCTAATATATAGGAGACCAGATATGGGTACACAGTGCACCCTTAGTACTTGTCCTAATATATAGGAGACCAGACATGGCTCCACAGGGCACCCTTAGTACTTGTCATAATATATAGGAGACCCAATATGGCTACACAGTGCACCCTTAGTACTTGTCCTAATATACAGGAGACCCAGACATGACTACACAGTGCACCCTTAGTACTTGTCCTAATATATAGGGGGCCAGACATGGCTACACAGTGCACCCTTAGTACTTGTCCTAATATGCAGGGGAACAAAGATATGGCTACACAGTGCACCCTTAGTACTTTTCCTAATATGCAGGGGACCCAGATATGGCTACACAGTGCACGCTTAGTACTTGTCCTAATATATAGGGGGCCAGACATGACGACACAGTGCACCCTTAGTACTTTTCCTAATATGCAGGGGAACAAAGATATGGCTACACAGTGCACCCTTAGTACTTGTCCTAATATGCAGGGGACCTAGATATGGCTACACAGTGCATGCTTAGTACTTGTCCTAATATATAGGAGACCAGACATGGCTATACAGTGCACCCTTAGTACTTGTCCTAATATATAGGAGACCAGATATGGCTATACAGTGCACCCTTAGTACTTGTCCTAATATATAGGAGACCAAGACATGGCTACACAGTGCACCCTTAGTACTTGTCCTAATATATAGGGGACCAAGACATGGCTACACAGTGCACCCTTAGTACTTGTCCTAGTATACAGAGGGCCCAGACATGGCTACACAGTGCACCCTTAGTACTTGTCCTAACATACAGGAGACCCAGATATGGCTGCACAGTGCACCCTTAGTAATTGTCCTAATATGCAGGGGACCAAGACATGGCTACACAGTGCACCCTTAGTACTTGTCCTAATATGCAGGGGACCAAGACATGGCTACACAGTGCACCCTTAGTACTTGTCCTAATATACAGGAGACCCAGACATGACAACACAGTGCACCCTTAATACTTGTTCTAATATATAGGAGACTAGATATGGCTCCACAGGGCACAGTTACTACTTGTCCTAATATATAGGGGACCAGACATGACTACACAGTGCACCCTTAGTACTTGTCCTAATATATAGGGGACCAGACATGGCTACACAGTGCACCCTTAGTACTTATCCTAATATACAGGAGACCCCGACATGACTACACAGTGCACCCTTAGTACTTGTCCTAATATATAGGGACCCAGACATGGCTACACAGTGCACCCTTAGTACTTGTCCTAATATATAGGGACCCAGACATGACTACACAGTGCACCCTTAGTACTTGTCCTAATATTTAGGGACTCAGACATGGCTACACAGTGCACCCTTAGTACTTGTCCTAATATATAGGAGACCAGATATGGCTACACAGTGCACCCTTAGTACTTGTCCTAATATATAGGAGACCAGATATGGCTACACAGTGCACCCTTAGTACTTGTCCTAATATATAGGGACCCAGACATGACTACACAGTGCACCCTTAGTACTTGTCCTAATATATAGGAGACCAGATATGGGTACACAGTGCACCCTTAGTACTGGTCCTAATATGCAGGGGACCCAGACATGGCTACACAGTACAGCCTTAGTACTAGTCCTAATATATTGGATACCCAATATGGCTACACACTGTACCCTTAATACTTGTCCTAATATATAGGAGACCAGATATGGCTACACAGTGCACCCTTAGTACTGGTCCTAAAATGCAGGGGACCAAGACATGGCTACACAGGGCACCCTTAGTACTTGTCCTAATATACAGGGGACCCAGACATGACTACACAGTGCACCCTTAGTACTTGTCCTAATATATAGGGGGCCCAAACATGACTACACAGTGCACCCTTAGTACTTGTCCTAATATATAGGAGACCAGACATGACTACACAGTGCACCCTTAGTACTTGTCCTAATATACAGGAGACCCAGACATGACTACACAGTGCACCCTTAATACTTGTCCTAATATATAGATGACCAGACATGGCTCCACAGGGCACAGTTAGTACTTGTTCTAATATATAGGGGACCCAGACATGGCTACACAGTGCACCCTTAGTACTTGTCCTAATATGCAGGGGACCCAGACATGGCTACACAGTGCACCCTTAGTACTTGTCCTAATATATAGGAGACCCAGACATGGCTACACAGTGCACCCTTAGTACTTGTCCTAATATATAGGAGACCAGATATGGCTACACAGTGCACCCTTAGTACTTGTCCTAATATATAGGAGACCAGATATGGCTACACAGTGCACCCTTAGTACTTGTCCTAATATATAGGAGACCAGACATGGCTCCACAGGGCACAGTTAGTACTTGTTCTAATATATAGGGACCCAGACATGACTACACAGTGCACCCTTAATACTTGACCTAATATATAGGAGACCAGACATGGCTACACAGTGCACCCTTAGTGCTTGTCCTAATATATAGGGGACCCAGACATGGCTACACAGTGCACCCTTAGTACTTGTCCTAATATGCAGGGGACCCAGACTTGGCTACACAGTGCACCCTTAGTACTTGTCCTAATATATAGGAGACCCAGACATGGCTACACAGTGCACCCTTAGTACTTGTCCTAACATACAGGAGACCCAGATATGGCTGCACAGTGCAGCCTTAGTACTTGTCTTAATATGCAGGGGACCAAGACATGGCTACACAGTGCACCCTTAGTACTTGTCCTAATATGCAGGGGAACAAAGACATGGCTACACAGTGCACCCTTAGTACGTCTCCTAATATACAGGGGACCAAGACATGGCTACACAGTGCACGCTTAGTACTTGTCCAATATATAGGAGACCAGACATGACTACACAGTGCACCCTTAGTACTTGTCCTAATATATAGGGTACCAGACATGGCTACACAGTGCACCCTTAGTACTTGTTCTAATATACAGGAGACCCACACATGACTACACAGTGCACCCTTAGTACTTGTCCTAATATATAGGGGGCCCAGACATGACTACACAGTGCACCTTTAGTACTTGTCCTAATATGCAGGGGACCCAGACGTGACTACACAGTGCACCATTAGTACTTGTCCTAATATATAGGGGACCCAGACAAGGCTACACAGTGCACCCTTAGTACTTGTCCTAATATATAGGAGACCAGATATGGCTACACAGTGCACCCTTAGTACTTGTCCTAATATATAGGAGACCAGATATGGCTACACAGTGCACCCTTAGTACTTGTCCTAATATATAGGAGACCAGACATGGCTCCACAGGGCACAGTTAGTACTTGTTCTAATATATAGGGACCCAGACATGACTACACAGTGCATCCTTAGTACTTGTCCTAATATATAGGGACCCAGACATGACTACACAGTGCAGCCTTAGTACTTGTCCTAATATATAGGGACCCAGACATGACTACACAGTGCACCCTTAGTACTTGTCCTAATATATAGGAGACCAGATATGGGTACACAGTGCACCCTTAGTACTGGTCCTAAAATGCAGGGGACCCAGACATGGCTACACAGTACAGCCTTAGTACTAGTCCTAATATATTGGAGACCCAATATGGCTACACACTGTACCCTTAATACTTGTCCTAATATATAGGAGACCAGATATGGCTACACAGTGCACCCTTAGTACTGGTCCTAAAATGCAGGGGACCAAGACATGGCTACACAGGGCACCCTTAGTACTTGTCCTAATATACAGGGGACCCAGACATGACTACACAGTGCACCCTTAGTACTTGTCCTAATATTTAGGGGGCCCAAACATGACTACACAGTGCACCCTTAGTACTTGTCCTAATATATAGGAGACCAGACATGACTACACAGTGCACCCTTAGTACTTGTCCTAATATACAGGAGACCCAGACATGACTACACAGTGCACCCTTAATACTTGTCCTAATATATAGGAGACCAGACATGGCTCCACAGGGCACAGTTAGTACTTGTTCTAATATATAGGGACTCAGACATGGCTACACAAGGCACCATTAGTACTTGTCCTAATATATAGGGACCCAGACATGACTACACAGTGCACCCTTAGTACTTGTCCTAATATGCAGGGGACCCAGACATGGCTACACAGTGCACCCTTAGTACTTGTCCTAATATATAGGAGACCCAATATGGCTACACAGTGCACCCTTAGTACTTGTCCTAATACATAGGGACCCAGACATGACTACACAGTGCACCCTTAGTACTTGTCCTAATATATAGGGACCCAGACATGACTACACAGTGCACCCTTAGTACTTGTCCTAATATATAGGGGACCCAGACATGACTACACAGTGCACCCTTAGTACTTGTCCTAATATGCAGGGGACCCAGACGTGACTACACAGTGCACCATTAGTACTTGTCCTAATATATAGGGGACCCAGACATGGCTACACAGTGCACCCTTAGTACTTGTCCTAATATATAGGAGACCAGATATGGCTACACAGTGCACCCTTAGTACTTGTCCTAATATATAGGAGACCAGATATGGCTACACAGTGCACCCTTAGTACTTGTCCTAATATATAGGAGACCAGACATGGCTCCACAGGGCACAGTTAGTACTTATTCTAATATATAGGGACCCAGACATGACTACACAGTGCACCCTTAGTACTTGTCCTAATATATAGGGACCCAGACATGAATACACAGTGCACCCTTAGTACTTGTCCTAATATATAGGGACCCAGACATGACTACACAGTGCACCCTTAGTACTTGTCCTAATATATAGGAGACCAGATATGGGTACACAGTGCACCCTTAGTACTGGTCCTAATATGAAGGGGACCCAGACATGGCTACACAGTACAGCCTTAGTACTAGTCCTAATATATTGGAGACCCAATATGGCTACACACTGTACCCTTAATACTTGTCCTAATATATAGGAGACCAGATATGGCTACACAGTGCACCCTTAGTACTGGTCCTAAAATGCAGGGGACCAAGACATGGCTACACAGGGCACCCTTAGTACTTGTCCTAATATATAGGAGACAAGATATGGGTACACAGTGCACCCTTAGTACTTGTCCTAATATATAGGAGACCAGATATGGCTACACAGTGCACCCTTAGTACTTGTCCTAATATGCAGGGGACCCAGACATGGCTACACAGTGCACCCTTAGTACTTGTCCTAATATATAGGAGACCCAATATGGCTACACAGTGCACCCTTAGTACTTGTCCTAATACATAGGGACCCAGACATGACTACACAGTGCACCCTTAGTACTTGTCCTAATATATAGGGACCCAGACATGACTACACAGTGCACCCTTAGTACTTGTCCTAATATATAGTACACCAGATATGGGTACACAGTGCACCCTTAGTACTTGTCCTAATATATAGGGGACCCAGACATGGCTACACAGTGCACCCTTAGTACTTGTCCTAATATGCAGGGGAACAAAGACATGGCTACACAGTGCACCCTTAGTACTTGTCCTAATATGAAGGGGACCGAGACATGGCTACACAGTGCACCCTTAGTACTTGTCCTAATATATAGGAGACCCAGACATGGCTATACAGTGCACCCTTAGTACTTGTCCTAATATATAGGAGACCAGATATGGCTACACAGTGAACCCTTAGTACTTGTCCTAATATATAGGAGACCAAATATGAGTACATAGTGCACCCTTAGTAGTTGTCCTAATATATCGGAGACCCAGTATGGCTACACAGTGCACCCTGAGTACTTGTCCTAATATATAGGGGACCAGACATGGCTACACAGTGCACCCTTCGTTCTTGTCCTAATATACAGGAGACCCAGACATGACTACACAGTGCACCCTTATTACTTGTCCTAATATATAGGGACCCAGACATGACTACACAGTGCACCTTTAGTACTTGTCCTAATACGCAGGGGACCCAGACGTGACTACACAGTGCACCCTTAGTACTTGCCTAATATATAGGAGACCAGATATGGCTACACAGTGCACCCTTAGTACTTGTCCTAATATATAGGAGACCAGATATGGGTACACAGTGCACCCTTGGTACTTGTCCTAATATATAGGGGACCCAGACATGGCTACACAGTGCACCCTTAGTACTTGTCCTAATATATAGGAACCCAGGCATGACTACACAGTGCACCCTTAGTACTTGTCCTAATATATAGGAGACCAGATATGGGTACACAGTGCACCCTTAGTACTTGTCCTAATATATAGGGGACCCAGACATGGCTACACAGTGCACCCTTAGTACTTGTCCTAATATATAGGAGACCAAATATGGGTACATAGTTCACCCTTAGTACTTGTCCTAATATGCAGGGGAGCAAGACATGGCTACACAGTGCACCCTTAGTACTTGTCCTAATATATAGGAGACCCAGACATGAATACACAGTGCACCCTTAGTACTTGTCCTAATATATAGGAGACCAAATATGGGTACATAGTTCACCCTTAGTACTTATCCTAATATATAGGGGACCCAGACATGGCTACACAGTGTACCCTTAGTACTTGTTCTAATACATAAGGGGCGCAGACATGGCTACACAATACAGCCTTAGTACTTGTCTTAATATGCAGGGACCAAGACATGGCTACACAGTGCCCCCTTAGTACTTCTCCTAATATGCAGGGGAACAAAGACATGGCTACACAGTGCACCCTTAGTACTTCTCCTAATATGCAGGGGACCGAGACATGGCTACACAGTGCACCCTTAGTACTTGTCCTAATATACAGGAGACCCAGACATGGCTACACAGTGCACGCTTTGTACTTGTCCTAATATATAGGAGACCAGATACGGCTACACAGTGCACCCTTAGTACTGGTCCTAATATGCAGGGGACGAAGACATTGCTACACAGTGCACCCTTAGTACTTGTCCTAATATACAGGACACCCAGACATGGCTACACAGTGCACCCTTAGTACTTATCCTAATATACAGGAAACCCAGACATGGCTACACAGTGCACCCTCAGTACTTGTCCTAATATATAGAGGACTCAGACATGGCTACACAGTGCACCCATAGTACTTGTTCTAATACATAAGGGGCGCAGACATGGCTACACAATACAGCCTTAGTACTTGTCTTAATATGCAGGGGACCAAGACATGGCTACACAGTGCACCCTTAGTACTTGTCCTAATATATGTAGGCGACTCAGATATGGCTACACAGTGCACCCTTAGTACTTGTCCTAAAATATAGGAGACCAGATATGGGTACACAGTGCACCCTTAGTACTTGTTCTAATATACAGGGGACCCAGACATCGCTACACAGTGCACCCTTAGTACTTGTCCTAATATACAGAGGACCCAGACATGGCTACACAGTGCACCCTGAGTACTTGTTCTAATACATAAGGTGCGCAGACATGGCTACACAATACAGCCATAGTACTTGTCCTAATATGCAGGGGAACAAAGACATGGCTACACAGTGCACCCTTAGTACTTGTCCTAATGTGCAGGGGACCGAGACATGGCTACATAGTGCACCCTTAGTACTTGTCCTAATATATAGGAGACCAGATATGGGTACACTGTGCACCCTTAGTACTTGTCCTAATATATAGGGGACCCAGACATGGCTACACAGTTCACCCTTAGTACTTGTCCTAATTTATAGGGGACCAAGACATGGCCACACAGTGCACCCTTAGTACTTGTCCTAATATATAGGGACCCAGACATGGCTACACAGTGCCCCCTTAGTACTTGTCCTAATATGCAGGAGACCCAGACAAGGCTACACAGTGCACCCTTAGTATTTGTCCTAATATATAGGAGACCAGATATGGCTACACAGTGCACCCTTAGTACTGGTCCTAATATGCAGGGGACGAAGACATTGCTACACAGTGCACCCTTAGTACTTGTCCTAATATACAGGACACCCAGACATGGCTACACAGTGCACCCTTAGTACTTGTCCTAATATACAGGAGACCCAGACATGGCTACACAGTGCACCCTCAGTACTTGTCCTAATATATAGGGACTCAGACATGGCTACACAGTGCACCCTTAGTACTTGTCCTAATATATAGAGGACCCAGACATGGCTACACAGTGCACGCTTTGTACTTGTCCTAATATATAGGAGACCAGATACGGCTACACAGTGCACCCTTAGTACTGGTCCTAATATGCAGGGGACCAAGACATGGCTACACAGTGCACCCTTAGTACTTGTCCTAATATACAGGAGACCCAGACAAGGCTACACAGTGCACCCTTAGTATTTGTCCTAATATATAGGAGACCAGATATGGCTACACAGTGCACCCTTAGTACTGGTCCTAATATGCAGGGGACGAAGACATTGCTACACAGTGCACCCTTAGTACTTGTCCTAATATACAGGACACCCAGACATGGCTACACAGTGCACCCTTAGTACTGGTCCTAATATGCAGGGGACGAAGACATGGCTACACAATACAGCCTTAGTACTTGTCTTAATATGCAGGGGACCCAGACATGACTACACAGTGCACCCTTAGTACTTGTCCTAATATATGTAGGCGACTCAGATATGGCTACACAGTGCACCCTTAGTACTTGTCCTAATATATAGGAGACCAGATATGGGTACACAGCGCACCCTTAGTACTTGTTCTAATATACAGGGGACCCAGACATCGCTACACAGTGCACCCTTAGTACTTGTTCTAATACATAAGGTGCGCAGACATGGCTACACAATACAGCCTTAGTACTTGTCCTAATATGCAGGGGAACAAAGACATGGCTACACAGTGCACCCTTAGTACTTGTCCTAATATATAGGAGACCAGATATGGGTACACTGTGCACCCTTAGTACTTGTCCTAATATATAGGGGACCCAGACATGGCTACACAGTTCACCCTTAGTACTTGTCCTAATATATAGGGGACCAAGACATGGCCACACAGTGCACCCTTAGTACTTGTCCTAATATATAGGGACCCAGACATGGCTACACAGTGCCCCCTTAGTACTTGTCCTAATATATAGGAGACCAGATATGGCTACACAGTGCACCCTTAGTACTTGTCCTAATGTGCAGGGGACCAAGACATGGCTACACAGTGCACCCTTAGTACTTGTCCTAATATATAGGAGACCAGATATGGGTACACTGTGCACCCTTAGTACTTGTCCTAATATATAGGGGACCCAGACATGGCTACCCAGTTCACCCTTAGTACTTGTCCTAATTTATAGGGGACCAGATATGGCTACACAGTGCACCCTTAGTACTTGTCCTAATATATAGGGGACCCAGACATGGCTACACAGTTCACCCTTAGTACTTGTCCTAATATATAGGGGACCAAGACATGGCCACACAGTGCACCCTTAGTACTTGTCCTAATATATAGGGGCCCAGACATGGCTACACAGGGCACAGTTAGTACTTGTTCTAATATATAGGGACTCAGACATGGCTACACAGTGCACCCTTAGTACTTGTCCTAATATACAGGGGACCCAGACATGACTACACAGTGCACCCTTTTACTTGTCCTAATATATAGGGACCCAGACATGACTACACAGGACACGCTTAGTACTTTTCCTAATATACAGGAGACCCAGACATGACTACACAGTGCACCCTTAGTACTTGTCCTAATATATAGGGACCAGACATGGCTACACAGTGCACCGTTAGTGCTAGTCCTAATATATAGGGGAACCAGATATGACTACACAGGGCACCCTTAGTACTTGTCCTAATATACAGGAGACCAGACATGACTACACAGTGCACCCTTAGTACTTGTCCTAATATATAGGGACCCAGACATGACTACACAGTGCACGCTTAGTACTTGTTTTAATACATAAGGGGCCCAGACATGACTACACAGTGCACCCTTAGTACTTGTCCTAATATATAGGAGCCCAGACATGACTACACAGTGCACCCTTAGTACTTGTCCTAATATATAGGAGACCAGATATGGGTACACAGTGCACCCTTAGTACTTGTCGTAATATATGTGGGGGACTCAGATATGGCTACACAGTGCACCCTTAGTACTTGTCCTAATACATAGGGACCCAGACGTGGCTACACAGTGCACCCTTAGTACTTGTTCTAATACATAAGGGGCGCAGACATGGCTACACAGTGCACCCTTAGTACTTGTCCTAATATATAGGGGACCCAGACATGGCTACACAGTGCACCCTTAGTACTTGTCCTAATATATAGGAGACCAGATATGGGTACACTGTGCACCCTTAGTACTTGTCCTAATATATAGGGGACCCAGACATGGCTACACAGTTCACCCTTAGTACTTGTCCTAATATATAGGGGACCAGATATGGCTACACAGTGCACCCTTAGTACTTGTCCTAATATATAGGGGACCCAGACATGGCTACACAGTTCACCCTTAGTACTTGTCCTAATATATAGGGGACCAAGACATGGCCACACAGTGCACCCTTAGTACTTGTCCTAATATATAGGGGCCCAGACATGGCTACACAGTGCACCCTTAGTACTTGTCCTAATATATAGGAGACCCAATATGGCTACACAGTGCACCCTTAGTACTTGTCCTAATATGCAGGAGACCCAGACATGACTACACAGTTCACCCTTAGTACTTCTCCTAATATATAGGGGCCCAGACATGGCTACACAGGGCACAGTTAGTACTTGTTCTAATATATAGGGACTCAGACATGGCTACACAGTGCACCCTTAGTACTTGTCCTAATATACAGGGGACCCAGACATGACTACACAGTGCACCCTTATTACTTGTCCTAATATATAGGGCCCCAGACATGACTACACAGGACACGCTTAGTACTTTTCCTAATATACAGGAGACCCAGACATGACTACACAGTGCACCCTTAGTACTTGTCCTAATATATAGGGACCAGACATGGCTACACAGTGCACCGTTAGTACTAGTCCTAATATATAGGGGAACCAGATATGACTACACAGGGCACCCTTAGTACTTGTCCTAATATACAGGAGACCAGACATGACTACACAGTGCACCCTTAGTACTTGTCCTAATATATAGGGGACCCAGACATGACTACACAGTGCACCCTTAGTACTTGTCCTAATATATAGGGACCCAGACATGACTACACAGTGCACCCTTATTACTTGTCCTAATATATAGGGCCCCAGACATGACTACACAGGACACGCTTAGTACTTTTCCTAATATACAGGAGACCCAGACATGACTACACAGTGCACCCTTAGTACTTGTCCTAATATATAGGGACCAGACATGGCTACACAGTGCACCGTTAGTACTAGTCCTAATATATAGGAGAACCAGATATGACTACACAGGGCACCCTTAGTACTTGTCCTATTATACAGGAGACCAGACATGGCTACACAGTGCACCCTTAGTACTTGTCCTAATATACAGGGGACCCAGACATGACTACACAGTGCACCCTTTTACTTGTCCTAATATATAGGGACCCAGACATGACTACACAGGACACGCTTAGTACTTTTCCTAATATACAGGAGACCCAGACATGACTACACAGTGCACCCTTAGTACTTGTCCTAATATATAGGGACCAGACATGGCTACACAGTGCACCGTTAGTACTAGTCCTAATATATAGGGGAACCAGATATGACTACACAGGGCACCCTTAGTACTTGTCCTAATATACAGGAGACCAGACATGACTACACAGTGCACCCTTAGTACTTGTCCTAATATATAGGGACCCAGACATGACTACACAGTGCACGCTTAGTACTTGTTTTAATACATAAGGGGCCCAGACATGACTACACAGTGCACCCTTAGTACTTGTCCTAATATATAGGAGCCCAGACATGACTACACAGTGCACCCTTAGTACTTGTCCTAATATATAGGAGACCAGATATGGGTACACAGTGCACCCTTAGTACTTGTCGTAATATATGTGGGGGACTCAGATATGGCTACACAGTGCACCCTTAGTACTTGTCCTAATACATAGGGACCCAGACGTGGCTACACAGTGCACCCTTAGTACTTGTTCTAATACATAAGGGGCGCAGACATGGCTACACAGTGCACCCTTAGTACTTGTCCTAATATATAGGGGACCCAGACATGGCTACACAGTGCACCCTTAGTACTTGTCCTAATATATAGGGCACCCAGACATGGCTACACAGTGCACCCTTAGTACTTGTCCTAATATATAGGAGACCCACACATGACTACACAGTGCACCCTTAGTACTTATCATAATATATAGGAGACCCACACATGACTACACAGTGCACCCTTAGTACTTGTCCTAATATATAGGGGACCCAGACATGAATACACAGTGCACCCTTAGTACTTGTTCTAATACATAAGGGGCCCAGACATGGCTACACACCTCACCCTTCATACTTGCCCATACTTGTTGCCCTGCTATGTGCCCCCACTCTTCACCCTGATGTGGAAACTACATATGAGCAGCCACACATAGATATTTCAGGGTGCAGACGGCTTGGGCGGCACAGAATGGCACTGTGGGCCACATGTGGCCTGTGGGCGGTATGTTGTGCACCCCTGGCTTACAGTACCAGTAGAGTAACATCCTGGTTTGTGATATAAGTGCTTCCATAAGGCAGGGTCCTAAAATACACCTTGGTGAACACTTTGGTATTTATTACGGTTTTAGCTGTTTTTCCCCTTTGGTTTGCTCCCATATAGTTCTAGTGTGGAGACGAGGCTACTGACCAAAAGCTGGTAGAGAAGTCCAAGTTTATGTAGCTTTTTGTGCACTAATGAAAGAGCCTCTTCATCTTTCCAGGTCCTGTGTGATCATACCCAGTGGGCTCCGGGCAAACAGGGAGATGAACAACTCTGATGCCGCTTGGCAAATGGGAAAACCAAGTATCAGATGGGAAAAGTCCCTCTAGAAGAAAACTACAAACCCTACAGGATATAATTTAGGTTTATTCAGCAACATCCTGAGTCCTCCACAAATCACCTTAGTGTTGAAGTAAATAAGATGAGGAGGAGGAGGGTACGCAGCTGAAGATTCTCTGTATGTCTGCAAGACTGCATGGAGCACAGAAGTGGGATATATATGGATGGCTCCGGGGTCTTTGTAAATTGTATACAGAGCTATGGGTGACTATAGATGCACTATGACCTCAAGTCGTCTTACAAAACAGCCCCTCTCTTGAACACGGCCTGTGTGTATTGGAGGTCTTTCTTATTCAAAAGTAAGGGGTGACGTGCAATACCAGCCACTAGCAGTGGACAAGAGGGGCGCTAATATTGGAAAAAAGACATTTAAAAGTGTGAAGATTTGACTGAACTATCTGCCACCATTCATAGTTACAGTTTATAGGTGACCCATATTAATACTCCTGTTCTGCAGTTCCTCAGACTGTAATTAAAGGGGTTTTCCTGATGCTACAATAAAGTATTAATCTCTCCTTCCTCATATTACATGTATGGCTTTGAATACCTTCACATCCTTTTTTTTTTTTTTTTACAAATTTGAGCCTGTTCCACGATGCTGGGGGGTCCTCCATTCATTGGGTTGGTTGTTTGTATCCTTGCCTTCTGGTCTGCAGCAGTTTCTGACTCCTATGGCTCCATTTTACACAATACACAGCACTGGCATCTCAGCCAAATTGTGAAACCACCCACTGCATCCCCCTCATACTCATCAAGCCCACCCACTGTATCTCTTACCGCCATCTTGGAATCATCTGTACTCCTGCATTCATGATTAGCTAAGTGCTGGCTGTAATTGGCTGAGTGCTCAGCCAATCAGCACAGCCCTTTCAGGAGGCCGGGATTTTTAAATTCCCGCCTGCTGAAAGTGCTGGACAGCAGTGCAGGGGAGCCAGCCGGAGGACGTGCCTGAGCGGCAGAGAGGTGAATAAATTTTTTTTGCTTTTTTTTTAACCAGCTAATGATGATTTTCAGGGAAGGGCTTATATTTCAAGCCGTTCCCCGAAAATCATGCTGCGGGGCTTGCTACAAACCACTGCTTTCAATGGTGCTGGCAGCAGTGCCAACCCCATTGAAAGCAATGGGATAGCATGCTGGACTTCTGCCACAGCTGTGACAGCTGTGGCAAAAGTCGGCGGTCTTCTCCCTATGTTTTCAATGGGGCTAGTGCTGCTGCCGCTGGCCCCATGGAAAACACTAGCGATATCCCAGCGTTTTTCTTGCGCTGCAAGGCGAGTGTTTTCTCTCACTCTCGCAGCGCAAGAGAGAAAAAACCGCTAGTGGGTGTCCGCCCTTAGTCGGGCTTTACTCTTCTCACCTTTTAAAAATCACGTTCAAACCTGCTGTGAGCCAATCATCATGGGAATGCAGCGGGAACAAAACTCTCATGTACTTTACAATACTTCCAGTTTATTTACCACATTCAGTAAACCAACATGAAGAAACGACAGCAGTAACATCAGTGTAAGGAACAGAAGGAAATGGGCCCTCTAAAGGGAAGAAATATAACAGGTGAACGGAGATGAATAAATATGACTATTTACATGATATCCTCTATTAGACTCATCAGATACTGATGGGAAGCGATGGAACATTGGTCCACCGATAGCACCTTGTGAGTCCGCTCTCGGTCCCCCATAATGGTGCAGTTGGATTTATATCATATCTGTTCCCATATAGTGAAGCCACTTAGTTCCTCTTGCATAAAGATGGCGGCTGCTCTTGGATTGGCGCGCTTCTTCGTTTTACTTTTTTAAAATGTCCTCTTGCATTATGAGGCACAATGTAACGGCGCCGTTCTTCTGTCAAGCTGCAAGGATCTTCCCGCGATTCTCTTCATAATGCTGAATCATCTCCTCCATGTTCTTATCGGCATCTATCACTGAAGTATCCCTAAAATAGCACAATGTGAGATCAGTGCCGGTCCGACCGCGGAGATCACCACCAGTCATAAGAATGAAGGAGCCAATGATGGCGATAGGGCTGAGCTGCAATACCCAACACTGCCAATAGAGGAGAGCAGAAATGTGTCTACACTATAAGGGGCAGCAGCTCTCCTACAGGTATCTTGGCCCTCCATTCTTGTGATCAGTATGGGTCACAGCGACTGGATAGTCGTCCTGCTTAAACATGGCAGAAAGATGATGCAGAACAATTTGCTCACTCGTCATTTTGCTTCCGCTCAACTAAAAAATAGTCGCTGATTGATCAAAAGTCATCTGGTGTAAAGTCGCACTGGAACGAATTATGAACAAATTTGAATGGAGATCCCCCTACAAACAATATTTTGGCGAACGACTAATGAACAATCATCCCTCTATGTAAAGGTAAATAAACAACTGCTGTTCATAGACTTCAGAGACTTTTTCGGAGTGATGAGCTGAGTAATAGTTGCTCCGTGTAAAAGATGCCTTGTATTGTGTGATATTGGGAAGTCGTCATATTTATCCAGAGACCAGGAACTATTACTTACCCCCTATTGATCGCTAGATTTTTTAGTTCATCCCTTGCTCTCTACCTGCAGGTCCTCATCTTCTACTCACTAGCTTACGGCACTCTCCAACCACACAGACCAGAGTAACTATGGACTAGCTGTGCGACCGTCTGACATGGTTATTAGCAACATATTATCGTGTTTCTACGAAAATAAGACCCTGTCATATTAATTTTTGCCCCAAAAGAGTCTCTAGGTTTTATTTTCAGGGGATGTCTTATTAAACGTACCTAGGAGATTTGGTGCAGGTCCCTCCCACTGCTGTTTGGAGCTTCAATGAGCTGAGCCATGACATTGATTGGCCAATTAATAAATCCTGCCTCCACAATGCGATGGCTGTGATTGGTTCTTCTTGCACTGCTCAGCCAATCACAACCATTGCTTTCTGGAGATGAGATGTTTTTTTCATGAATCCTGTAACCAAAAAGTGATCTTCAGTGGGAGAACGAGGACTGCAGAACGCACGGCGGAGCTCCAGACAGCAGATGGAGGACCCGGACCGAGCCTGCTAGGTAGGTATTCCTTTTTTAATGTAATGCAGCTAAGGCTTATTTTGGGAGTAGGGCTTATATTTAGACCCTCCCCAAAAATCCTGCAAAATCAGGGTAGGGCTTATTTTCAATGTAGATCTTATTTTCGGGGGAAACACCAACAGCATCTCCATGTCCCGGACTTACTGACTGCTGCTTTTTAGGTTGAGTTCACACACTGCAGAACTGTTGCAGTAGTTTGGTACCAAAGTTCTGCAACAATGCATAGTGCAATGTAAATGAATCACAGTGGGGAAAATCTGCAGCAGAAAACAGACATGCAGCCGATTTTCAAAACAAATGTGAAAGCGTGATGGATTTTCCCCAGATTTCATTCATTGCGATGCCAGAGCTGAATTATGTGTTGGGCACAAACACTAAAATCCACATGCAGGTTTTGGTGCAGATTTCCTCTTTGATGTCTGCACATAGCCTTAGGCCACCTGCAGACGAGCGGGTCGGATCCGGCGGCGAGAATTCTCGCCGCAGGACCCGACCCGAGCGTCTGCAGAGACGAGCGCGTACACGCCCGCGCCCGGCGGCCCCGGTTCATTCATGTGCCGGGGTGAGTGAGGTTTCTGTGCGAGGCTCTGCGAGCCCCGCACAAAAATAGGACATGCCGCGGTTTGTTTGCTGCGCGAGATTTTGTGCGGCCAAACCGCGGCCGTCTGCATAGGAGTGCGTATTGTAATACTCTCCTATGCAAGCTTTCAGTGGCGGAAATCCCGCCGCGGGATTTCCGCCCGTGTGAAGGCGGCCTTACACTTCTGATTATTTCAGCCCCCCCCCAGCTTGCAGCCCTCCGACTCCTGGTGAACTGTTCCATCTGTCCGCTGCCATCTGGGGAAAGCTTCTTCCAGGGCTTAAACAGACGGGCGCATGCGCAAAAACACTCGCCGCTACAGAGCGTGTTAGAACATGAACCAGCGGAAAGACTTTTTTTAACTGTTCGAATTCCAGGCCATTGGGCCTGAGAGAAAAAATAAACCTGAAAGATAGGACAAGTTGTATCTTTTCTGGCGTGTAGTAATATCTCATGAGAATTACGCTAGACAAAATGAAACCATGGAAATCAATGATTTTGCTTCATCACGTTTCACGTCCGCAAAAAGCTCCACAAGCACGGCCATCTGTTTAACCTCTTAATAGGAGGAAAGTGCTCATTAGTTTGGCCACAATGAACTGAGGCTTCGGGGAGACCTGGTCACAAAAGTTTATCTGACTGACTGATTTGAGGGGCATGGGCTGGGGAACAAGTGGTTGAACAGGGGGAAAAGGACCTACAGGGGAAAAGTGGCACAGGGAGAAAGAGGGACATTGGACACAGGAGGTGGGGCAAGTGGTGGTACATGGGATTGTATGGGTGGGGACAAGTGGTTTCACAGGGCAAGATGGGGCACGGGGGAGAAGTAGTACCGCGGGTAAAGGAGACATGGGGAGGAGGGCCAAGTTGAAACATGGGGAGACAAATGGTGGCACAGCAGGAGAAGAGCCATGTGAGGGACAACAGATAGAAGAGAAGCACATATGGGGAGGAGGGGCAAGTGGTGTCATGGGCAAAGTATTAGATTTATTATCTTAATTGACAATTTTTTGGATCCAATTCTTCTAAAATGAGTTTGCATCTCCTTTATTACTGAGGATATACCAGGGTTGGCTTATATTGGCTATCGACAGGATAGGTGATGAAGCTCTAATCAGTGAGGGTCTATCATTCCCAAGAATTGGGGTCCTGTGTCCCCATTTTCCTAACTGTGGGCTCTCTATACCCTCTACAGAGACGTGGAGATGGCATCTTAGCAGTGGTTGCACATGCACAGTGCAGCTCCATTTATTTCAATGGCGATGATGAAAATAGCTAGTACAAGCACTCAGCGGTCTGCATTAAAGAACAATGGAGCAGCTCCACACATGCAGCGACACTGCTCTATTCAATCTACTCCTCACTCTGCGGAGGGGTGAAGGCAGGCAGTGAGCCCAGAGTGACAGAAGAGGGCTTAAACAGGCAGACCTTTCAGACTCTTATTCTGGAGACCACAAGGGGTCTTCAGTGATGAGACCCCCACCAATCAGACTTGCATCACCTGTGGATAGGCCCTATTGGAGATAGATTGGGCAGTCAGTGTCTAAACCAGGCCTGCACAACATATGGCACGTTGGCCACAAGTGGCCCAGCAGAGGATTTCTGGCAGCCTGTGACATGGCTGTGATGTCAAGAGACTAGTCGCTCGCCTCTTAATATAGTCATGCCACAGTCCGTGGCACAGTCATGTCACGCTAACCGCTAGCTATGAATTTTACCAGATAAAGGGCCTTCAGCCATGCTCAGCAGCAAAGTAGGGGATAGCGGGAGTCAGATGTGTGACTTGAACATTACCTTGAACATGCAGCTGATGCCCGCTATCCCTTCCCTTGTTGATTGACCAATTCAATTCAGGGAAGGTCCTTTAGTCCTGGGGAGCTCTGCTGCAGCGATGGAAGAATCTTTCTAAGGGACATTGTAAAAAAAAGATCCCCTCCCAGAAGGAGTTGTCAGAATCAAATGAAACTTTCTCTATGTGATTGTAACGTTGATATAAGGGATTACAATATCAGAGCAAAAGGAGCTTTTATTGCAGAAAACTGACCCCTTGAGGGGAGGCTCTAGTCCCTGTTGGGCTCCTCTAGCCTGATTGCAAGATGAGATACGGGCGGGCATGGAGGAATACAGGTTCTGTATGGTAGTCTACCGCATATTGATCCACATTTGCTGTACCTGAACCTCTAGATCTCCTAACAGTCTGGTCAGAATGGTCCAGGTGGCGGGCAATTTCTCTTAAAGACCATTTCGCATCCCAATAATGCATTCCTTCTCATACGCTTTTAACAGAGACAAGTCTCTTTGATTGCGTCTCCCCTGCCTTCCTGCACACAGGACCTCCGACACATCCAATACATCTTTGGAGTCGTGTCCCCCCCAGGCATCCTGTTGTCCTATCCAGCCGAACTGACGAAGGGGTTCTTCCCCGAAATGCGTATTCCATTGCTGGTTTTTAATTTGTGAAAAATTAATAAAAAAGAAGTGCTTTCACCTTCACACATTGGACTTTGATCTACATCTTCTAGTAGCTTAGAGGGTTGCGCCTCCATACCAGTTCTTTTCACATCCTTTTTCGCTACACTCACGCCCACACTGGTGGAGCGTCATCTGGTTGGCAGCACCTCCACCATTCAAAATACTCAATCATTGAAAGCTCTTTGTACTCCATAAACATTCCACCACCCTCACTGGGTCTTGCTCCACCCTTCTTTTTTTATTTCCTTTACTCACTACATACAAGGAGCCTCCGAGAGCCTTTTATAGGCC
Organism: Eleutherodactylus coqui; assembly: GCF_035609145.1. Classification (NCBI taxonomy): domain Eukaryota; kingdom Metazoa; phylum Chordata; class Amphibia; order Anura; family Eleutherodactylidae; genus Eleutherodactylus; species Eleutherodactylus coqui. The sequence continues at coordinate 357,351 of NW_027102355.1, forward strand.
ATATGTGTTAGCGCACCATACATCATGGCTGCAACGATACAAGCAAATACAAGTGGCTGCAACACTACTGCAAGCACTGAATATCTGAATTTAAATGGCATTCTTGTTATATTTACTGACATATGAAGATGTGAGGTTCTTAGCACACATTTTGATCAAAACATGTGAGCCCATCTGCCACGTCAAGGCGACCTCTTGTAGATGGGACCTACACTACACTAACCTCTCTTTAGGCCTGCTGGGCTAATCCCTTTAAGTTCTCACTATGGGATGGCATAACATTGAAGGAGGCATAAGGGAAAAGCTGCAGGGGGCGCTAGATTTTATCAGAAGCGCACCACATTGTTCTGATATAATTGTTAAATTGTGGTCTAATGTTTGGGGTCTAAATAGCAAGATGTTTTTTCATGGGATTAGCTATCTGAGTGCTTTTTTGTGGGGTGAGTTGTGTTTTTCACTGGTACAATTTAATATACCATAAAATATGCAGAAAAACTTTTACAGATTTCTAAGTGGGCTGAAATGAAAAAAAATGCAATTATGCTTATTTTTGGACCTGTTGTTTTTGGTGTGCACACTGTGGCACAAATTACACAAAAACTTTATTCTGTGTGTGTCAGCACATTTACCACAATTTCCAAACTACATTTTTTTTTTGTTATACTAATTTTAAAAATTGAAATATATAAAAAAAAATAGTTTCTGTTGCTATTTTAAGGCACCATCACTTTTTCATTTTACTGTTGATGCAGCGGATGTGTGGACTCAATTTCTGCAGGATGACTAGTGGTTGTGTAACTTTTTGATCGCTTTATATTTCACATTTTTTTTTTTTGGAGCCAGGGTAATGAAAAAATACAAATCTGGTGTTATGTATTTTTTTCATAATGGTGTTCATCATCTGGGATAAATAATTCAATATTTTAAACGGACTTTTACGCAGGCTGCAATGCAAATTACTTTTCTTTTTTTTTTAGAAATATAGGACAAGGTTTTTTTTAACTTTTTTCAAAAATTTTTTACACTTATTTTTTTAGGCCTCTATTGGTGCTTGAACTTGGGATCATTAATTCACTTATACAACCCAGGGAAGGCCATTTGGAACATTTAAATGCTGATTAGGTTATTCAAATGCCACTGTAAGAATTGACAGCTGCATTAAAATACTCAACAGCCATAATTGAAGTTATTTCTGATCATAGCTGTTGCTTCTAGGTGTGAATTGTCAAAGACAGGCGGCGCCACTTCAGTTTATGGAGTGAGCTTGGGAGCCAAGTCCATTCCATACAGACCCCACACACATCCCCTGTACTTTTATGGTCGATGTCACCAAGGGGTAAAAAAAAAAAAAAAAATCCGGCCTCCTCCACCCCTTAATAGCCGGCCAACACTCACCTCATTTCCCCATCGCTCATTACATTACTGTTATGGGCGTGAGGAAATGCAATTACCAGTAAATGTGAAATATTCATAGACATGTGCTTAGATGTCATAAGATAAAAAAAAAAATCCGGCCTCCTTCCACCCCTTAATAGCCGGCCATCACGCACCAATGTGTTTCCTGGCACCCGTGGCAGCACCATCAGCTGCTGCTGTCATTGGTTCGGGGAAATCCATTTACTGGTAAGAAAAAAAAGGTTTTTAGGTACAGCACATGTCAATGAGGCTACGGGGCGCAGATGTTGTGGCGCCTGTACTTACCGCCAGCTGGGTGATACTGCTGGCTCTCTCCTCAGGGGTCCCTCGCCGTCCTTCCTTGTGATGGCGTTGCAGGGGCTCAGGAGGGCCGCTTGCTCAGGTGGTTGTAGAGCCGGTGTCTAAGAGGGTCTTCATGTTAGAGAATGAAAACCCTCTGAACTTGGCCTGGTCTTCCGGTGACAGCTCGGATTGCTTGGCCTCTTCTGCTTCGATGGTGTCTAAGTCGAATTGCTGATGGAATTCCGACTTAGTGGGGGCAGGGATGTGCGGTGGGGCCATCCTCAGGGTTTCCACAGAGTCCCATTCTACATGCTGGAAGAACCGATGACCACGGATGTTCCCATTGACTCCTAGACGCTTGGCTGGATTTTTCTTGAGGAGCTGAAATCAGAAATGTAGTTTTTAATACTAACTGCAATTACAAGAATCTGACTAGTAAAGACAATAAAAGCATACAAAATTAGTAACATGCTTACCTGCATTATGATGTTCTTCGCTCCGGAGGTGGACTCATTAAAGAGTTTGTGATGATACTTACGCTCGCCGGTGATCATTTGATTCATGATGACTCCGAATGAAAACCAGTCTACGGCGGCGTTGTACTCCTCTCCGGCGTCCATCTGCCATAAACAGACAACAGTTAGTTAGTTGGGAAATAAGTTCTACATCATTATAACATAAGTCGTCTGCCCTAAAAGAAAGGCATTACATGGGATATGTGCACTGCTCTAGACTAGCATTGTGTAGAGACCGCAGTCCTCTATTCCATCTCGGACTACTGTCTCCATGATCCACAACCCAAGAACATAAATACACTTATGTCAACAACTGGTAAGAAGATTCTATTCCTCTCACCTCAGGAGCAATATAGTCTTCGGTCCCAGCATAGTCAGTAGCTGTTCGACCTCCAAGCATGTTGTCCAGGGCGAGACCGAAATCGGTGATCTTCAGGTGCCCTGTCTCAGCCACCAAGATGTTTTCGGGCTTCAGGTCTCTGTGGATGATCCCCTTGGCGTGGAGGTGTTGGATGCCGCACACCATCTCCGCAGCGTAGAATCTGTAAGAAAGAGAATAAGTAGTCGGTGTGAGATCCTGAGGAGCGACAAAATACTGTTTCCTAAACTGTAGCTAAAGTATGATTATTGGATGGATCACTAATCATCAGCCATGTAGGAGGAGGCTCGCGATCAGACAATTGTGAGCAAATGGTTGTCATCTGCTGACCAGATCTTTTATGTGAGCATAAAAGTGTTGGCTCACCAGCAGCACATCTCCCCATGTAAACAGCGGAATGTGCCATACTAATGATCTGCTCATGTTAGACCACCTTAACGAGCAACAACCAACATGCTATCTTGTCAGTTGTTGCTTGTTAATAGGCAAAATATGTGCCGTGTAAAACCACCCTAAATCTTTACCTGGAACTGTTGATATCGAGCCGTCCCTTTGACTGTAGGAGTTGATTCAGGTCCCCGCAGCTTAGAAACTCTAATCCTAGTAGAACATGCGTCTGTAATGTAGAAGAGACATGTAAGAAGGTTGGTTAATTAGAAGTTATACTACAAAGTCCACATCTACGGTGCACATACTAGTGATGTGCGATAACATACTTGGAGATATCGCACATACTTGGAGATGTGTGATAACAACTATACCTTGGTCTGAAATGCAAATTCTGCATGGATGAGGAAGGGACTTCCTGACGTCATCTGTAACACGCGGTGCTCCACCATCACGTCCGCCAGCTCCACTTCTGCTAGTAGGGCCCTCTTCCTGATCACCTTCACTGCAAACTGCTGGCAGGTAACGATGTCTTCTGCCAGCACAACTTCTCCGTAGGCTCCCCGGCCAAGAACATGATGGAATCGTAGTCGTTCTTGGATGGTTGTAGATGTGGTGCTTCCTGAGCCAGTTGGTCCTCCTAATAGTGAATATAACAGTGAATATACAGGCTATAGGTTATAATAGAGGTAGGTGCCTGCAGCCAGACGGTCAGATACAAGGCCCCTCTGGGAACTGTAGTTGCTACGTTAAAATTGGCCATCATGTGACGGGAGCAGAAGGACAACCACTTTAATACAGAAGATAACATCTTACATAGTCTGTAGGTATTAACTATCACTCCTATAAGGGGCTCAGTATGTATTGTATCTGTATTATGGACATGTGACTTAGGCTTTAGATGCATATTTTACTAATTTGGGCCTTATTTGCCTAGTTATGTGATCAGTAACTGTATATATTGTGTAAAAAATAAATAAATAACACATCAGACCCCATAAGACAGCAGGAAAACCTTCTCTTATGGAAAGATTGTCCTGCTTACTCTTGGGTTCCATTGGATTTTTGGTATAAAGTATACAGCACTTAGGTACAACAATACAGCTGAGGCAAATGTCTGGACACACACGTTTAACTGGTATAATAACGAGATAATTTACTTCCGATGTGTAAAAGTATTAATTGGGGAGGTGGCTGCATTTCTTGGTGGAGGAGATGTTTTAGGAGGCCATTTTGACATCCAACATATTGAATTAGCTTAGGTTTTCCAAATAAGAAGGGGTCATAGAATGGTAGAGTTGGAAGGGACCTCCAGGGTCATCGGGTCCAACCCCCTTCTCAGTGCAGGATCACTAAATCACCCCAGACAGATGTTTTTCCAGCCTTTGTTTGAACACTTCCATTTGAGGAGAACTCACCACCTGCCGTGGTAACCTGTTCCACTCATTGATCACCCTCACTGTCTAATATCTAATTTGTGTCTCCTCCCTTTCAGTTTCATCCCATTGCTTCTAGTCTTTCCTTGTACAGATGAGAATAGGGCTTATCCCTCTGCACTGTGACAGCCCTTCAGATATTTGTATACCGCTATTAAGTCTCCTCTCAGCCTAAACATTCCCAGATCCTTTGATCATTCCTCATAGGACATGATTTGCAGACTGCTCACCATCTTGGTAACTCTTCCCTGGATATAATATATATAATAATATACCTAGGAATATAACAGTCTTGGCTAGATTTGACTCAGACACACAATGGGAGGGTCAGTGTTGCCAATTTTATTGCTCAGCAGTTAATTGTGGAAAAGTTTCACAAAGTGCTTTTTATGATGTGTTGATGTGGCCACCATTCAGTTGGATGCACAAGAATCCAGCCTGCAGCTGATGCTTCCTAACAGCTCTGTAGGATTCACTGTTTCAGGTGAACTGTATTGTGTATTTTTTTGCATACACAAGGGGCTTTAAATGACCCCTGAGTTAGGAGGAGGGGTCTGACAGAATGGCAACTAAGGCGATTTAAACTACCAAACATGGTAACAGTACATTCTCCTGTCCTAGGAGGTGTTACCACAGGCAGCACAGATGGCCTCAATTTGGTTGTATTCCCAAACATCCCCTTTAGGCCTCGGTCAGATGACCGTTTTTTGCCGCGATTTGCGGATCGCATGACAGATGCGCATCCGCAAATCGCATGACCGGGGCCGACGATTCGCCGAAAAATCTGCAGCTAGCAGTGTTTCCGGCGAAACGGGCCCGATCAAAGGAGCGCTGTCCGCCCATTGAAATTCAATGGAGCCGGCAATACAGCCGACTCCATTGAAAGCAATGGGCTGCTGGCGAGCGCAGGATGAATTTTCAGGAAGGGCCTAAACATATAAGCCATTCCCTGAAAACCATCCAAAAATGTGTAAAAATAAAAAATATATATATACTCACCTTGTCCCTGTAGCCGGAGTTCAGCTGCGGCCAGCCGGCAGTTCTCCTGAACTGCTCTGTGTATTATTCAGCAGGCGGGGATTTTAAATCCCCGCCTGCTGAATGGGCTGCCTCTGATTGGTCACAGCCCTCACCAATCAGAGGCAGCTCTCACTCACCCATTCATGAATTCATGAATGGGTGAGTGAGTGCTGCCTCTGATTGGCTCAGCACAAGGACAAATCAGGGGCAGCTCTCAGCTGTCATTCAATAGCTGAGAGCTGCCCCGGATTGGTCCTTGCGCTGAGCCAGTCAGAGGCAGCACTCACTCATCCATTCATGAATTCATGAATGGGTGAGTGAGAGTTGCCTCTGACTGGTGAGGGCTGTGACCAATCAGAGGCAGCCCATTCAGCAGGCAGGGATTTTAAATCCCAGCCTGCTGAATACTACACAGAGCAGTTCAGGAGAACTGCCAGCCGGCCGCGGCTGAACTCCGGCTGCAGGGACAAGATGAGTATTTTTTTTTTTACACATTTTTGGATGGTTTTCAGGCAAGGGCTTATATTTTTAAGCCTTTCCCGAAAATTCATGCCGCGCTCGCCGGCAGTCCATTGCTTTCAATGTAGTCGGCTGTATTGCCGGCTCCATTGAATTCAATGGGCGAACATCGTTCTTCTCTGCCACAGCTGTTACAGCTGTGGCAGAGGAGAATGATCTTTGTAGTATATGTTCTCAATGGGGTCAGCGCTGCTGCTGCCGGCCCCATTGAGCGCATATATAGAACACAAGGAATCGCAGAACGCAGATAGGCGCGATCTGCGATTCCTCATGTCCTATAATTTATCGGACATCCGAATAAAAAGCGGCCATGTCACCGACCCCATTGCGAAGCAATGTTTCTATATATGCGCAGATCGCATGCGCATCCGCGAATCGCTGCAAAAAGCGGTCGTCTGACCGAGGCCTCATAGATGTGTAATAACAAAAAATTAAGTAATTAAAGAAAGAATTTGGCTTGTTTCCAGATTCCCCAGTCCATGACTCCCACAGTATGCACTGGGGACGATGGAGGGGTCATACGTGGTAAGTGTGCAGTGTGTGAGTAGTATCAGTGTCTGGTGTGTAAGTGGTATTTATCAAGTGAGTAAGTGGTATCTCTGACAAGTTTGTGGTTGTTAATTGACAAATAAATCAGTGGTAGATGTCCGGTGTGTAAGTGGTAGGTGTCCAGTATGTAAGTGCTAGATGTCCGGCGTGTAAGTGGTAGATGTCCGGTGTGTAAGTGGTAGGTGTCTGGTGTGTAATTGGTAGGTGTCCAGTATGTAAGTGCTAGATGTCCGGTGTGTAAGTGGTAGATGTCTGGTGTGTAAGTGGTAGATGTCCGGTGTGTAAGTGGTAGGTGTCCGGTGTGTAAGTGGTAGATATCCAGTATGTAAGTGGTAGATGTCCAGTGTGTAAGTGGTAGATGTGCAGTGTGTAAGTGGTAGATGTCCGGTGTGTAAGTGCTAGATGTCCGGTGTGTAAGTGGTAGATGTGCAGTGTGTAAGTGGTAGATATCCGGTGTGTAAGTGCTAGATGTCCGGTGTGTAAGTGGTAGATGTCCGGAGTGTAAGTGGTAGGTGTCTGGTGTGTAATTGGTAGGTGTCCAGTATGTAAGTGCTAGATGTCCGGTGTGTAAGTGGTAGATGTCTGGCGTGTAAGTGGTAGATGTCTGGTGTGTAAGTGGTAGATGTCCGGTGTGTAAGTGGTAGGTGTCCGGTGTGTAAGTGGTAGATATCCAGTATGTAAGTGGTAGATGTCCAGTGTGTAAGTGGTAGATGTGCAGTGTGTAAGTGGTAGATGTCCGGTGTGTAAGTGCTAGATGTGCAGTGTGTAAGTGGTAGATATCCGGTGTGTAAGTGCTAGATGTCCGGTGTGTAAGTAGTAGGTGTCCGGCGTGTAAGTGGTAGGTGTCCGGTGTGTAAGTGGTAGATATCCAGTATGTAAGTGGTAGATGTCCAGTGTGTAAGTAGTAGATGTCCGGTGTGTAAGTAGTAGATGTCCGGTGTGTAAGTAGTAGGTGTCCGGCGTGTAAGTGGTAGGTGTCCGGTATGTAAGTAGTAGGTGTCCGGTGTGTAAGTGGTGTCTGTATTATCTATCCCGTGTGAGGGTAGCATCACTGTAGAGGTATGTAATGAACACAGTATGACATCTACACGCTCCACAAATATCAACTTTATTAATAAACAACTCTGATTAAAAACAAACTCCCAACGAGACATAAAATTCAATAAAAATCAATAAAGCAGCAAAATATCAAATCGTGTGCAAGCGATGATAAATACACAGTCCATGCCCCACATAGCACAATAACATACAAGTGCTATATATACTGCCCACCAGCCGAGATACCGGGGACTGGCCAACAATATACCTCTGTAGGGATGAAGAGGGATCTGTGAGCAGTCCTGGCCGGTCCCATCAGCATGTAGAGTCTCCGACTAATGATGTATACTAATGCACAGCGTGTATCAGGTGGTCAGAGAAGTGGGGCCACCTCTGTTTGTCCAGGACCGGAGGGTCGCTGTAGGCAGTACAGCCCATTGTATATATATTCTGCACCCCTATACACGGCTCTGATTACACTTAGTAGTAGTTTGTTCTTTATGGTTTTCTTTCATTCTTCTCTCAGTAATAACACAAACATTATTTCTCTTTTTCCCCTCAGATCCAATAGAATATGAGTCAGTATTTATAGTGTTTGCTCTGTGACTGAGGCTGGAGTGATATCAGTATACTCATATATGTCCCTTAGGTCTACATCTGTTTCATCTGGCTGTCATATAGTCACTTGCGCGGGTGAACTAAGACCTATTTGGTGCGTTGGCCCTCGTACGTGTGTCTAATGTGTCTATTGAGGAGCCCAACCATGTAACCAGCCAACGTGCCGGGGGCTCAGCGGTGCGGACCCCTCAGATTGGCCGCATCTAAGACCAGAAAGTGGCGTAAATTATAGCGAGAATCTATCGCAGCTTCTGGCTGGCAGAGATCTCCTCCTGTGGCATTCTGAGGCATTCTTTATATAACATACATTACTAACATATATATAGTAAGGTCATTAATAGACGGCAGATCACCTACCAGGGTACATTATTGTTTATTGCACTGACATATATAGCACATACATATTCCACAGCACTGTATACAGTTGAGCATTACATTGGGCTTTGTCCCCTGGTGGCTCACAATCTATATTCACACTGGAGAATGAACCCAGATTTGAACCCAGATACCCCCGTACTGAAAGGCAACTGAGCCCCCATGCTGCCCACAGGAAAACTACCACAATTTTTGTTTCAAAAACACCCCATTTTGGTATTGTCAGGGCTCCTACCCATTTGCATTTTTTTAACGCTGCGCTTTTTTTAACACAATTGTCAATGGGATTTCTAATGTTATAAACCCATCGCAGGTTGGCGCTTTATGATTTTTGTGCGATGTGTTTCTAACATTAGAAAGTCCCATTGACAATTGCGTTAAAAAAACAGCGATATCGCAGCGTTAAAGAAACCCTAGTGGGTAGGAGCCCTTACACAGTGGGGGGCAGCCATAGCGCTGTGATCACCTCCGCTGAGGAACAATTGCTGAATCTACTCACTTCCTAAAGGTTCAGTCACAATTTTTGGCCTCATTTTGTCAGATTTTCATGCAGATCTGCAGCAGATTTCATCCTTTCATTTAAATACAAATTGCATGGGTGACTGCTGCGGCAGATCTGCGCCAAAATCTGCAGCAAATCAGTGATGTGTGAACGTATCCGAAGAGCAGGTCATCTAAACATGGGAGAAGATGAGTAACCAGAAAAGTGTACATTTCAGCAGCAAATGTTGTTTTTTTTTAAAAAAGAAAGCCTGGCCGGCCCAAATCTGCCAGTGTAAACGGATTTTGGCCGGCCAGGCGGTTTTTTTTAAATGCACACATACATGTTATATCTGCAGACAAAAATATAAAGTCAGACAATCTCATTGATTTTATGCCTTAACGCTTTGCAAAAATGCCGGTCTCCTGAGTATTCACCGCGCATTTACACAAGCGCATCGATGGGCTCAAATCTGCAGAAAAAAGGGCATATTTTTGGGTGTAAGCTGAAAAACTACATTTGATTGTCCCGATAAAATGAATGGGTTCTGTTCACTGCGGGCGCAATATGCTGCACAAATACGGACGTGTGAATCCGGCCTAAACAGCAGTAACATCTGACATGTCACAATATACATAAATACAACATTATACAATGGAACATTTGTATCTTTTCTCCCCAGAATACAAAACACATGAATTGTAAGACGAACCAGAAAACGGTACATTCCAGCAGCTCATCTATAAGGGCTCCTGCACACGGGCGATTTAGCAAATGCAAAATTTAGCATTTTTGCACCCGTATTTCCGTTGGGCAAAAAAATATGCAACATGCTCTATTTTCGCTCACATTTGACCACCCAAGCCACCATAACGGCGCGATTTTGCAGTATTAATTGATAACACTGGTGATTATTTAGGCTGCTCAGCCAGTTCTAAAACAGGTATAAACAACCTCAGCAGCACAAAAAAAGTACAGTAAGCAGCGCGGAAAGGTTCACGTGAAAACGTAATAGCGCTCCATACACAGCGCAATCACGCCATCTCCCTGCGAGCGTTTATACGTCACACGTGTGCAGGAGCCCTTATCACAGTAATATCTGACATTTCACATTATACAATGTACAGAAATACAGTTTGATACAATGTAACATTTCTGTCATTTTCCCCCCAGAATACAAAAAACATGAATTGTAAGAAGACGGCGAACCAGAAAACTGTCCATTTCAGCAGCTCATCCATAACCGCAGGAACATCATACAATGTACATAAATACAGTGTGATACAATGGAACATTTGGATCACTTTCCTGCCTCTTCCTCTCCGGCAGACAACCCCCATGAATTACCAGACATGGCGGTACAGTGTGGGACCCTCAGGCTGCGTTCACACTTAGCGGACTTACTGAAAATCTGCACCAAAATCCGCATCAAATTCTGTGTCCAAACACAAACCATTGGTGTGGATTCTAACGTGGACTTTGATGCGGATCCTGAGCAGACTTCACCCCTTCAACCGAAAAGATGAAATCTGCCGCCGATCTGCACCAATATCTGTCATGTGTGAATGCGCTCCTACAGCTCCGCAGATCTCCAGCGGTACCTGAGCCTCCCGGGTCTTCTTTCTGTATCTTTACAGGTGGGTCCTTTTCTCCCACTGAAGAATCCAGATGCCTCTTCTTGGGTCGCTTCTTCCCAACGAGGTCTTTCTTCACCGAATCAGTCGGTGGAACGATGGGCTTCGCTGAGCTCGATGACTTCCTCCTCCTCTTCCTCCTCTGGCTCTTGCTTGAAGCCTCATCTGAAGAATCCAAGACATGTCTTGGTCTTCTCACTCCTTTCTTCCTCCGAATCTCCTCCTCTCCCTCCATAAAATCGCTCTGCTCTGGTCCAGCAGACATCGCCTCCTTCTCCATCGCCAGTCTCCAACACTCTCAACTGCCAACTGCCGCGACAACACAATTGCCCTGGCTGTAACCATGGCAGCAGTCATGTGATCAGTAACTGACCAATCACAGCCAACCATGATAAGTTTGAAATCGTATGTCCGCAGTTACTGAGATGTGATGAAGGACATTTACAGGAATATTCTCACCATTTTCCTCAGACTAATGACAATCTTTATTATTATAGTGGGAACTTGTCATGTCTGAGTGCTGAAGCCGTCCAGGACTTGGTGCGGGGTGATATTTGGGGGCAACATTCACATTCTTACAGTTTATTCTTCTTTCTTACTGCCAGATACTATTATTTCGTGAATATAATCTTATATTATAAGATTTTGAATCCATCCACCATATTAACCTTCACATATAAATCAGCATCTGTAATAATCCACGTTGCGGTTGTGTCATTGTTTGGCAGATTTCCCAATATGTCCCCATTTTCCCCCATATGACCTGATGATAGATTAACCACAGGCCGGGTCTCTTGTATAGAGATGGTGATTAATGATAATATCTCTCTACAAGGTGCCTCCAAGGTTCTCCTTGTAATTGGCGCACACACGTTCGGGGTCTCCAGATCCCTCGCTCCCCATGACATGGCCATAGAGAATATGGTAAAATCCTGACCGCTGCCATCACTACCAGCTGATTAAAGACAGATGTAGTTTTAGGCCCATCAGAACATCATCCTGCTCTCAGAGCCACAAAATAACCTCACAGGATCCATCAACAGCATCTTGTTGGGGGTTTCCAGATACTTTACACTTAATATATGGTACACTGCAAAGACAATGGGGATCTACCAAGAGCAGGAGGATTACCTTATTGACTACACAGCCAACCTGGGGCTTCATTACAGACAATCTGCGCCCACAATGAAGACATAGAGGGGCGAATATAAGAACAAACATTGTAAATGTTCCTATTCAAATGGGTTTGAAGAGATCCTAAATAACAGCAACACTTGATTGACACTCAGCTGGGGGATGTTTTCTGCCCATTGATTCTCGCTCTTATGTTTTTAGCTCCAGGCAGGTGACATCACGAAGGAAATATAAGCTGCAGATATACTGATATAGACTGAAGAGCAAAAGGCTGTGAGATACAGAACAAGATAAAAGACACCAATGTATTCCAAACATATACATATATATAAAGTGCTGGTAACATTGTAGCATAGCGTGTGGGGCTGAGAAAGACCATGTGCCCATCCAGTCCAGCCTATTTTTCTGTAATGTTGATCCACAGGAAGGCAAAACAAATCCAATGAGGTAATTTTTCCTAATTTTAGAGGTACAAATTCCTTCCCAACTCTAATATGGCAATCAGAATAATCCCTGGATCACCGACCCTTCTGAAGTAATTAGTGACTATTCAAGAAAGGTGTCCAGGCTCCTCTTAAACTCTTTTATCAAGTTCACTATCACTAAGCCCTCAGGCAGAGAGTTCCATAGCCTCACTGCTCTTACAGAAAAGAACCCCCTTCTATGTCGGTGTAGAAACCTTCTTTCCTCTGGACGTAGAGGGCGCCCCCTTGTTACAGTCACAGTCCTGGGTATAAATATATGATGGGAGAGATCTCTGTATCCCCTGATATATGTATACATAGTTATTAGGTCGCCCCTCAGTGCTCTTTTTTGCTAAGCTAAATAACCCCAATTTTCATAACTATTTCTGTTGCCCGCCTTTATGCCCGCTTAAACTTTATACGTCCTTCTTGAGTACTGGTGCACAAAGCTGTATACAATATTCCATGTGTGGTCTGACCAGTGACTTGTAAAGAGGAGGAACAATATTATCATCATGTGTCTCTAGATGTATTTTTATGCACCCCTTTGATCCTATTTGCTTTGGCTGCAGCTGTCAGACACTGGTTGCTCCAGTTAAGCTTAAGGCCCATTTACACGGAGCGATAATCACTAAAAACGCTAAAAAGCGATCGTTTTAGCAATAATCGTTGCGTCTAAATGCATGCCCATCATCCACTTTTCGGGCACTGCTAGCTGATCGTTACATTCAGGCCAAACTAAAAATCGCTGTTCAGTCTTATCAGCAGTTCTCCACGGGTAGTGCTGATAGCATTGTTTCCCGCTGGAGAACAAAGGATGAGAATACAGTTCATAGCCTTCGGGCTATTATTGCTTTCAGCTAAGGCTTCATTTGCACACTAGTAAGCTATTAAGTGGCTGAGTAGCTACTTAATATTTTATGCAAAATGATCCCTCAAAGCTGTTACTCGAAATGTCATTTGAGCGATCAGCGGGCCGTGTAAATGGGCCTTTCTGGTAACTAAAATCCCCAATTCCTTTTCCATGTTATGTTTGTCCAGGTTTCCCATTTAGTGTGTAATGGTGACGTGTATTTCCTCTGTCCATGTGCAGAACTTTATATCTATCAGTATTTGGCCTCTTTCACACGGACGACAGCAATATTGCCACAAGAAAGTCGCAGCGGTATGGCATCTGTGCTCTGTGCAATATCACTGCATTTTCTCACAGCAATATCTTGATTTTGTGTTGCCACAAAGTGGCACGTGGCGGTACAAAGTCACACAACTTTACAGCGCTCTTTTCTACGATTTTCGGGAGCTTGAAATATAGGCCCTACCCCAAACATAAGCCCTGGCTGCATAAAAATCAATACATCACCTAACAGTTGCTGTCCGCTCCACCGCAACTATCCTTGCAGGGGACCCAGATATGGCTACACAGTGCACCCTTAGTACTTGTCCTAATATACAGGGACCCAGATATGGCTACACAGTGCACCCTTAGTACTTGTCCTAACATACAGGGACCCAGACATGGCTACACAGTGCACCCTTAGTACTTGTCCTAATATACAGGGGGCCCAGACATTGCTACACAGTGCAACCTTAGTACTTGTCCTAATATACAGAGGGCCCTGACATGGTTACACAGTGCACCCTTAGTACTTGCCCTAATATACAGGGACTCAGACATGACTACACAGTGCACCCTTAGTACTTGTCCTAATATACAGAAGGCCCAGACATGGCTACACAGTGCACCCTTAGTACTTGTCCTAATATATAGGAGACCAGATATGGCTACACAGTGCACCCTTAGTACTTGTCCTAATATATAGGAGACCAGACATGACTACACAGTGCACCCTTAGTACTTGCCCTAATATACAGGGACTCAGACATGACTACACAGTGCACCCTTAGTACTTGTCCTAATATACAGAGGGCCCAGACATGGCTACACAGTGCACGCTTAGTACTTATCCTAATATACAGGAGACCAGATATGGCTACACAGTGCACCCTTAGTACTTGTGCTAATACATAAGGGACGCAGACATGGCTACACTGTGCACCCTTAGTACTTGTCCTAATATACAGAGGGCCCAGACATGGCTACACAGTGCACCCTTAGTACTTGTCCTAATATACAGGGATCCAGACATGGCTACACAGTGCACCCTTAGTACTTGTCCTAATATACAGGCGGCCCAGACATTGCTACACAGTGCACACTTAGTACTTGTCCTAATATACAGAGGACCAAGACATGGTTACACAGTACACCCTTAGTACTTGCCCTAATATACAGGAACTCAGACATGACTACACAGTGCACCCTTAGTACTTCTCCTAATATACAGAGGGCCCAGACATGGCTACACAGTGCACCCTTAGTACTTGTCCTAATATGCAGAGGACCAAGACATGGCTACACAGTGCACCCTTAGTACTTGTCCTAATATATAGGAGACCAGACATGGCTACACAGTGCACCCTTAGTACTTGTCCTAATATATAGGAGACCAGACATGGCTACACAGTGCACCCTTAGTACTTGTCCTAATATATAGGAGACCAGACATGACTACACAGTGCACCCTTAGTACTTGTCATAATATATAGGGACCAGACATGACTACACAGGGCACCCTTAGTACTTGTCCTAATATGCAGGGGACCAAGTCATGGCTACACAGTGCACCCTTAGTACTTGTCGTAATATATATGGGGACCCAGACATGACTACACAGTGCACCCTTAGTACTTGTCCTAATATATAGGAGACCAGACATGGCTACACAGGGCACCCTTAGTACTTGTCCTAATATACAGGGGGCCCAGACTTGGCTACACAGTGCACCCTTAGTACTTGTCCTAATATACAAAGGACCCAGACTTGACTATACAGGGCACCCTTAGTACTTGTCCTAATATATAGTGACCCAGACATGGCTACACAGTGCACCCTTAGTACTTGTCCTAATATATGGGAGACCCAGACATGACTACACAGTGCACCCTTAGTACTTGTCCTATTATATAGGGGACCCAGACATGGCTACACAGTGCACGCTTAGTACTTATCCTAATATACAGGAGACCAGACAAGGCTACACAGTGCACCCTTAGTACTTGTCCTAATATACAGGAGACCAGTTATGGCTACACAGTGCACCCTTAGTACTTGTCCTAATATATAGTAGACCCAGACATAACTACAGTGCACCCTTAGTACTTGTCCTAATATACAGGGGGCCCAGACATGGCTACACAGTGCACCCTTAGTACTTGTCCTAATATGCAGGGAACAAAGACATGGCTACACAGTGCACCCTTAGTACTTGTCCTAATATATAGGAGACCAGATATGGCTACACAGTGCACCCTTAGTACTTGTCCTAATATATAGGAGACTAGATATGGCTACACAGTGCACCCTTAGTACTTGTCCTAATACATAGGGACCCAGACATGACTACACAGTGCACCCTTAGTACTTGTCCTAATATATAGGGGCCCAGACATGGCTACACAGTGCACCCTTAGTACTTGTCCTAATATATAGGAGACCAGATATGGCTACACAGTGCACCCTTAGTACTTGTCCTAATATGCAGGGGACCAAGACGTGGCTACACAGGGCACCCTTAGTACTTGTCCTAATATATAGGGACTCAGACATGGCTACACAGTGCACCCTTAGTGCTTGTCCTAATATATATGGGGACCCAGACATGGCTACACAGTGCACCCTTAGTACTTGTCCTAATATGCAGGGGACCAAGACGTGGCTACACAGGGCACCCTTAGTATTTGTCCTAATATATAGGGGACCCAGACATGACTACACAGTGCACCCTTAGTACTTGTCCTAATATATAGGAGACCAGACATGGCTCCACAGGGCACAGTTAGTACTTGTTCTAATATATAGGGACTCAGACATGACTACACAGTGCACCCTTAGTACTTGTCCTAATATATAGGGAACCCAGACATGACTACACAGTGCACCCTTAGTACTTGTCCTAATACATAGGGGGCCCAAGACATGGCTACACAGTGCACCCTTAGTACTTGTCCTAATATATAGGGACCCAGACATGACTACACAGTGCACGCTTAGTACTTATCCTAATATACAGGAGACCAGACATGACTACACAGTGCACCCTTAGTACTTGTCCTAATATATAGGGACCCAGACATGACTACACAGTGCACCCTTAGTTCTTTTCCTAATATATAGGGACCCAGACATGACTACACAGTGCACCCTTAGTACTTGTCCTAATATATAGGGACCCATAGATGACTACACAGTGCACGCTTAGTACTTATCCTAATATACAGGAGACCCAGACATGACTACACAGTGCACCCTTAGTACTTGTCCTAATATATAGGGACCCAGACATGACTACACAGTGCACCCTTAGTACTTATCCCAATATACAGGAGACCAGACATGACTACACAGTGCACCCTTAGTACTTGTCCTAATATATAGGAGACCAGACATGGCTCCACAGGGCACAGTTAGTACTTGTTCTAATATATAGGGACTCAGACATGACTACACAGTGCACCCTTAGTACTTGTCCTAATATATAGGGAACCCAGACATGACTACACAGTGCACCCTTAGTACTTGTCCTAATACATAGGGGGCCCAAGACATGGCTACACAGTGCACCCTTAGTACTTGTCCTAATATATAGGGACCCAGACATGACTACACAGTGCACCCTTAGAACTTGTCCTAATATATAGGGACCCAGACATGGCTACACATTGCACGCTTAGTACTTATCCTAATATACAGGAGACCAGACATGACTACACAGTGCACCTTAGTACTTGTCCTAATATATAGGAGACCAGACATGACTACACAGTGCACCCTTAGTACTTGTCCTAATATATAGGGACCCAGACATGACTACACAGTGCACCCTTAGTTCTTGTCCTAATATATAGGGACCCAGACATGACTACACAGTGCACCCTTAGTACTTGTCCTAATATATAGGGACCCATAGATGACTACACAGTGCACGCTTAGTACTTATCCTAATATACAGGAGACCCAGACATGACTACACAGTGCACCCTTAGTACTTGTCCTAATATATAGGGACCCAGAAATGACTACACAGTGCACCCTTAGTACTTATCCCAATATACAGGAGACCAGACATGACTACACAGTACACCCTTAGTACTTGTCTTAATATATAGGAGATCAGATATGGGTACACAGTGCACCCTTGGTACTTGTCCTAATATATAGGAGACCAGATATGGCTAAACAGTGCACCCTTAGTACTTGTCCTTATATACAGGAGACCCAGACATGACTACACAGTGCAGCCTTAGTACTTGTCCTAATATATAGGGGACCCACACAAGGCTACACAGTGCACCCTTAGTACTTGTCCTAATACATAAGGGGCCCAAGACATGGCTACACAGTGCACCCTTAGTACTTGTCCTAATATATAGGGACCCAGACATGACTACACAGTGCACCCTTAGTACTTGTCCTAATATATAGGGGCCCAGACATGACTACACAGTGCACCCTTAGTACTTGTCCTAATATATAGGGAACCCAGACATGACTACACAGTGCACCCTTAGTACTTGTCCTAATATGCAGGGGACCAAGACGTGGCTACACAGGGCACCCTTAGTATTTGTCCTAATATATAGGGGACCCAGACATGACTACACAGTGCACCCTTAGTACTTGTCCTAATATATAGGAGACCAGACATGGCTCCACAGTGCACAGTTAGTACTTGTTCTAATATATAGGGACTCAGACATGGCTACACAGTGCACCCTTAGTACTTGTCCTAATATATAGGAGACCAGACATGGCTCCACAGGGCACAGATAGTACTTGTTCTAATATATAGGGACTCAGACATGACTACACAGTGCACCCTTAGTACTTGTCCTAATATATAGGGAACCCAGACATGACTACACAGTGCACCCTTAGTACTTGTCCTAATACATAGGGGGCCCAAGACATGGCTACACAGTGCACCCTTAGTACTTGTCCTAATATATAGGGACCCAGACATGACTACACAGTGCACCCTTAGTACTTATCCCAATATACAGGAGACCAGACATGACTACACAGTGCACCCTTAGTACTTGTCTTAATATATAGGAGATCAGATATGGGTACACAGTGCACCCTTGGTACTTGTCCTAATATATAGGAGACCAGATATGGCTAAACAGTGCACCCTTAGTACTTGTCCTTATATACAGGAGACCCAGACATGACTACACAGTGCAGCCTTAGTACTTGTCCTAATATATAGGGGACCCACACAAGGCTACACAGTGCACCCTTAGTACTTGTCCTAATACATAAGGGGCCCAAGACATGGCTACACAGTGCACCCTTAGTACTTGTCCTAATATATAGGGACCCAGACATGACTACACAGTGCACCCTTAGTACTTGTCCTAATATATAGGGACCCAGACATGACTACACAGTGCACCCTTAGTACTTGTCCTAATATATAGGGAACCCAGACATGACTACACAGTGCACCCTTAGTACTTGTCCTAATATATAGGGAACCCAGACATGACTACACAGTGCACCCTTAGTACTTGTCCTAATACATAAGGGGCCCAAGACAGGGCTACACAGTGCACCCTTAGTACTTGTCCTAATATATAGGGACCCAGACATGACTACACAGTGCACCCTTAGTACTTGTCCTAATATATAGGGGACCCAGACATGACTACACAGTACAGCCTTAGTACTTGTCCTAATATATAGGAGACCAGATATGGCTACACAGTGCACCCTTAGTACTTGTCTTAAAGGAGATGTCCCGAGGCAGCAAGTGGGTCTATACACTTCTGTATGGCCATAATAATGCACTTTGTAATATACATTGTGCATTAATTATGAGCCATACAGAAGTTATAAAAAGTTTTATACTTACCTGCTCCGTTGCTAGCGTCCTCGTCTCCATGGTGCCGACTAATTTTCGGCCTCCGATGGCCAAATTAGCCGCGCTTGCGCAGTCCGGGTCTTCTGTAGTCTTCTATGGAGCCGCTCGTGCCAGAGAGCGGCTCCGTGTAGCTCCGCCCCGTCACGTGCCGATTCCAGCCAATCAGGAGGCTGGAATCGGCAGTGGACCGCACAGAAGAGCTGCGGTCCACGAAGAAAGAGGATCCCGGCGGCCATCTTCAGCAGGTGAGTATGAAGACGCCGGACCGCCGGGATTCAGGTAAGCGCTGTGCGGGTGGGTTTTTTAACCCCTGCATCGGGGTTGTCTCGCGCCGAACGGGGGGGGGGGTTTAAAAAAAAAAAAACCCGTTTCGGCGCGGGACATCTCCTTTAATATGCAGGGGACCAAGACATGGCTACACAGTGCACCCTTAGTACTGGTCCTAATATATAGGAGACCAGATATGGCTACAAAGTGCACCCTTAGTACTTGTCCTAGTATGCAGGGGACCCAGACATGGCTACACAGTGCACCCTTAGTACTGGTCCTAATATATAGGAGACCAGATATGGCTACAAAGTGCACCCTTAGTACTTGTCCTAATATACAGGGGGGCCCAGACATGGCTACACAGTGCACCCTTAGTACTTATCCTAATATATAGGAGACCAGATATGGCTATACAGTGCACCCTTAGTACTTGTCCTAATATGCAATGGACCAAGACATGGCTACACAGTGCACCCTTAGTACTTGTCCTAATATACAGGGGGCCCAGACATGGCTACACAGTGCACCCTTAGTACTTATCCTAATATATAGGAGACCAGATATGGCTATACAGTGCACCCTTAGTACTTGTCCTAATATGCAATGGACCAAGACATGGCTACACAGTGCACCCTTAGTACTTATCCTAATATATAGGGACCCAGACATGACTACACAGTGTACGCTTAGTACTTGTCCTAATATATAAAGGGCCCAGACATGACTACACAGTGCACCCTTAGTACTTGCCCTAATATACAAGGACTTAGACATGACTACACAGTGCACCCTTAGTACTTGTCCTAATATGCAGAGGACCAAGACATGGCTACACAGTGCACCCTTAGTACTTGCCCTAATATACAAGGAATTAGACATGACTACACAGTGCACCCTTAGTACTTGTCCTAATATGCAGGGGACCAAGACATGGCTACACAGTGCACCCTTAGTACTTGTCCTAATATATAGGGGACCCAGACATGACTACACAGTGCACCCTTAGTACTTGTCCTAATATATAGGGGCCCAGACAAGACTACACAGTGCACCCTTAGTACTTGTCCTAATATACAGGAGACCAGACATGGCTACACAGTGCACCCTTAGTACTTGTCCTAATATATAGGAGACCAGATATGGCTACACAGTGCACCCTTAGTACTTATCCTAATATGCAGGGGACCAAGACATGGCTACACAGTGCACCCTTAGTACTTGTCCTAATATATAGGGGACCAGACATGGCTACACAGTGCACCCTTAGTACTGGTCCTAATATACAGGAGACCCAGACATGACTACACAGTGCACCCTTAGTACTTGTCCTAATATATAGGAGACCAGATATGGCTACAAAGTGCACCCTTAGTACTTGTCCTAATGTACAGGGGGCCCAGACATGGCTACACAGTGCACCCTTAGTACTTGTCCTAATATATAGGAGACCAGATATGGCTACACAGTGCACCCTTAGTACTTGTCCTAATATGCAATAGACAAAGACATGGCTACACAGGACACCCATAGTACTTGTCCTAATATATAGGGACCCAGACATGACTACACAGTGCACCCTTAGTACTTGTCCTAATATTCATAGGGCCCAGACATGGCTACACAGTGCACCCTTAGTACTTGTCCTAATATATAGGGGACCAGACATGACTACACAGTGCACCCTTAGTACTTGTCCTAATATATAGGGGACCCAGACATGACTACACAGTGCACCCTTAGTACTTGTCCTAATATATAGGGGACCCAGACATGGCTACACAGGGCACCCTTAGTACTTGTCCTAATATATAGGGGACCCAGACATTGCTACACAGTGCACCCTTAGTACTTGTCCTAATGTGCAGGGGAACAAAGACATGGCTACACAGTGCACCCTTACTACTTGTCCTAATATGCAGGGGACCAAGACATGGCTACACAGTGCACGCTTAGTACTTGTCCTAATATGCAGGGGACCCAGACATGGCTACACAGTGCACCCTTAGTACTTGTCCTAATATATAGGAGACCAGATATGACTACACAGGGCACCCTTAGTACTTGTCCTAATATACTGGAGACCAGACATGACTACACAGTGCACCCTTAGTACTTGTCCTAATATACAGGAGACCAGACATTGCTCCACAGGGCACAGTTAGTACTTGTTCTAATATATAGGGACCAGATATGGGTACACAGTGCACCCTTAGTACTTGTCCTAATACATAAGGGGCCCAGACATGACTACACAGTGCACCCTTAGTACTTGTCCTAATATATAGAGGGACCAGACATGGCTACACAGTGCACCCTTAGTACTTGTCCTAATATATAGGGACCCAGACATGACTACATAGTGCACGCTTAGTACTTGTCCTTATATGCAGGGGACCAAGACATGGCTACACAGTGCACCCTTAGTACTTGTCCTAATATATAGGAGACCAGACATGGCTACACAGTGCACCCTTAGTACTTGTCCTAATATATAGGGGACCCAGACATGGCTACACAGTGCACCCTTAGTACTTGTCCTAATATATAGGGACCCAGACATGACTACATAGTGCACGCTTAGTAGTTGTCCTAATTTGCAGGGGACCAAGACATGGCTACACAGTGCACCCTTAGTACTTGTCCTAATATATAGGAGACCAGACATGGCTACACAGTACACCCTTAGTACTTGTCCTAATATATAGGGGACCCAGACATTACTAAACAGTGCACCCTTAGTACTTGTCCTAATATACAGGAGACCAGACATGGCTACACAGTGCACCCTTAGTACTTGTCCTAATATATAGGAGACCAGATATGGCTACAAAGTGCACCCTTAGTACTTGTCCTAATATACAGGGGGCCCAGACATGGCTACACAGTGCACCCTTAGTACTTATCCTAATATATAGGAGACCAGATATGGCTATACAGTGCACCCTTAGTACTTGTCCTAATATGCAATGGACCAAGACATGGCTACACAGTGCACCCTTAGTACTTGTCCTAATATACAGGGGGCCCAGACATGGCTACACAGTGCACCCTTAGTACTTATCCTAATATATAGGAGACCAGATATGGCTATACAGTGCACCCTTAGTACTTGTCCTAATATGCAATGGACCAAGACATGGCTACACAGTGCACCCTTAGTACTTATCCTAATATATAGGGACCCAGACATGACTACACAGTGCACCCTTAGTACTTGCCCTAATATACAAGGACTTAGACATGACTACACAGTGCACCCTTAGTACTTGTCCTAATATGCAGAGGACCAAGACATGGCTACACAGTGCACCCTTAGTACTTGCCCTAATATACAAGGACTTAGACATGACTACACAGTGCACCCTTAGTACTTGTCCTAATATGCAGGGGACCAAGACATGGCTACACAGTGCACCCTTAGTACTTGTCCTAATATATAGGGGACCCAGACATGACTACACAGTGCACCCTTAGTACTTGTCCTAATATATAGGGGCCCAGACAAGACTACACAGTGCACCCTTAGTACTTGTCCTAATATACAGGAGACCAGACATGGCTACACAGTGCACCCTTAGTACTTGTCCTAATATATAGGAGACCAGATATGGCTACACAGTGCACCCTTAGTACTTATCCTAATATGCAGGGGACCAAGACATGGCTACATAGTGCACCCTTAGTACTTGTCCTAATATATAGGGGACCAGACATGGCTACACAGTGCACCCTTAGTACTGGTCCTAATATACAGGAGACCCAGACATGACTACACAGTGCACCCTTAGTACTTGTCCTAATATATAGGAGACCAGATATGGCTACAAAGTGCACCCTTAGTACTTGTCCTAATGTACAGGGGGCCCAGACATGGCTACACACTGCACCCTTAGTACTTGTCCTAATATATAGGAGACCAGATATGGCTACACAGTGCACCCTTAGTACTTGTCCTAATATGCAATAGACAAAGACATGGCTACACAGGACACCCATGGTACTTGTCCTAATATATAGGGACCCAGACATGACTACACAGTGCACCCTTAGTACTTGTCCTAATATTCATAGGGCCCAGACATGGCTACACAGTGCACCCTTAGTACTTGTCCTAATATATAGGGGACCAGACATGACTACACAGTGCACCCTTAGTACTTGTCCTAATATATAGGGGACCCAGACATGACTACACAGTGCACCCTTAGTACTTGTCCTAATATATAGGGGACCCAGACATGGCTACACAGGGCACCCTTAGTACTTGTCCTAATATATAGGGGACCCAGACATTGCTACACAGTGCACCCTTAGTACTTGTCCTAATGTGCAGGGGAACAAAGACATGGCTACACAGTGCACCCTTACTACTTGTCCTAATATGCAGGGGACCAAGACATGGCTACACAGTGCACGCTTAGTACTTGTCCTAATATGCAGGGGACCCAGACATGGCTACACAGTGCACCCTTAGTACTTGTCCTAATATATAGGAGACCAGATATGACTACACAGGGCACCCTTAGTACTTGTCCTAATATACTGGAGACCAGACATGACTACACAGTGCACCCTTAGTACTTGTCCTAATATACAGGAGACCAGACATTGCTCCACAGGGCACAGTTAGTACTTGTTCTAATATATAGGGACCAGACATGGCTACACAGTGCACCCTCAGTACTTGTCCTAATACATAAGGGGCCCAGACATGACTACACAGTGCACCCTTAGTACTTGTCCTAATATATAGAGGGACCAGACATGGCTACACAGTGCACCCTTAGTACTTGTCCTAATATATAGGGACCCAGACATGACTACATAGTGCACGCTTAGTACTTGTCCTTATATGCAGGGGACCAAGACATGGCTACACAGTGCACCCTTAGTACTTGTCCTAATATATAGGAGACCAGACATGGATACACAGTGCACCCTTAGTACTTGTCCTAATATATAGGGGACCCAGACATTACTAAACAGTGAACCCTTAGTACTTGTCCTAATATATAGAGGGACCAGACATGGCTACACAGTGCACCCTTAGTACTTATCCTAATATATAGGAGACCAGATATGGCTATGCAGTGCACCCTTAGTACTTGTCCTAATATGCAATGGACCAAGACATGGCTACACAGTGCACCCTTAGTACTTATCCTAATATATAGGGACCCAGACATGACTACACAGTGTACGCTTAGTACTTGTCCTAATATATAAAGGGCCCAGACATGACTACACAGTGCACCCTTAGTACTTGCCCTAATATACAAGGACTTAGACATGACTACACAGTGCACCCTTAGTACTTGTCCTAATACATAAGGGGCCCAGACATGACTACACAGTGCACCCTTAGTACTTGTCCTAATATATAGAGGGACCAGACATGGCTACACAGTGCACCCTTAGTACTTGTCCTAATATATAGGGACCCAGACATGACTACATAGTGCACGCTTAGTACTTGTCCTTATATGCAGGGGACCAAGACATGGCTACACAGTGCACCCTTAGTACTTGTCCTAATATATAGGAGACCAGACATGGCTACACAGTGCACCCTTAGTACTTGTCCTAATATATAGGGGACCCAGACATGGCTACACAGTGCACCCTTAGTACTTGTCCTAATATATAGGGACCCAGACATGACTACATAGTGCACGCTTAGTAGTTGTCCTAATTTGCAGGGGACCAAGACATGGCTACACAGTGCACCCTTAGTACTTGTCCTAATATATAGGAGACCAGACATGGCTACACAGTACACCCTTAGTACTTGTCCTAATATATAGGGGACCCAGACATTACTAAACAGTGCACCCTTAGTACTTGTCCTAATATACAGGAGACCAGACATGGCTACACAGTGCACCCTTAGTACTTGTCCTAATATATAGGAGACCAGATATGGCTACAAAGTGCACCCTTAGTACTTGTCCTAATATACAGGGGGCCCAGACATGGCTACACAGTGCACCCTTAGTACTTATCCTAATATATAGGAGACCAGATATGGCTATACAGTGCACCCTTAGTACTTGTCCTAATATGCAATGGACCAAGACATGGCTACACAGTGCACCCTTAGTACTTGTCCTAATATACAGGGGGCCCAGACATGGCTACACAGTGCACCCTTAGTACTTATCCTAATATATAGGAGACCAGATATGGCTATACAGTGCACCCTTAGTACTTGTCCTAATATGCAATGGACCAAGACATGGCTACACAGTGCACCCTTAGTACTTATCCTAATATATAGGGACCCAGACATGACTACACAGTGTACGCTTAGTACTTGTCCTAATATATAAAGGGCCCAGACATGACTACACAGTGCACCCTTAGTACTTGCCCTAATATACAAGGACTTAGACATGACTACACAGTGCACCCTTAGTACTTGTCCTAATATGCAGAGGACCAAGACATGGCTACACAGTGCACCCTTAGTACTTGCCCTAATATACAAGGACTTAGACATGACTACACAGTGCACCCTTAGTACTTGTCCTAATATGCAGGGGACCAAGACATGGCTACACAGTGCACCCTTAGTACTTGTCCTAATATATAGGGGACCCAGACATGACTACACAGTGCACCCTTAGTACTTGTCCTAATATATAGGGGCCCAGACAAGACTACACAGTGCACCCTTAGTACTTGTCCTAATATACAGGAGACCAGACATGGCTACACAGTGCACCCTTAGTACTTGTCCTAATATATAGGAGACCAGATATGGCTACACAGTGCACCCTTAGTACTTATCCTAATATGCAGGGGACCAAGACATGGCTACACAGTGCACCCTTAGTACTTGTCCTAATATATAGGGGACCAGACATGGCTACACAGTGCACCCTTAGTACTGGTCCTAATATACAGGAGACCCAGACATGACTACACAGTGCACCCTTAGTACTTGTCCTAATATATAGGAGACCAGATATGGCTACAAAGTGCACCCTTAGTACTTGTCCTAATGTACAGGGGGCCCAGACATGGCTACACACTGCACCCTTAGTACTTGTCCTAATATATAGGAGACCAGATATGGCTACACAGTGCACCCTTAGTACTTGTCCTAATATGCAATAGACAAAGACATGGCTACACAGGACACCCATGGTACTTGTCCTAATATATAGGGACCCAGACATGACTACACAGTGCACCCTTAGTACTTGTCCTAATATTCATAGGGCCCAGACATGGCTACACAGTGCACCCTTAGTACTTGTCCTAATATATAGGGGACCAGACATGACTACACAGTGCACCCTTAGTACTTGTCCTAATATATAGGGGACCCAGACATGACTACACAGTGCACCCTTAGTACTTGTCCTAATATATAGGGGACCCAGACATGGCTACACAGGGCACCCTTAGTACTTGTCCTAATATATAGGGGACCCAGACATTGCTACACAGTGCACCCTTAGTACTTGTCCTAATGTGCAGGGGAACAAAGACATGGCTACACAGTGCACCCTTACTACTTGTCCTAATATGCAGGGGACCAAGACATGGCTACACAGTGCACGCTTAGTACTTGTCCTAATATGCAGGGGACCCAGACATGGCTACACAGTGCACCCTTAGTACTTGTCCTAATATATAGGAGACCAGATATGACTACACAGGGCACCCTTAGTACTTGTCCTAATATACTGGAGACCAGACATGACTACACAGTGCACCCTTAGTACTTGTCCTAATATACAGGAGACCAGACATTGCTCCACAGGGCACAGTTAGTACTTGTTCTAATATATAGGGACCAGACATGGCTACACAGTGCACCCTTAGTACTTGTCCTAATACATAAGGGGCCCAGACATGACTACACAGTGCACCCTTAGTACTTGTCCTAATATATAGAGGGACCAGACATGGCTACACAGTGCACCCTTAGTACTTGTCCTAATATATAGGGACCCAGACATGACTACATAGTGCACGCTTAGTACTTGTCCTTATATGCAGGGGACCAAGACATGGCTACACAGTGCACCCTTAGTACTTGTCCTAATATATAGGAGACCAGACATGGATACACAGTGCACCCTTAGTACTTGTCCTAATATATAGGGGACCCAGACATTACTAAACAGTGAACCCTTAGTACTTGTCCTAATATATAGAGGGACCAGACATGGCTACACAGTGCACCCTTAGTACTTATCCTAATATATAGGAGACCAGATATGGCTATGCAGTGCACCCTTAGTACTTGTCCTAATATGCAATGGACCAAGACATGGCTACACAGTGCACCCTTAGTACTTATCCTAATATATAGGGACCCAGACATGACTACACAGTGTACGCTTAGTACTTGTCCTAATATATAAAGGGCCCAGACATGACTACACAGTGCACCCTTAGTACTTGCCCTAATATACAAGGACTTAGACATGACTACACAGTGCACCCTTAGTACTTGTCCTAATATGCAGAGGACCAAGACATGGCTACACAGTGCACCCTTAGTACTTGCCCTAATATACAAGGACTTAGACATGACTACACAGTGCACCCTTAGTACTTGTCCTAATATGCAGGGGACCAAGACATGGCTACACAGTGCACCCTTAGTACTTGTCCTAATATATAGGGGACCCAGACATGACTACACAGTGCACCCTTAGTACTTGTCCTAATATATAGGGGCCCAGACAAGACTACACAGTGCACCCTTAGTACTTGTCCTAATATACAGGAGACCAGACATGGCTACACAGTGCACCCTTAGTACTTGTCCTAATATATAGGAGACCAGATATGGCTACACAGTGCACCCTTAGTACTTATCCTAATATGCAGGGGACCAAGACATGGCTACACAGTGCACCCTTAGTACTTGTCCTAATATATAGGGGACCAGACATGGCTACACAGTGCACCCTTAGTACTGGTCCTAATATACAGGAGACCCAGACATGACTACACAGTGCACCCTTAGTACTTGTCCTAATATATAGGAGACCAGATATGGCTACAAAGTGCACCCTTAGTACTTGTCCTAATGTACAGGGGGCCCAGACATGGCTACACAGTGCACCCTTAGTACTTGTCCTAATATATAGGAGACCAGATATGGCTACACAGTGCACCCTTAGTACTTGTCCTAATATGCAATAGACAAAGACATGGCTACACAGGACACCCATAGTACTTGTCCTAATATATAGGGACCCAGACATGACTACACAGTGCACCCTTAGTACTTGTCCTAATATTCATAGGGCCCAGACATGGCTACACAGTGCACCCTTAGTACTTGTCCTAATATATAGGGGACCAGACATGACTACACAGTGCACCCTTAGTACTTGTCCTAATATATAGGGGACCCAGACATGACTACACAGTGCACCCTTAGTACTTGTCCTAATATATAGGGGACCCAGACATGGCTACACAGGGCACCCTTAGTACTTGTCCTAATATATAGGGGACCCAGACATTGCTACACAGTGCACCCTTAGTACTTGTCCTAATGTGCAGGGGAACAAAGACATGGCTACACAGTGCACCCTTACTACTTGTCCTAATATGCAGGGGACCAAGACATGGCTACACAGTGCACGCTTAGTACTTGTCCTAATATGCAGGGGACCCAGACATGGCTACACAGTGCACCCTTAGTACTTGTCCTAATATATAGGAGACCAGATATGACTACACAGGGCACCCTTAGTACTTGTCCTAATATACTGGAGACCAGACATGACTACACAGTGCACCCTTAGTACTTGTCCTAATATACAGGAGACCAGACATTGCTCCACAGGGCACAGTTAGTACTTGTTCTAATATATAGGGACCAGACATGGCTACACAGTGCACCCTTAGTACTTGTCCTAATACATAAGGGGCCCAGACATGACTACACAGTGCACCCTTAGTACTTGTCCTAATATATAGAGGGACCAGACATGGCTACACAGTGCACCCTTAGTACTTGTCCTAATATATAGGGACCCAGACATGACTACATAGTGCACGCTTAGTACTTGTCCTTATATGCAGGGGACCAAGACATGGCTACACAGTGCACCCTTAGTACTTGTCCTAATATATAGGAGACCAGACATGGCTACACAGTGCACCCTTAGTACTTGTCCTAATATATAGGGGACCCAGACATTACTAAACAGTGAACCCTTAGTACTTGTCCTAATATATAGAGGGACCAGACATGGCTACACAGTGCACCCTTAGTACTTATCCTAATATATAGGAGACCAGATATGGCTATACAGTGCACCCTTAGTACTTGTCCTAATATGCAATGGACCAAGACATGGCTACACAGTGCACCCTTAGTACTTATCCTAATATATAGGGACCCAGACATGACTACACAGTGTACGCTTAGTACTTGTCCTAATATATAAAGGGCCCAGACATGACTACACAGTGCACCCTTAGTACTTGCCCTAATATACAAGGACTTAGACATGACTACACAGTGCACCCTTAGTACTTGTCCTAATATGCAGAGGACCAAGACATGGCTACACAGTGCACCCTTAGTACTTGCCCTAATATACAAGGACTTAGACATGACTACACAGTGCACCCTTAGTACTTGTCCTAATATGCAGGGGACCAAGACATGGCTACACAGTGCACCCTTAGTACTTGTCCTAATATATAGGGGACCCAGACATGACTACACAGTGCACCCTTAGTACTTGTCCTAATATATAGGGGCCCAGACAAGACTACACAGTGCACCCTTAGTACTTGTCCTAATATACAGGAGACCAGACATGGCTACACAGTGCACCCTTAGTACTTGTCCTAATATATAGGAGACCAGATATGGCTACACAGTGCACCCTTAGTACTTATCCTAATATGCAGGGGACCAAGACATGGCTACACAGTGCACCCTTAGTACTTGTCCTAATATATAGGGGACCAGACATGGCTACACAGTGCACCCTTAGTACTGGTCCTAATATACAGGAGACCCAGACATGACTACACAGTGCACCCTTAGTACTTGTCCTAATATATAGGAGACCAGATATGGCTACAAAGTGCACCCTTAGTACTTGTCCTAATGTACAGGGGGCCCAGACATGGCTACACAGTGCACCCTTAGTACTTGTCCTAATATATAGGAGACCAGATATGGCTACACAGTGCACCCTTAGTACTTGTCCTAATATGCAATAGACAAAGACATGGCTACACAGGACACCCATAGTACTTGTCCTAATATATAGGGACCCAGACATGACTACACAGTGCACCCTTAGTACTTGTCCTAATATTCATAGGGCCCAGACATGGCTACACAGTGCACCCTTAGTACTTGTCCTAATATATAGGGGACCAGACATGACTACACAGTGCACCCTTAGTACTTGTCCTAATATATAGGGGACCCAGACATGACTACACAGTGCACCCTTAGTACTTGTCCTAATATATAGGCGACCCAGACATGGCTACACAGGGCACCCTTAGTACTTGTCCTAATATATAGGGGACCCAGACATTGCTACACAGTGCACCCTTAGTACTTGTCCTAATGTGCAGGGGAACAAAGACATGGCTACACAGTGCACCCTTACTACTTGTCCTAATATGCAGGGGACCAAGACATGGCTACACAGTGCACGCTTAGTACTTGTCCTAATATGCAGGGGACCCAGACATGGCTACACAGTGCACCCTTAGTACTTGTCCTAATATATAGGAGACCAGATATGACTACACAGGGCACCCTTAGTACTTGTCCTAATATACTGGAGACCAGACATGACTACACAGTGCACCCTTAGTACTTGTCCTAATATACAGGAGACCAGACATTGCTCCACAGGGCACAGTTAGTACTTGTTCTAATATATAGGGACCAGACATGGCTACACAGTGCACCCTTAGTACTTGTCCTAATACATAAGGGGCCCAGACATGACTACACAGTGCACCCTTAGTACTTGTCCTAATATATAGAGGGACCAGACATGGCTACACAGTGCACCCTTAGTACTTGTCCTAATATATAGGGACCCAGACATGACTACATAGTGCACGCTTAGTACTTGTCCTTATATGCAGGGGACCAAGACATGGCTACACAGTGCACCCTTAGTACTTGTCCTAATATATAGGAGACCAGACATGGATACACAGTGCACCCTTAGTACTTGTCCTAATATATAGGGGACCCAGACATTACTAAACAGTGAACCCTTAGTACTTGTCCTAATATATAGAGGGACCAGACATGGCTACACAGTGCACCCTTAGTACTTATCCTAATATATAGGAGACCAGATATGGCTATACAGTGCACCCTTAGTACTTGTCCTAATATGCAATGGACCAAGACATGGCTACACAGTGCACCCTTAGTACTTATCCTAATATATAGGGACCCAGACATGACTACACAGTGTACGCTTAGTACTTGTCCTAATATATAAAGGGCCCAGACATGACTACACAGTGCACCCTTAGTACTTGCCCTAATATACAAGGACTTAGACATGACTACACAGTGCACCCTTAGTACTTGTCCTAATATGCAGAGGACCAAGACATGGCTACACAGTGCACCCTTAGTACTTGCCCTAATATACAAGGACTTAGACATGACTACACAGTGCACCCTTAGTACTTGTCCTAATATGCAGGGGACCAAGACATGGCTACACAGTGCACCCTTAGTACTTGTCCTAATATATAGGGGACCCAGACATGACTACACAGTGCACCCTTAGTACTTGTCCTAATATATAGGGGCCCAGACAAGACTACACAGTGCACCCTTAGTACTTGTCCTAATATACAGGAGACCAGACATGGCTACACAGTGCACCCTTAGTACTTGTCCTAATATATAGGAGACCAGATATGGCTACACAGTGCACCCTTAGTATTGTCCTAATATATAGGAGACCAGATATGGCTACAAAGTGCACCCTTAGTACTTGTCCGAATATACAGGGGGCCCAGACATGGCTACACAGTGCACCCTTAGTACTTGTCCTAATATATAGGAGACCAGATATGGCTACACAGTGCACCCTTAGTACTTGTCCTAATATACAAAGGGCCCAGACATGACTACACAGTGCACCGTTAGTACTTGTCCTAATATACAGAGGGCCCAGACATGGCTACACAGTGCACCCTTAGTACTTGTCCTAATATATAGGAGACCAGATATGGCTACACAGTGCACCCTTAGTACTTGTCCTAATATGCAATGGACCAAGACATGGCTACACAGGACACCCATAGTACTTGTCCTAATATATAGGGACCCAGACATGACTACACAGTGTACGCTTAGTACTTGTCCTAATATACAAAGGGCCCAGACATGACTACACAGTGCACCCTTAGTACTTGCCCTATTATACAAGGACTTAGACATGACTACAAAGTGCACCCTCAGTACTTGTCCTAATATGCAGAGGACCAAAACATGGCTACACAGTGCACCCTTAGTACTTGTCCTAATATATAGGGACCAGACATGACTACACAGTGCACCCTTAGTACTTGTCCTAATATATAGGGACCAGACATGACTACACAGTGCACCCTTAGTACTTGTCCTAATATGCAGGGGACCAAGACATGGCTACACAGTGCACCCTTAGTACTTGTCGTAATATATAGGCGACCCAGACATGACTACACAGTGCACCCTTAGTACTTGTCCTAATATACAGGAGACCCAGACATGACTACACAGAGCACCCTTAGTACTTGTCCTAATATATAGGGGACCCAGACATGGCTACACAGGGCACCCTTAGTACTTGTCCTAATATATAGGGGACCCAGTAATGACAACACAGTGCACCCTAAGTACTTGTCCTAATATATAGGGGACCCAGACATGGCTACACAGTGCACCCTTAGTACTTGTCCTAATATATAGTAGAACCAGAGATGGCTACACAGTGCACCCCGAGTACTTGTCCTAATATATAGGGGAACCAGACAAGACTACACAGTGCACCCTTAGTACTTGTCCTAATATATAGGGACCCAGACATGGCTACACAGTGCACCGTTAGTACTTGTCCTAATATATAGGAGACCAGATATGGCTACACAGTGCACCCTTAGTACTTGTCCTAATATATAGGGGACCAAGACATGGCTACACAGTGCACCCTTCGTACTTGTCCTAATATATAGGGGACCAGACATGGCTACACAGTGCACCTTTAGTACTTGTCCTAATATACAGGAGACCCCGACATGACTACACAGGGCACCCTTACTACTTGTCCTAATATATAGGAGACCAGATATGGCTACAAAGTGCACCCTTAGTACTTGTCCTAATATACAGGGGGCCCAGACGTGGCTACACAGTGCACCCTTAGTACTTGTCCTAATATATAGGAGACCAGACATGACTACACAGTGCACCCTTAGTACTTGTCCTAATATATATGGGACCCAGACATGGCTACACAGGACACCCATAGTACTTGTCCTAATATATAGGGACCCAGACATGACTACACAGTGCAGCCTTAGTACTTGTCCTAATATACAGGGACCCAGACATGACTACACAGTGTACGCTTAGTACTTGTCCTAATATACAAAGGACCCAGACATGACTACACAGTGCACCCTTAGTACTTGCCCTAATATACAAGGACTTAGACATGACTACACAGTGCACCCTTAGTACTTGTCCTAATATACAGAGGGCCCAGACATGGCTACACAGTGCACCCTTAGTACTTGTCCTAATATGCAGAGGACCAAGACATGGCTACACAGTGCACCCTTAGTACTTGTCCTAATATAAAGGGGGCCAGATATGGCTACACAGTGCACCCTTAGTACTTGTCCTAATATAAAGGGGGCCAGATATGGCCACACAGTGCACCCTTAGTACTTGTCCTAATATGCAGGGGACCAAGACATGACTACACAGTGCACCCTTAGTACTTCTCCTAATATATAGGGGACCCAGACATGACTACACAGTGCACCCTTAGTACTTGTCCTAATATATAGGGGACCCAGACATGGCTACACAGGGCACCCTTAGTACTTGTCCTAATATATAGGGGACCCAGTAATGACAACACAGTGCACCCTAAGTACTTGTCCTAATATATAGGGGACCCAGACATGGCTACTCAGTGTACCCTTAGTACTTGTCCTAATATATAGGGGCCCAGACAAGACTACACAGTGCACCCTTAGTACTTGTCCTAATATATAGGAGACCAGATATGGCTACACAGTGCACCCTTAGTACTTGTCCTAATATGCAGGGCACCAAGACATGGCTACACAGTGCACCCTTAGTACTTGTCCTAATATATAGGGGACCAGACATGGTTACACAGTGCACCCTTAGTACTTGTCCTAATATACAGGAGACCCAGACATGACTACACAGTGCACCCTTCGTACTTGTCCTAATATATAGGAGACCAGATATGGCTACAAAGTGCACCCTTAGTACTTGTCCTAATATACAGGGGGCCCAGACATGGCTACACAGTGCACCCTTAGTACTTGTCCTAATATACAGGAGACCAGACATGGCTACACAGTGCACCCTTAGTACTTGTCCTAATATATAGGAGACCAGATATGGCTACACAGTGCACCCTTAGTGCTTGTCCTAATATGCAGGGGACCAAGACATGGCTACACAGTGCACCCTTAGTACTTGTCCTAATATATAGGGGACCAGACATGGCTACACAGTGCACCCTTAGTACTTGTCCTAATATACAGGAGACCCAGACATGACTACACAGTGCACCCTTAGTACTTGTCCTAATATATAGGAGACCAGATATGGCTACACAGTGCACCCTTAGTACATGTCCTAATATGCAATGGACCAAGACATGGCTACACAGGACACCCATAGTACTTGTCCTAATATATAGGGACCCAGACATGACTACACAGTGCACCCTTAGTACTTGTCCTAATATACATAAGGCCCAGACATGGCTACACAGTGCACCCTTAGTACTTGTCCTAATATATAGGGGACCAGACATGACTACACAGTGCACCCTTAGTACTTGTCCTAATATATAGGGGACCCAGACATGACTACACAGTGCACCCTTAGTACTTGTCCTAATATATAGGGGACCCAGACATGGCTACACAGGGCACCCTTAGTACTTGTCCTAATATATAGGGGACCCAGACATTGCTACACAGTGCACCCTTAGTACTTGTCCTAATGTGCAGGGGAACAAAGACATGGCTACACAGTGCACCCTTACTACTTGTCCTAATATGCAGGGGACCAAGACATGGCTACACAGTGCACGCTTAGTACTTGTCCTAATATGCAGGGGACCCAGACATGGCTACACAGTGCACCCTTAGTACTTGTCCTAATATATAGGAGACCAGATATGACTACACAGGGCACCCTTAGTACTTGTCCTAATATACTGGAGACCAGACATGACTACACAGTGCACCCTTAGTACTTGTCCTAATATACAGGAGACCAGACATTGCTCCACAGGGCACAGTTAGTACTTGTTCTAATATATAGGGACCAGACATGGCTACACAGTGCACCCTTAGTACTTGTCCTAATACATAAGGGGCCCAGACATGACTACACAGTGCACCCTTAGTACTTGTCCTAATATATAGAGGGACCAGACATGGCTACACAGTGCACCCTTAGTACTTGTCCTAATATATAGGGACCCAGACATGACTACATAGTGCACGCTTAGTACTTGTCCTTATATGCAGGGGACCAAGACATGGCTACACAGTGCACCCTTAGTACTTGTCCTAATATATAGGAGACCAGACATGGCTACACAGTGCACCCTTAGTACTTGTCCTAATATATAGGGGACCCAGACATTACTAAACAGTGAACCCTTAGTACTTGTCCTAATATATAGAGGGACCAGACATGGCTACACAGTGCACCCTTAGTACTTGTCCTAATATATAGGGACCCAGACATGACTACATAGTGCACGCTTAGTAGTTGTCCTAATTTGCAGGGGACCAAGACATGGCTACACAGTGCACCCTTAGTACTTGTCCTAATATATAGGAGACCAGACATGGCTACACAGTGCACCCTTAGTACTTGTCCTAATATATAGGGGACCCAGACATTACTAAACAGTGCACCCTTAGTACTTGTCCTAATATACAGGAGACCAGACATGGCTACACAGTGCACCCTTAGTACTTGTCCTAATATATAGGAGACCAGATATGGCTACAAAGTGCACCCTTAGTACTTGTCCTAATATACAGGGGGCCCAGACATGGCTACACAGTGCACCCTTAGTACTTATCCTAATATATAGGAGACCAGATATGGCTATACAGTGCATCCTTGGTACTTGTCCTAATATGCAATGGACCAAGACATGGCTACACAGTGCACCCTTAGTACTTGTCCTAATATACAGGGGGCCCAGACATGGCTACACAGTGCACCCTTAGTACTTATCCTAATATATAGGAGACCAGATATGGCTATACAGTGCACCCTTAGTACTTGTCCTAATATGCAATGGACCAAGACATGGCTACACAGTGCACCCTTAGTACTTATCCTAATATATAGGGACCCAGACATGACTACACAGTGTACGCTTAGTACTTGTCCTAATATATAAAGGGCCCAGACATGACTACACAGTGCACCCTTAGTACTTGCCCTAATATACAAGGACTTAGACATGACTACACAGTGCACCCTTAGTACTTGTCCTAATATGCAGAGGACCAAGACATGGCTACACAGTGCACCCTTAGTACTTGCCCTAATATACAAGGACTTAGACATGACTACACAGTGCACCCTTAGTACTTGTCCTAATATGCAGGGGACCAAGACATGGCTACACAGTGCACCCTTAGTACTTGTCCTAATATATAGGGGACCCAGACATGACTACACAGTGCACCCTTAGTACTTGTCCTAATATATAGGGGCCCAGACAAGACTACACAGTGCACCCTTAGTACTTGTCCTAATATACAGGAGACCAGACATGGCTACACAGTGCACCCTTAGTACTTGTCCTAATATATAGGAGACCAGATATGGCTACACAGTGCACCCTTAGTACTTATCCTAATATGCAGGGGACCAAGACATGGCTACACAGTGCACCCTTAGTACTTGTCCTAATATATAGGGGACCAGACATGGCTACACAGTGCACCCTTAGTACTGGTCCTAATATACAGGAGACCCAGACATGACTACACAGTGCACCCTTAGTACTTGTCCTAATATATAGGAGACCAGATATGGCTACAAAGTGCACCCTTAGTACTTGTCCTAATGTACAGGGGGCCCAGACATGGCTACACAGTGCACCCTTAGTACTTGTCCTAATATATAGGAGACCAGATATGGCTACACAGTGCACCCTTAGTACTTGTCCTAATATGCAATAGACAAAGACATGGCTACACAGGACACCCATAGTACTTGTCCTAATATATAGGGACCCAGACATGACTACACAGTGCACCCTTAGTACTTGTCCTAATATTCATAGGGCCCAGACATGGCTACACAGTGCACCCTTAGTACTTGTCCTAATATATAGGGGACCAGACATGACTACACAGTGCACCCTTAGTACTTGTCCTAATATATAGGGGACCCAGACATGGCTACACAGGGCACCCTTAGTACTTGTCCTAATATATAGGGGACCCAGACATTGCTACACAGTGCACCCTTAGTACTTGTCCTAATGTGCAGGGGAACAAAGACATGGCTACACAGTGCACCCTTATTACTTGTCCTAATATGCAGGGGACCAAGACATGGCTACACAGTGCACGCTTAGTACTTGTCCTAATATGCAGGGGACCCAGACATGGCTACACAGTGCACCCTTAGTACTTGTCCTAATATATAGGAGACCAGATATGACTACACAGGGCACCCTTAGTACTTGTCCTAATATACTGGAGACCAGACATGACTACACAGTGCACCCTTAGTACTTGTCCTAATATACAGGAGACCAGACATTGCTCCACAGGGCACAGTTAGTACTTGTTCTAATATATAGGGACCAGACATGGCTACACAGTGCACCCTTAGTACTTGTCCTAATACATAAGGGGCCCAGACATGACTACACAGTGCACCCTTAGTACTTGTCCTAATATATAGAGGGACCAGACATGGCTACACAGTGCACCCTTAGTACTTGTCCTAATATATAGGGACCCAGACATGACTACATAGTGCACGCTTAGTACTTGTCCTTATATGCAGGGGACCAAGACATGGCTACACAGTGCACCCTTAGTACTTGTCCTAATATATAGGAGACCAGACATGGCTACACAGTGCACCCTTAGTACTTGTCCTAATATATAGGGGACCCAGACATTACTAAACAGTGAACCCTTAGTACTTGTCCTAATATATAGAGGGACCAGACATGGCTACACAGTGCACCCTTAGTACTTGTCCTAATATATAGGGACCCAGACATGACTACATAGTGCACGCTTAGTAGTTGTCCTAATTTGCAGGGGACCAAGACATGGCTACACAGTGCACCCTTAGTACTTGTCCTAATATATAGGGACCCAGACATGACTACACAGTGTACGCTTAGTACTTGTCCTAATATATAAAGGGCCCAGACATGACTACACAGTGCACCCTTAGTACTTGCCCTAATATACAAGGACTTAGACATGACTACACAGTGCACCCTTAGTACTTGTCCTAATATGCAGAGGACCAAGACATGGCTACACAGTGCACCCTTAGTACTTGCCCTAATATACAAGGACTTAGACATGACTACACAGTGCACCCTTAGTACTTGTCCTAATATGCAGGGGACCAAGACATGGCTACACAGTGCACCCTTAGTACTTGTCCTAATATATAGGGGACCCAGACATGACTACACAGTGCACCCTTAGTACTTGTCCTAATATATAGGGGCCCAGACAAGACTACACAGTGCACCCTTAGTACTTGTCCTAATATACAGGAGACCAGACATGGCTACACAGTGCACCCTTAGTACTTGTCCTAATATATAGGAGACCAGATATGGCTACACAGTGCACCCTTAGTACTTATCCTAATATGCAGGGGACCAAGACATGGCTACACAGTGCACCCTTAGTACTTGTCCTAATATATAGGGGACCAGACATGGCTACACAGTGCACCCTTAGTACTGGTCCTAATATACAGGAGACCCAGACATGACTACACAGTGCACCCTTAGTACTTGTCCTAATATATAGGAGACCAGATATGGCTACAAAGTGCACCCTTAGTACTTGTCCTAATGTACAGGGGGCCCAGACATGGCTACACAGTGCACCCTTAGTACTTGTCCTAATATATAGGAGACCAGATATGGCTACACAGTGCACCCTTAGTACTTGTCCTAATATGCAATAGACAAAGACATGGCTACACAGGACACCCATAGTACTTGTCCTAATATATAGGGACCCAGACATGACTACACAGTGCACCCTTAGTACTTGTCCTAATATTCATAGGGCCCAGACATGGCTACACAGTGCACCCTTAGTACTTGTCCTAATATATAGGGGACCAGACATGACTACACAGTGCACCCTTAGTACTTGTCCTAATATATAGGGGACCCAGACATGGCTACACAGGGCACCCTTAGTACTTGTCCTAATATATAGGGGACCCAGACATTGCTACACAGTGCACCCTTAGTACTTGTCCTAATGTGCAGGGGAACAAAGACATGGCTACACAGTGCACCCTTATTACTTGTCCTAATATGCAGGGGACCAAGACATGGCTACACAGTGCACGCTTAGTACTTGTCCTAATATGCAGGGGACCCAGACATGGCTACACAGTGCACCCTTAGTACTTGTCCTAATATATAGGAGACCAGATATGACTACACAGGGCACCCTTAGTACTTGTCCTAATATACTGGAGACCAGACATGACTACACAGTGCACCCTTAGTACTTGTCCTAATATACAGGAGACCAGACATTGCTCCACAGGGCACAGTTAGTACTTGTTCTAATATATAGGGACCAGACATGGCTACACAGTGCACCCTTAGTACTTGTCCTAATACATAAGGGGCCCAGACATGACTACACAGTGCACCCTTAGTACTTGTCCTAATATATAGAGGGACCAGACATGGCTACACAGTGCACCCTTAGTACTTGTCCTAATATATAGGGACCCAGACATGACTACATAGTGCACGCTTAGTACTTGTCCTTATATGCAGGGGACCAAGACATGGCTACACAGTGCACCCTTAGTACTTGTCCTAATATATAGGAGACCAGACATGGCTACACAGTGCACCCTTAGTACTTGTCCTAATATATAGGGGACCCAGACATTACTAAACAGTGAACCCTTAGTACTTGTCCTAATATATAGAGGGACCAGACATGGCTACACAGTGCACCCTTAGTACTTGTCCTAATA
This sequence comes from Eleutherodactylus coqui, assembly GCF_035609145.1. Lineage (NCBI taxonomy): Eukaryota > Metazoa > Chordata > Amphibia > Anura > Eleutherodactylidae > Eleutherodactylus > Eleutherodactylus coqui. Next base: position 398,356 of record NW_027102355.1, read on the forward strand.
TATAGGGACCCAGACATGACTACATAGTGCACGCTTAGTAGTTGTCCTAATTTGCAGGGGACCAAGACATGGCTACACAGTGCACCCTTAGTACTTGTCCTAATATATAGGAGACCAGACATGGCTACACAGTGCACCCTTAGTACTTGTCCTAATATATAGGGGACCCAGACATTACTAAACAGTGCACCCTTAGTACTTGTCCTAATATATAGGAGACCAGATATGGCTACACAGTGCACCCTTAGTACTTGTCCTAATATATAGGAGACCAGATATGGGTACACAGTGCACCGTTAGTACTTGTCCTAATATATAGGGGACCCAGATATGGCTACACAGTGCACCCTTAGTACTTGTCCTAATATATAGGAGACCAGATATGGCTACACAGTGCACCCTTAGTACTTGTCCTAATATGCAGGGGACCCAGACATGGCTACACAGTGCACCCTTAGTACTTGTCCTAATATATAGGGGACCAGACATGACTACACAGTGCACCCTTAGTACTTGTCCTAATATATAGGAGACCAGATATGGCTACAAAGTGCACCCTTAGTACTTGTCCTAATATATAGGGAACCAGACATGGCTACACAGTGCACCCTTAGTACTTGTCCTAATATATAGGAGACCAGATATGGCTACAAAGTGCACCCTTAGTACTTGTCCGAATATACAGGGGGCCCAGACATGGCTACACAGTGCACCCTTAGTACTTGTCCTAATATATAGGAGACCAGATATGGCTACACAGTGCACCCTTAGTACTTGTCCTAATATACAAAGGGCCCAGACATGACTACACAGTGCACCGTTAGTACTTGTCCTAATATACAGAGGGCCCAGACATGGCTACACAGTGCACCCTTAGTACTTGTCCTAATATATAGGAGACCAGATATGGCTACACAGTGCACCCTTAGTACTTGTCCTAATATGCAATGGACCAAGACATGGCTACACAGGACACCCATAGTACTTGTCCTAATATATAGGGACCCAGACATGACTACACAGTGTACGCTTAGTACTTGTCCTAATATACAAAGGGCCCAGACATGACTACACAGTGCACCCTTAGTACTTGCCCTATTATACAAGGACTTAGACATGACTACAAAGTGCACCCTCAGTACTTGTCCTAATATGCAGAGGACCAAAACATGGCAACACAGTGCACCCTTAGTACTTGTCCTAATATATAGGGACCAGACATGACTACACAGTGCACCCTTAGTACTTGTCCTAATATATAGGGACCAGACATGACTACACAGTGCACCCTTAGTACTTGTCCTAATATGCAGGGGACCAAGACATGGCTACACAGTGCACCCTTAGTACTTGTCGTAATATATAGGCGACCCAGACATGACTACACAGTGCACCCTTAGTACTTGTCCTAATATACAGGAGACCCAGACATGACTACACAGAGCACCCTTAGTACTTGTCCTAATATATAGGGGACCCAGACATGGCTACACAGGGCACCCTTAGTACTTGTCCTAATATATAGGGGACCCAGTAATGACAACACAGTGCACCCTAAGTACTTGTCCTAATATATAGGGGACCCAGACATGGCTACACAGTGCACCCTTAGTACTTGTCCTAATATATAGTAGAACCAGAGATGGCTACACAGTGCACCCCGAGTACTTGTCCTAATATATAGGGGAACCAGACAAGACTACACAGTGCACCCTTAGTACTTGTCCTAATATATAGGGACCCAGACATGGCTACACAGTGCACCGTTAGTACTTGTCCTAATATATAGGAGACCAGATATGGCTACACAGTGCACCCTTAGTACTTGTCCTAATATATAGGGGACCAAGACATGGCTACACAGTGCACCCTTCGTACTTGTCCTAATATATAGGGGACCAGACATGGCTACACAGTGCACCTTTAGTACTTGTCCTAATATACAGGAGACCCCGACATGACTACACAGGGCACCCTTACTACTTGTCCTAATATATAGGAGACCAGATATGGCTACAAAGTGCACCCTTAGTACTTGTCCTAATATACAGGGGGCCCAGACGTGGCTACACAGTGCACCCTTAGTACTTGTCCTAATATATAGGAGACCAGACATGACTACACAGTGCACCCTTAGTACTTGTCCTAATATATATGGGACCCAGACATGGCTACACAGGACACCCATAGTACTTGTCCTAATATATAGGGACCCAGACATGACTACACAGTGCAGCCTTAGTACTTGTCCTAATATACAGGGACCCAGACATGACTACACAGTGTACGCTTAGTACTTGTCCTAATATACAAAGGACCCAGAAATGACTACACAGTGCACCCTTAGTACTTGCCCTAATATACAAGGACTTTGACATGACTACACAGTGCACCCTTAGTACTTGTCCTAATATACAGAGGGCCCAGACATGGCTACACAGTGCACCCTTAGTACTTGTCCTAATATGCAGAGGACCAAGACATGGCTACACAGTGCACCCTTAGTACTTGTCCTAATATAAAGGGGGCCAGATATGGCTACACAGTGCACCCTTAGTACTTGTCCTAATATAAAGGGGGCCAGATATGGCCACACAGTGCACCCTTAGTACTTGTCCTAATATGCAGGGGACCAAGACATGACTACACAGTGCACCCTTAGTACTTCTCCTAATATATAGGGGACCCAGACATGACTACACAGTGCACCCTTAGTACTTGTCCTAATATATAGGGGACCCAGACATGGCTACACAGGGCACCCTTAGTACTTGTCCTAATATATAGGGGATCCAGTAATGACAACACAGTGCACCCTAAGTACTTGTCCTAATATATAGGGGACCCAGACATGGCTACTCAGTGTACCCTTAGTACTTGTCCTAATATATAGGGGCCCAGACAAGACTACACAGTGCACCCTTAGTACTTGTCCTAATATATAGGAGACCAGATATGGCTACACAGTGCACCCTTAGTACTTGTCCTAATATGCAGGGCACCAAGACATGGCTACACAGTGCACCCTTAGTACTTGTCCTAATATATAGGGGACCAGACATGGCTACACAGTGCACCCTTAGTACTTGTCCTAATATACAGGAGACCCAGACATGACTACACAGTGCACCCTTCGTACTTGTCCTAATATATAGGAGACCAGATATGGCTACAAAGTGCACCCTTAGTACTTGTCCTAATATACAGGGGGCCCAGACATGGCTACACAGTGCACCCTTAGTACTTGTCCTAATATACAGGAGACCAGACATGGCTACACAGTGCACCCTTAGTACTTGTCCTAATATATAGGAGACCAGATATGGCTACACAGTGCACCCTTAGTACTTGTCCTAATATGCAGGGGACCAAGACATGGCTACACAGTGCACCCTTAGTACTTGTCCTAATATATAGGGGACCAGACATGGCTACACAGTGCACCCTTAGTACTTGTCCTAATATACAGGAGACCCAGACATGACTACACAGTGCACCCTTAGTACTTGTCCTAATATATAGGAGACCAGATATGGCTACACAGTGCACCCTTAGTACTTGTCCTAATATGCAATGGACCAAGACATGGCTACACAGGACACCCATAGTACTTGTCCTAATATATAGGGACCCAGACATGACTACACAGTGCACCCTTAGTACTTGTCCTAATATACATAAGGCCCAGACATGGCTACACAGTGCACCCTTAGTACTTGTCCTAATATATAGGGGACCAGACATGACTACACAGTGCACCCTTAGTACTTGTCCTAATATATAGGGGACCCAGACATGACTACACAGTGCACCCTTAGTACTTGTCCTAATATATAGGGGACCCAGACATGGCTACACAGGGCACCCTTAGTACTTGTCCTAATATATAGGGGACCCAGACATTGCTACACAGTGCACCCTTAGTACTTGTCCTAATGTGCAGGGGAACAAAGACATGGCTACACAGTGCACCCTTAGTACTTGTCCTAATATATAGGAGACCAGATATGACTACACAGGGCACCCTTAGTACTTGTCCTAATATACTGGAGACCAGACATGACTACACAGTGCACCCTTAGTACTTGTCCTAATATACAGGAGACCAGACATTGCTCCACAGGGCACAGTTAGTACTTGTTCTAATATATAGGGACCAGACATGGCTACACAGTGCACCCTTAGTACTTGTCCTAATACATAAGGGGCCCAGACATGACTACACAGTGCACCCTTAGTACTTGTCCTAATATATAGAGGGACCAGACATGGCTACACAGTGCATCCTTTGTACTTGTCCTAATATATAGGGACCCAGACATGACTACATAGTGCACGCTTAGTACTTGTCCTTATATGCAGGGGACCAAGACATGGCTACACAGTGCACCCTTAGTACTTGTCCTAATATATAGGAGACCAGACATGGCTACACAGTGCACCCTTAGTACTTGTCCTAATATATAGGGGACCCAGACATTACTAAACAGTGAACCCTTAGTACTTGTCCTAATATATAGAGGGACCAGACATGGCTACACAGTGCACCCTTAGTACTTGTCCTAATATATAGGGACCCAGACATGACTACATAGTGCACGCTTAGTTGTTGTCCTAATTTGCAGGGGACCAAGACATGGCTACACAGTGCACCCTTAGTACTTGTCCTAATATATAGGAGACCAGACATGGCTACACAGTGCACCCTTAGTACTTGTCCTAATATATAGGGGACCCAGACATTACTAAACAGTGCACCCTTAGTACTTGTCCTAATATACAGGAGACCAGACATGGCTACACAGTGCACCCTTAGTACTTGTCCTAATATATAGGAGACCAGATATGGCTACAAAGTGCACCCTTAGTACTTGTCCTAATATACAGGGGGCCCAGACATGGCTACACAGTGCACCCTTAGTACTTATCCTAATATATAGGAGACCAGATATGGCTATACAGTGCATCCTTGGTACTTGTCCTAATATGCAATGGACCAAGACATGGCTACACAGTGCACCCTTAGTACTTGTCCTAATATACAGGGGGCCCAGACATGGCTACACAGTGCACCCTTAGTACTTATCCTAATATATAGGAGACCAGATATGGCTATACAGTGCACCCTTAGTACTTGTCCTAATATGCAATGGACCAAGACATGGCTACACAGTGCACCCTTAGTACTTATCCTAATATATAGGGACCCAGACATGACTACACAGTGTACGCTTAGTACTTGTCCTAATATATAAAGGGCCCAGACATGACTACACAGTGCACCCTTAGTACTTGCCCTAATATACAAGGACTTAGACATGACTACACAGTGCACCCTTAGTACTTGTCCTAATATGCAGAGGACCAAGACATGGCTACACAGTGCACCCTTAGTACTTGCCCTAATATACAAGGACTTAGACATGACTACACAGTGCACCCTTAGTACTTGTCCTAATATGCAGGGGACCAAGACATGGCTACACAGTGCACCCTTAGTACTTGTCCTAATATATAGGGGACCCAGACATGACTACACAGTGCACCCTTAGTACTTGTCCTAATATATAGGGGCCCAGACAAGACTACACAGTGCACCCTTAGTACTTGTCCTAATATACAGGAGACCAGACATGGCTACACAGTGCACCCTTAGTACTTGTCCTAATATATAGGAGACCAGATATGGCTACACAGTGCACCCTTAGTACTTATCCTAATATGCAGGGGACCAAGACATGGCTACACAGTGCACCCTTAGTACTTGTCCTAATATATAGGGGACCAGACATGGCTACACAGTGCACCCTTAGTACTGGTCCTAATATACAGGAGACCCAGACATGACTACACAGTGCACCCTTAGTACTTGTCCTAATATATAGGAGACCAGATATGGCTACAAAGTGCACCCTTAGTACTTGTCCTAATGTACAGGGGGCCCAGACATGGCTACACAGTGCACCCTTAGTACTTGTCCTAATATATAGGAGACCAGACATGGCTACACAGTGCACCCTTAGTACTTGTCCTAATATGCAATAGACAAAGACATGGCTACACAGGACACCCATAGTACTTGTCCTAATATATAGGGACCCAGACATGACTACACAGTGCACCCTTAGTACTTGTCCTAATATTCATAGGGCCCAGACATGGCTACACAGTGCACCCTTAGTACTTGTCCTAATATATAGGGGACCAGACATGACTACACAGTGCACCCTTAGTACTTGTCCTAATATATAGGGGACCCAGACATGACTACACAGTGCACCCTTAGTACTTGTCCTAATATATAGGGGACCCAGACATGGCTACACAGGGCACCCTTAGTACTTGTCCTAATATATAGGGGACCCAGACATTGCTACACAGTGCACCCTTAGTACTTGTCCTAATGTGCAGGGGAACAAAGACATGGCTACACAGTGCACCCTTACTACTTGTCCTAATATGCAGGGGACCAAGACATGGCTACACAGTGCACGCTTAGTACTTGTCCTAATATGCAGGGGACCCAGACATGGCTACACAGTGCACCCTTAGTACTTGTCCTAATATATAGGAGACCAGATATGACTACACAGGGCACCCTTAGTACTTGTCCTAATATACTGGAGACCAGACATGACTACACAGTGCACCCTTAGTACTTGTCCTAATATACAGGAGACCAGACATTGCTCCACAGGGCACAGTTAGTACTTGTTCTAATATATAGGGACCAGACATGGCTACACAGTGCACCCTTAGTACTTGTCCTAATACATAAGGGGCCCAGACATGACTACACAGTGCACCCTTAGTACTTGTCCTAATATATAGAGGGACCAGACATGGCTACACAGTGCACCCTTAGTACTTATCCTAATATATAGGGACCCAGACATGACTACATAGTGCACGCTTAGTACTTGTCCTTATATGCAGGGGACCAAGACATGGCTACACAGTGCACCCTTAGTACTTGTCCTAATATACAGGAGACCAGATATGGCTATACAGTGCACCCTTAGTACTTGTCCTAATATGCAATGGACCAAGACATGGCTACACAGTGCACCCTTAGTACTTATCCTAATATATAGGGACCCAGACATGACTACACAGTGTACGCTTAGTACTTGTCCTAATATATAAAGGGCCCAGACATGACTACACAGTGCACCCTTAGTACTTGCCCTAATATACAAGGACTTAGACATGACTACACAGTGCACCCTTAGTACTTGTCCTAATATGCAGAGGACCAAGACATGGCTACACAGTGCACTCTTAGTACTTGCCCTAATATACAAGGACTTAGACATGACTACACAGTGCACCCTTAGTACTTGTCCTAATATGCAGGGGACCAAGACATGGCTACACAGTGCACCCTTAGTACTTGTCCTAATATATAGGGGACCCAGACATGACTACACAGTGCACCCTTAGTACTTGTCCTAATATATAGGGGCCCAGACAAGACTACACAGTGCACCCTTAGTACTTGTCCTAATATACAGGAGACCAGACATGGCTACACAGTGCACCCTTAGTACTTGTCCTAATATATAGGAGACCAGATATGGCTACACAGTGCACCCTTAGTACTTATCCTAATATGCAGGGGACCAAGACATGGCTACACAGTGCACCCTTAGTACTTGTCCTAATATATAGGGGACCAGACATGGCTACACAGTGCACCCTTAGTACTGGTCCTAATATACAGGAGACCCAGACATGACTACACAGTGCACCCTTAGTACTTGTCCTAATATATAGGAGACCAGATATGGCTACAAAGTGCACCCTTAGTACTTGTCCTAATGTACAGGGGGCCCAGACATGGCTACACAGTGCACCCTTAGTACTTGTCCTAATATATAGGAGACCAGATATGGCTACACAGTGCACCCTTAGTACTTGTCCTAAAATGCAATAGACAAAGACATGGCTACACAGGACACCCATAGTACTTGTCCTAATATATAGGGACCCAGACATGACTACACAGTGCACCCTTAGTACTTGTCCTAATATTCATAGGGCCCAGACATGGCTACACAGTGCACCCTTAGTACTTGTCCTAATATATAGGGGACCAGACATGACTACACAGTGCACCCTTAGTACTTGTCCTAATATATAGGGGACCCAGACATGACTACACAGTGCACCCTTAGTACTTGTCCTAATATATAGGGGACCCAGACATGGCTACACAGGGCACAGTTAGTACTTGTCCTAATGTGCAGGGGAACAAAGACATGGCTACACAGTGCACCCTTACTACTTGTCCTAATATGCAGGGGACCAAGACATGGCTACACAGTGCACGCTTAGTACTTGTCCTAATATGCAGGGGACCCAGACATGGCTACACAGTGCACCCTTAGTACTTGTCCTAATATATAGGAGACCAGATATGACTACACAGGGCACCCTTAGTACTTGTCCTAATATACTGGAGACCAGACATGACTACACAGTGCACCCTTAGTACTTGTCCTAATATACAGGAGACCAGACATTGCTCCACAGGGCACAGTTAGTACTTGTTCTAATATATAGGGACCAGACATGGCTACACAGTGCACCCTTAGTACTTGTCCTAATACATAAGGGGCCCAGACATGACTACACAGTGCACCCTTAGTACTTGTCCTAATATATAGAGGGACCAGACATGGCTACACAGTGCACCCTTAGTACTTGTCCTAATATATAGGGACCCAGACATGACTACATAGTGCACGCTTAGTACTTGTCCTTATATGCAGGGGACCAAGACATGGTTACACAGTGCACCCTTAGTACTTGTCCTAATATATAGGAGACCAGACATGGCTACACAGTGCACCCTTAGTACTTGTCCTAATATATAGGGGACCCAGACATTACTAAACAGTGAACCCTTAGTACTTGTCCTAATATATAGAGGGACCAGACATGGCTACACAGTGCACCCTTAGTACTTGTCCTAATATATAGGGACCCAGACATGACTACATAGTGCACGCTTAGTAGTTGTCCTAATTTGCAGGGGACCAAGACATGGCTACACAGTGCACCCTTAGTACTTGTCCTAATATATAGGAGACCAGACATGGCTACACAGTGCACCCTTAGTACTTGTCCTAATATATAGGGGACCCAGACATTACTAAACAGTGCACCCTTAGTACTTGTCCTAATATATAGGAGACCAGATATGGCTACACAGTGCACCCTTAGTACTTGTCCTAATATATAGGAGACCAGATATGGGTACACAGTGCACCCTTAGTACTTGTCCTAATATATAGGGGACCCAGATATGGCTACACAGTGCACCCTTAGTACTTGTCCTAATATATAGGAGACCAGATATGGCTACACAGTGCACCCTTAGTACTTGTCCTAATATGCAGGGGACCCAGACATGGCTACACAGTGCACCCTTAGTACTTGTCCTAATATATAGGGGACCAGACATGACTACACAGTGCACCCTTAGTACTTGTCCTAATATATAGGAGACCAGATATGGCTACAAAGTGCACCCTTAGTACTTGTCCTAATATATAGGGAACCAGACATGGCTACACAGTGCACCCTTAGTACTTGTCCTAATATATAGGGACCCATAGATGACTACACAGTGCACGCTTAGTACTTATCCTAATATACAGGAGACCCAGACATGACTACACAGTGCACCCTTAGTACTTGTCCTAATATATAGGGACCCAGACATGACTACACAGTGCACCCTTAGTACTTATCCCAATATACAGGAGACCAGACATGACTACACAGTACACCCTTAGTACTTGTCTTAATATATAGGAGATCAGATATGGGTACACAGTGCACCCTTGGTACTTGTCCTAATATATAGGAGACCAGATATGGCTAAACAGTGCACCCTTAGTACTTGTCCTTATATACAGGAGACCCAGACATGACTACACAGTGCAGCCTTAGTACTTGTCCTAATATATAGGGGACCCACACAAGGCTACACAGTGCACCCTTAGTACTTGTCCTAATACATAAGGGGCCCAAGACATGGCTACACAGTGCACCCTTAGTACTTGTCCTAATATATAGGGACCCAGACATGACTACACAGTGCACCCTTAGTACTTGTCCTAATATATAGGGACCCAGACATGACTACACAGTGCACCCTTAGTACTTGTCCTAATATATAGGGAACCCAGACATGACTACACAGTGCACCCTTAGTACTTGTCCTAATATACAGGGGACCAGACATTGCTCCACAGGGCACAGTTAGTACTTGTTCTAATATATAGGGACCAGACATGGCTACACAGGGCACCCTTAGTACTTGTCCTAATACATAAGAGGCCCAGACATGACTACACAGTGCACCCTTAGTACTTGTCCTAATATATAGAGGGACCAGACATGGCTACACAGTGCACCCTTAGTACTTGTCCTAATATATAGGGACCCAGACATGACTACATAGTGCACGCTTAGTACTTGTCCTAATATGCAGGGGACCAAGACATGGCTACACAGTGCACCCTTAGTACTTGTCCTAATATATAGGAGACCAGACATGGCAACACAGTGCACCCTTAGTACTTGTCCTAATATACAGGAGACCAGACATTGCTCCACAGGGCACAGTTAGTACTTGTTCTAATATATAGGGACCAGACATGGCTACACAGGGCACCCTTAGTACTTGTCCTAATACATAAGAGGCCCAGACATGACTACACAGTGCACCCTTAGTACTTGTCCTAATATATAGAGGGACCAGACATGGCTACACAGTGCACCCTTAGTACTTGTCCTAATATATAGGGACCCAGACATGACTACATAGTGCACGCTTAGTACTTGTCCTAATATGCAGGGGACCAAGACATGGCTACACAGTGCACCCTTAGTACTTGTCCTAATATATAGGAGACCAGACATGGAAACACAGTGCACCCTTAGTACTTGTCCTAATATATAGGAGACCAGATATGGGTACACAGTGCACCCTTAGTACTTGTCCTAATATATAGGGGACCCAGATATGGCTACACAGTGCACCCTTAGGGCTTAGTCAGACGGGCGTTTTTTGCCGCGATTTGCGCATGCGCATGCGTCCGGCGATTTTTTAAAACCATTGCTTTGCAATGGTATCGGACACATGAGCGCTTTTTATGCACTCGTCCGAAAAATTATAGAACAAAAAAAAAATCGCAGATCGCACCTATCTGCGATCTGCGATTTCTGTTCGCTTCTGTATATGCGCTCAACGGGGCCGGTGGCAGCAGCGCCGACCCCATTGAGAACATATAGAAGACAAATCATTCTTCTCTGCCACAGCTGTAACAGCTGTGGCAGAGAAGAACGATGTTTGCCCATTGAATTCAATGGAGCCGGCAATACAGCAGGTTCCACTGAAAGCAATGGGCTGCCGGCGTGCGCGGGGTGAATTTTCGGGAAGGGGTTAAATATATAAACCCTTCCCTGCAATTCATGCTAAAATGTGTTAAAATAAAAAAAAATTGTATACTCACCTTTCCGCTGCAGCCAGAGTCCAGCCGCGGCCGCTGTCAGTTCTCCTGAACTGCTTCTCGGCACTATTCAGCCGGCGGGGCTTTAAAATCCCCGCCTGCTGAATGATCCGCCTCTGATTGGTCACAGCCTGACCAATCAGAGGCCGGTTTCACTCACACACCCATTCATGAATTCATGAATGGGTGAGTGACTGCTACCTCTCAGCGCTGAGCCAATCAGGGGCAGGTCTGACTCACATCCATTCATGAATACATGAATGGGTGTGAGTGAGGCATGCCTCTGATTGGCTCAGCGCTGAGCCAATCAGGGGGCAGGTCTGACTCACACCCCCTTCACACCCACTGCAGGACGGCCGCTCGGAGCTGCCGGCAGGAGGTGAGAATGCAATTTTTTTTTATTTTAACACATTTTAGGATGAATTGCAGGTAAGGGCTTATATATTTAAGCCCTTACCGACAATTCATCTCGGGCTCGCCCGCAGCGCATTGCTTTCAATGGAGACGGCAATACAGCAATGAATGCAATGCGCTGGACAGCTCCGGCCCATTTCTAATGAAACGCGGCTAGGAGCAGATTTTCGGGCGATTTGCGGGCGACATGCGCGCACCGGTCACGCGATTTGCGGATGCGCATCCGTCATGCGATCCGCAAATCGCGGCGAAAAACGCCCGTCTGACTAAGCCCTTAGTACTTGTCCTAATATATAGGAGACCAGATATGGGTACACAGTGCACCCTTAGTACTTGTCCTAATATGCAGGGGACCCAGACATGGCTACAAAGTGCACCCTTAGTACTTGTCCTAATATATAGGGGACCAGACATGGCTACACAGTGCACCCTTAGTACTTGTCCTAATATATAGGAGACCAGATATGGCTACACAGTGCACCCTTAGTACTTGTACTAATATATAGGGGACCAGACATGACTACACAGTGCACCCTTAGTACTTGTCCTAATATATAGGGAACCAGACATGACTACACAGTGCACCCTTAGTACTTGTCCTAATATATAGGAGACCAGATATGGCTACAAAGTGCACCCTTAGTACTTGTCCTAATATACAGGGGGCCCAGACATGGCTACACAGTGCACCCATAGTACTTGTCCTAATATACAGGGACCCAGACATGACTACACAGTGTACGCTTAGTACTTGTCCTAATATACAAAGGACCCAGACATGGCTACACAGTGCACCCTTAGTACTTGCCCTAATATACAAGGACTTAGACATGACTACACAGTGCACCCTTAGTACTTGTCCTAATATATAGGAGACCAGACATGACTACACAGTGCACCCTTAGTACTTGTCCTAATATGCAATGGACCAAGACATGGCTACACAGGACACCCATAGTACTTGTCCTAATATATAGGGACCCAGACATGACTACACAGTGCAGCCTTAGTACTTGTCCTAATATACAGGGACCCAGACATGACTACACAGTGTACGCTTAGTACTTGTCCTAATATACAGAGGGCCCAGACATGGCTACACAGTGCACCCTTAGTACTTGTTCTAATATGCAGAGGACCAAGACATGGCTACACAGTGCACCCTTAGTACTTGTCCTAATATAAAGGGGGCCAGATATGGCCACACAGTGCACCCTTAGTACTTGTCCTAATATATAGGGGACCCAGACATTACTAAACAGTGCAGCCTTAGTACTTGTCCTAATATATAGGAGACCAGATATGGGTACACAGTGCACCCTTAGTACTTGTCCTAATATATAGGGGACCCAGATATGGCTACACAGTGCACCCTTAGTACTTGTCCTAATATTTAGGAGACCAGATATGGGTACACAGTGCACCCTTAGTACTTGTCCTAATATGCAGGAGACCAAGACATGGCTACACAGTGCACCCTTAGTACTTGTCCTAATATATAGGGGACCAGACATGGCTACACAGTGCACCCTTAGTACTTGTCCTAATATATAGGGACCCAGACATGACTACACAGTGCACCCTTAGTACTTGTCCTAATATATAGGAGACCAGATATGGCTACACAGTACACCCTTAGCACTTGTCCTAATATGCAATGGACCAAGACATGGCTACACAGTGCACTCTTAGTACTTGTCCTAATATATAGGGACCCAGACATGACTACACAGTGTACGCTTAGTAGTTGTCTTAATATACAAAGGGCCCAGACATGACTACACAGTGCACCCTTAGTACTTGCCCTAATATACAAGGACTTAGACATGACTACACAGTGCACCCTTTGTACTTGTCCTAATATACAGAGGGCCCAGACATGGCTACACAGTGCACCCTTAGTACTTGTCCTAATATACAGGGGGCCCAGACATGGCTACACAGTGCACCCTTAGTACTTGTCCTAATATATAGGAGACCAGATATGGCTATACAGTGCACCCTTTGTGCTTGTCCTAATATGCAATGGACCAAGACATGGCTACACAGGACACCCATAGTACTTGCCCTAATATACAAGGACTTAGACATGACTACACAGTGCACCCTTAGTTCTTGTCCTAATATACACAAGGCCCAGACATGGCTACACAGTGCACCCTTAGTACTTGTCCTAATATGCAGAGGACCAAGACATGGCTACACAGTGCACCCTTAGTACTTGTCCTAATATATAGGAGACCCAGACATGGCTACACAGGGCACCCTTAGTACTTGTCCTAATATATAGGGGACCCAGTAATTACAACACAGTGCACCCTAAGTACTTGTCCTAATATATAGGGGTCCCAGACATTGCTACACAGTGCACCCTTAGTACTTGTCCTAATATACAGGGGACCAGACATGGCTACACAGTGCACCCTTAGTACTTGTCCTAATATATAGGGGCCCAGACAAGACTACACAGTGCACCCTTAGTACTTGTCCTAATATATAGGAGACCAGATATGGCTACACAGTGCACCCTTAGTACTTGTCCTAATATGCAGGGGACCAAGACATGGCTACACAGTGCACCCTTAGTACATGTCCTAATATATAGGGGACCAGACATGGCTACACAGTGCACCCTTAGTACTTGTACTAATATACAGGAGACCCAGACATGACTACGCAGTGCACACTTAGTATTTGTCCTAATATATAGGAGACCAGATATGGCTACACAGTGCACCTTTAGTGCTTGTCCTAATATATAGGGACCCAGACATGACTACACACTGCACCCTTAGTACTTGTCCTAATATACAAAGGGCCCAGACATGGCTACACAGGACACCCATAGTACTCGTCCTAATATATAGGGACCCAGACATGACTACACAGTGCACCCTTAGTACTTGCCCTAATATACAAGGACTTAGACATGACTACACAGTGCACCCTTAGTACTTGTCCTAATATGCAGAGGACCAAGACATGGCTACACAGTGCACCCTTATTACTTGTCCTAATATATAGTAGACCAGATATGGCCACACAGTGCACCTTTAGTACTTGTCCTAATATATAGGGACCAGACAAGACTACACAGTGCACCCTTAGTACTTGTCCTAATATATAGGGACTAGACATGACTACACAGTGCACCCTAAGTACTTGTCCTAATACATAGAGGACCCAGACATGGCTACACAGTGCACCCTTAGTACTTGTCCTAATATATAGGGACCAGACATGACTACACAGTGCACCCTTAGTACTTGTCCTAATATATAGGGACCAGACATGACTACACAGTGCACCCTTAGTACTTGTCCTAATATGCAGTTGACCAAGACATGGCTGCACAGGGCACCCTTAGTGCTTGTCCTAATATATAGGAGACCAGATATGACTACACAGTGCACCCTTAGTACTTGTCCTAATATACAGGAGACCAGACATTGCTCCACAGGGCACAGTTAGTACTTGTTCTAATATATAGGGACCAGACATGACTATACAGTGCACCCTTAGTACTTGTCCTAATATACAGAGGGCCCAGACATGGCTACACAGTGCACCCTTAGTACTTGTCCTAATATATATGGGGACCCAGACATGGGTACACAGTGCACCCTTAGTACTTGTCCTAATATACAGGAGACCAGACATTGCTCCATAGGGCACAGTTAGTACTTGTTCTAATATATAGGGACCAGACATGGCTACACAGTGCACCCTTAGTACTTGTCCTAATATACAGGAGACCAGACATTGCTCCACAGGGCACAGTTCGTACTTGTTCTAATATATAGGGACCAGACATGACTACACAGTGCACCCTTAGTACTTGTCCTAATATACAGAGGGACCAGACATGACTACACAGTGCACCCTTACTACTTGTCCTAATATGCCGGGGACCAAGACATGGCTACACAGTGCACCCTTACTACTTGTCCTAATATGCAGGGGACCAAGACATGGCTACACAGTGCACCCTTCACACTTGTCCTAATATGCAGGGGACCAAGACATGGCTACACAGTGCACGCTTAGTACTTGTCCTAATATGCAGGGGACCCAGACATGGCTACACAGTGCACCCTTAGTACTTGTCCTAATATATAGGAGACCAGATATGACTACACAGTGCACCCTTAGAGCTTGTCCTAATATACAGGAGACCCAGACATGGCTACACAGTGCACCCTTAGTACTTGTCCTAATATATAGGGGACCAGACATGACTACACAGTGCACCGTTAGTTCTTGTCCTAATATATAGGGGACCAGACATGACTACACAGTGCACCCTTAGTACTTGTCCTAATATATATGGGGACCCAGACATGGCTACACAGTGCACCCTTAGCACTTGTCCTAATATACAGGAGACCCAGACATGACTACACAGTGCACCCTTAGTACTTGTCCTAATATACAGGAGACCAGACATTGCTCCACAGGGCACAGTTAGTACTTGTTCTAATATATAGGGACCAGACATGGCTACACAGTGCACCCTTAGTACTTGTCCTAATACATAAGGGGCCCAGACATGACTACACAGTGCACCCTTAGTACTTGTCCTAATATACAGAGGACCCAGACATGGCTACACAGTGCACCCTTAGTACTTGTCCTAATATATAGGGACCCAGACATGAATACATAGTGCACCCTTAGTACTTGTCCTAATATATAGGGACCAGACATGGCTACACAGTGCACCCTTAGTACTTGTCCTAATATACAGGAGACCAGACATTGCTCCACAGGGCACAGTTCGTACTTGTTCTAATATATAGGGACCAGACATGACTACACAGTGCACCCTTAGTACTTGTCCTAATATACAGAGGGACCAGACATGACTACACAGTGCACCCTTACTACTTGTCCTAATATGCCGGGGACCAAGACATGGCTACACAGTGCACCCTTACTACTTGTCCTAATATGCAGGGGACCAAGACATGGCTACACAGTGCACCCTTCACACTTGTCCTAATATGCAGGGGACCAAGACATGGCTACACAGTGCACGCTTAGTACTTGTCCTAATATGCAGGGGACCCAGACATGGCTACACAGTGCACCCTTAGTACTTGTCCTAATATATAGGAGACCAGATATGACTACACAGTGCACCCTTAGAGCTTGTCCTAATATACAGGAGACCCAGACATGACTACACAGTGCACCCTTAGTACATGACCTAATATATAGGGGCCCAGATATGACTACACAGGGCACCCTTAGTACTTGTCCTAATATATAGGGGACCCAGACATGGCTACACAGTGCACCCTTAGTACTTGTCCTAATATATAGGGGACCAGACATGACTACACAGTGCACCCTTAGTTCTTGTCCTAATATATAGGGGACCAGACATGACTACACAGTGCACCCTTAGTACTTGTCCTAATATATATGGGGACCCAGACATGGCTACACAGTGCACCCTTAGTACTTGTCCTAATATACAGGAGACCAGACATTGCTCCACAGGGCACAGTTAGTACTTGTTCTAATATATAGGGACCAGACATGGCTACACAGTGCACCCTTAGTACTTGTCCTAATACATAAGGGGCCCAGACATGACTACACAGTGCACCCTTAGTACTTGTCCTAATATACAGAGGGCCCAGACATGGCTACACAGTGCACCCTTAGTACTTGTCCAAATATATAGGGACCCAGACATGACTACATAGTGCACCCTTAGTACTTGTCCTAATATATAGGGACCCAGACATGACTACATAGTGCACGCTTAGTACTTGTCCTAATATGCAGGGGACCAAGACATGGCTACACAGTGCACCCTTAGTACGTGTCCTAATATGCAGGGGAACAAACACATGGCTACACAGTGCACCCTTAGTACTTGTCCTAATATATAGTAGACCAGACATGGCTACACAGTGCACCCTTAGTACTTGTCCTAATATATAGGGGACCAGACATGACTACACAGTGCACCCTTAGTACTTGTCCTAATATACAAAGGGCCCAGACATGGCTACACAGTACAGCCTTAGTACTTGACCTAATATACAAGGACTTAGACATGACTACACAGTGCACCCTTAGTACTTGTCCTAATATATAGGAGACCAGATATGGCTACACAGTGCACCCTTAGTACTTGTCCTAATATATAGGAGACCAGATATGGCTACACAGTGCACCCTTAGTACTTGTCCTAATATGCAGAGGACTTAGACATGACTACACAGTACACCCTTATTACTTGTCCTAATATATAGGGGACCCAGACATGACTACACAGTGCACCCTTAGTACTTGTCCTAATATATAGGGGACCCAGACATGACTACACAGTGCACCCTTAGTACTTGTCCTAATATACAGGTGACCAAGACATAGCTAGACACTGCACTCTTAGTAATTGTCCTAATATATAGGGAACCCAGACATGACTACACAGTACACCCTTATTACTTGTCCTAATATATAGGGGACCCAGACATGACTACACAGTGCACCCTTAGTACTTGTCCTAATATATAGGGGACCCAGACATGACTACACAGTGCACCCTTAGTACTTGTCCTAATATACAGGTGACCAAGACATAGCTAGACACTGCACTCTTAGTAATTGTCCTAATATATAGGGAACCCAGACATGACTACACAGTACACCCTTATTACTTGTCCTAATATATAGGGGACCCAGACATGACTACACAGTGCACCCTTAGTACTTGTCCTAATATATAGGGGACCCAGACATGACTACACAGTGCACCCTTAGTACTTGTCCTAATATACAGGTGACCAAGACATAGCTAGACACTGCACTCTTAGTAATTGTCCTAATATATAGGGGACCCAGACATGACTACAGAGTGCACCCTTAGTACTTGTCCTAATATGTAGGGGCCCAGACATGGCTACACAGTGCATCGTTAGTATTTGTACTAATATATAGGGCCCAGCTTGACTACACAGTGCACTTTAGTACGTGTCCTAATATATAGGGGCCCAGACATGACTACACAGTGAACCATTAGTACTTGTCCTAATATATAGGGGCCCAGACATGGCTACACAGTGCATCGTTAGTACTTGTCCTAATACATAGGGCCCAGGCATGACTACACAGTGCACCGTTAGTACTAGTCCTAGTATAGAGGGGACCGAGACATGACTACACAGTGAATCCTTAGTACTTGTCCTAATATATAGGGACCCAGACATGGCTACACAGTGCACCATTAGTACTTGTCCTAATATATCAGGACCCAGACATGGCTACACAGTGCACCCTTAGTACTTGTCCTAATATATAGAAGACCCAGACATAAGTACACAGTGCACCCTTAGTACTTGTCCTAATATTTATGGGGACCAAGACGTGGCTACACAGTGCACCCTTAGTACTTGTCCTAATATATATGGGGACCAAGACATGACTACATAGTGCACCCTTAGTACTTGTCCTAATATACAGGGGACCCAGACATAGCTACACAGTGCACCCTTAGTACTTGTCCTAATATATATGGGACCCAGACATGACTACACAGAGCACCGTTAGTACTTGTCCTTATATATAGGGGACCCAGACATGACTACACAGTGCACCCTTAGTACTTGTCCTAATATATAGGGGACCCAGACATGACTACACAGTGCACCCTTAGTACTTGTCCTAATATACAGGGGACCAAGACATAGCTGGACACTGCACCCTTAGTACTACTCCTAATATATATGGGACCCAGACATGACTACAGAGTGCACCTTTAGTACTTGTCCTAATATATAGGGGCCCAGACATGGCTATACAGGGCACCCTTAGTACTTGTCCTAATATATAGGGGACCCAGACATTACTTCACAGCACACCCTTAGAGCTTGTGCTAATATACAGGAGCCCAGACATGACTATACAGTGCACCCTTATTACTTGTCCTAATATATAGGGGACCCAGACATGACTACACAGTGCACCCTTAGTACTTGTCCTAATATATAGGGGACCCAGACATGACTACACAGAGCACCCTTAGTACTTGTCCTAATATATAGGGGCACAGACATGACTACACAGTGCACCCTAACTGCTTGTCCTAATATACAGGGGACCCAGACATAGCTACACAGTGCACCCTTAGTACTTGTCCTAATATATAGGAGACCCAGACATGGCTGCACAGTGCACCCTTAGTACTACTCCTAATATATAGGGGCCCAGACATGACTATACAGTGAGCCATTAGTACTTGTCCTAATATATAGGGGCATGACATGGCTACACAGTGCATCGTTAGTACTAGTCCTAATATATAGGGGCCCAGACATGACTACATAGCGCATCGTTAGTACTAGTCCTAGTATAGAGGGGACCGAGACATGACTACACAGTGAACCCTTAGTACTTGTCTAAATATATAGGGACCCAGACATGGCTACACAGTGCACCGTTAGTACTTGTCCTAATATATCAGGACCCAGACATGGCTACACACCGCACCCTTAGTGCTTGTCCTAATATATAGAGGACCCAGACATGACTACACAGTGAACCATTAGTACTTGTCCTAATATATAGGGGCAAGACATGGCTACACAGTGCACCGTTAGTACTAGTCCTAATATATAGGGGCCCAGACATGACTACACAGCGCATCGTTAGTACTAGTCCTAGTATAGAGGGGACCGAGACATGACTACACAGTGAACCCTTAGTACTTGTCCTAATATATAGGGACCCTGACATGGCTACACAGTGCACCGTTAGTACTTGTCCTAATATATCAGGACCCAGACATGGCTACACACCGCACCCTTAGTACTTGTCCTAATATATAGGGGCCCAGACATGACTATACAGTACACCCTTAGTACTTGTCCTTATATATAGGGGCCCAGACATGGCTACACAGTGCACCCTTAGTACTTGTCCTAATATACAGGGGACCCAGACATAGCTAAACAGTGCACCCTTAGTAATTGTCCTAATATATATGGGACCCAGACATGACTAAACAGAGCACCCTTAGTACTTGTCCTAATATATAGGGGACCCAGACGTGACTACACAGTGCACCCTTAGTACTTGTCCTAATATATAGGGGACCCAGACATGACTACACAGTTCACCCTTAGTACTTGTCCTAATATACAGGTGACCAAGACATAGCTAGACACTGCACCCTTAGTAATTGTCCTAATATATAGGGGACCCAGACATGACTACAGAGTGCACCCTTAGTACTTGTCCTAATATGTAGGGGCCCAGACATGGCTACACAGTGCATCGTTAGTATTTGTACTAATATATAGGGCCCAGACATGACTACACAGTGCACCCTTAGTACGTGTCCTAATATATAGGGGCCCAGACATGACTACACAGTGAACCATTAGTACTTGTCCTAATATATAGGGGCCCAGACATGGCTACACAGTGCATCGTTAGTACTGGTCCTAATATATAGGGCCCAGGCATGACTACACAGTGCACCGTTAGTACTAGTCCTAGTATAGAGGGGACCGAGACATGACTACACAGTGATCCCTTAGTACTTGTCCTAATATATAGGGACCCAGACATGGCTACACAGTGCACCATTAGTACTTGTCCTAATATATCAGGACCCAGACATGGCTACACAGTGCACCCTTAGTACTTGTCCTAATATATAGAAGACCCAGACATAAGTACACAGTGCACCCTTAGTACTTGTCCTAATATTTATGGGGACCAAGACGTGGCTACACAGTGCACCTTTAGTACTTGTCCTAATATATATGGGACCCAGATATGACTACACAGTGCACCGTTAGTACTTGTCCTAATATATCAGGACCCAGACATGACTACACAGTACACCCTCAGTACTTGTCCTAATATATAGGGGCCCAGACATGACTATACAGTACAGCCTTAGTACTTGTCCTAATATATAGGGGCCCAGACATGACTACACAGCGCATCGTTAGTACTAGTCCTAGTATAGAGGGGACCGAGACATGACTACACAGTGAACCCTTAGTACTTGTCCTAATATATAGGGACCCAGACATGGCTACACAGTGCACCGTTAGTACTTGTCCTAATAAATCAGGACCCAGACATGGCTACACACCGCACCCTTAGTACTTGTCCTAATATATAGAGGACCCAGACATGACTACACAGTACACCCTTATTAGTTGTCCTAATATATAGGGGACCCAGACATGACTACACAGTGCACCCTTAGTACTTGTCCTAATATATAGGGGACCCAGACATGACTACACAGTGCACCCTTAGTACTTGTCCTAATATACAGGTGACCAAGACATAGCTAGACACTGCACCCTTAGTAATTGTCCTAATATATAGGGGACCCAGACATGACTACAGAGTGCACCCTTAGTACTTGTCCTAATATGTAGGGGCCCAGACATGGCTACACAGTGCATCATTAGTATTTGTACTAATATATAGGGCCCAGACATGACTACACAGTGCACCCTTAGTACGTGTCCTAATATATAAGGGCACAGACATGACTACACAGTGCACCCTTAGTGCTTGTCCTAATATGCAGGGGACCCAGACATAGCTACACAGTGCACCCTTAGTACTTGTCCTAATATATAGGAGACCCAGATATGGCTACACAGTGCACCGTTAGTACTAGTCCTAATATATAGGGGCCCAGACATGACTACACAGCGCATCGTTAGTACTAGTCCTAGTATAGAGGGGACCGAGACATGACTACACAGTGAACCCTTAGTACGTGTCCTAATATATAGGGACCCAGACATGGCTACACAGTGCACCGTTAGTACTTGTCCTAATATATCAGGACCCAGACATGACTACACAGTACACCCTTAGTACTTGTCCTAATATATAGGGGCCCAGACATGAC
Source organism: Eleutherodactylus coqui (assembly GCF_035609145.1). NCBI lineage: Eukaryota > Metazoa > Chordata > Amphibia > Anura > Eleutherodactylidae > Eleutherodactylus > Eleutherodactylus coqui. The sequence goes on from NW_027102355.1 coordinate 421,198, forward strand.
TATGTTACAGTACAGCCTTAGCACTTGTCCTTATATATAGGGGCCAGACATGGCTACACAGTGCACCCTTAGAACTTGTCCTAATATATAGGGGCCCAGACTTGACTATACAGTACACCCTTAGTACTTGTCCTTATATAAAGGGGCCCAGACATGACTACACAGTGCACCCTTAGTACTTGTCCTAATATATAGGGGCCCAGTCATGACTACACAGTGAACCATTAGTACTTGTTCTAATATATAGGGGCAAGACATGGCTACACAGTGCACCGTTAGTACTAGTCCTAATATATAGGGGCCCAGACATGACTACACAGCGCATCGTTAGTACTAGTCCTAGTATAGAGGGGACCGAGACATGACTACACAGTGAACCCTTAGTACTTGTATATAGGGACCCAGACATGGCTACACAGTGCACCGTTAGTACTTGTCCTAATATATCAGGACCCAGACATGGCTACACACGGCACTCTTAGTACTTGTCCTAATATATAGGGGCCCAGACATGACTATACAGTACACCCTTAGTACTTGTCCTTATATATAGGGGCCCAGACATGGCTACACAGTGAACCATTAGTACTTATCCTAATATATAGGGACCCAGACATGGCTACACAGTGCACCGTAAGTACTTAACCTAATATATCAGGACCCAGACATGGCTACACACCGCACCCTTAGTACTTGTCCTAATATATAGGAGACCCAGACATGGCTGCACAGTGCACCCTTAGTACTACTCCTAATATATAGGGGCCCAGACATGACTATACAGTGAACCATTAGTACTTGTCCTAATATATAAGGGCAAGACATGGCTACACAGTGCACCGTTAGTACTAGTCCTAATATATAGGGGCCCAGACATGACTACACAGCGCATCGTTAGTACTAGTCCTAGTATAGAGGGGACCGAGACATGACTACACAGTGAACCCTTAGTACTTGTCCTAATATATAGGGACCCAGACATGGCTACACAGTGCACCGTTAGTACTTGTCCTAATATATCAGGACCCAGACATGGCTACACACCGCACCCTTAGTACTTGTCCTAATATATAGAGGACCCAGACATGACTACACAGTACACCCTTATTACTTGTCCTAATATATAGGGGACCCAGACATGACTACACAGTGCACCCTTAGTACTTGTCCTAATATATAGGGGACCCAGACATGACTACACAGTGCACCCTTAGTACTTGTCCTAATATACAAGTGACCAAGACATAGCTAGACACTGCACCCTTAGTAATTGTCCTAATATATAGGGGACCCAGACATGACTACAGAGTGCACCCTTAGTACTTGTCCTAATATGTAGGGGCCCAGACATGGCTACACAGTGCATCGTTAGTATTTGTACTAATATATAGGGCCCAGCTTGACTACACAGTGCACCCTTAGTACGTGTCCTAATATATAGGGGCCCAGACATGACTACACATTGAACCATTAGTACTTGTCCTAATATATAGGGGCACAGACATGGCTACACAGTGCATCGTTAGTACTTGTCCTAATATATAGGGCCCAGGCATGACTACACAGTGCACCGTTAGTACTAGTCCTAGTATAGAGGGGACCAGACATGACTACACAGCGCATCGTTAGTACTAGTCCTAGTATAGAGGGGACCGAGACATGACTACACAGTGAACCCTTAGTACTTGTCCTAATATATAGGGACCCAGACATGGCTACACAGTGCACCGTTAGTACTTGTCCTAATATATCAGGACCCAGACATGACTACACAGTGCACCCTTAGTACTTGTCCTAATATTTATGGGGACCAAGACGTGGCTACACAGTGCACCCTTAGTACTTGTCCTAATATATATGGGGACCAAGACATGACTACATAGTGCACCCTTAGTACTTGTCCTAATATACAGGGGACCCAGACATAGCTACACAGTGCACCCTTAGTACTTGTCCTAATATATATGGGACCCAGACATGACTACACAGAGCACCGTTAGTACTTGTCCTAATATATAGGGGACCCAGACATGACTACACAGTGCACCCTTAGTACTTGTCCTAATATATAGGGGACCCAGACATGACTACACAGTGCACCCTTAGTACTTGTCCTAATATACAGGGGACCAAGACATAGCTGGACACTGCACCCTTAGTACTTGTCTTAATATATATGGGACCCAGACATGACTACAGAGTGCACCTTTAGTACTTGTCCTAATATATAGGGGCCCAGACATGGCTACACAGGGCACCCTTAGTACTTGTCCTAATATATAGGGGACCCAGACATTACTTCACAGCACACCCTTAGAGCTTGTCCTAATATACAGGAGCCCAGACATGACTATACAGTGCACCTTTATTACTTGTCCTAATATATAGGGGACCCAGACATGACTACACAGTGCACCCTTAGTACTTGTCCTAATATATAGGGGACCCAGACATGACTACAGAGTGCACCCTTAGTGCTTGTCCTAATATACAGGGGACCCAGACATAGCTACACAGTGCACCCTTAGTACTTGTCCTAATATATAGGAGACCCAGACATGGCTGCACAGTGCACCCTTAGTACTACTCCTAATATATAGGGGCCCAGACATGACTATACAGTGAACCATTAGTACTTGTCCTAATATATAGGGGCATGACATGGCTACACAGTGCATCGTTAGTACTAGTCCTAATATATAGGGGCCCAGACATGACTACACAGCGCATCGTTAGTACTAGTCCTAGTATAGAGGGGACCGAGACATGACTACACAGTGAACCCTTAGTACTTGTCCTAATATATAGGGACCCAGACATGGCTACACAGTGCACCGTTAGTACTTGTCCTAATATATCAGGACCCAGACATGGCTACACACCGCACCCATAGTAATTGTCCTAATATATAGAGGACCCAGACATGACTACACAGTGAACCATTAGTACTTGTCCTAATATATAGGGGCAAGACATGGCTACACAGTGCACCGTTAGTACTAGTCCTAATATATAGGGGCCCAGACATGACTACACAGCGCATCGTTAGTACTAGTCCTAGTATAGAGGGGACCGAGACATGACTACATAGTGAACCCTTAGTACTTGTCCTAATATATAGGGACCCTGACATGGCTACACAGTGCACCGTTAGTACTTGTCCTAATATATCAGGACCCAGACATGGCTACACACCGCACCATTAGTACTTGTCCTAATATATAGGGGCCCAGACATGACTATACAGTACACCCTTAGTACTTGTCCTTATATATAGGGGCCCAGCAATGGCTACACAGTGAACCATTAGTACTTGTCCTAATATATAGGGGCCCAGACATGGCTACACAGTGCATCGTTAGTACTTGTCCTAATATATAGGGCCCAGACATGACTACACAGTGTACCGTTAGTACTAGTCCTAATATATAGGGGGCCAGACATGACTACACAGCGCATCGTTAGTACTAGTCCTAGTATAGAGGGGACCCAGACATGGCTACACAGTGCACCCTTAGTACTTGTCCTAATATATAGAGGACCCAGACATGACTACACAGTACACCCTTAGAACTTGTCCTAATATATAGGGGAACCAGACATGGCTACGCAGTGCACCCTTAATACTTGTCCTTATATATATGGGGAGCAAGACATGACTACACAGTGCACCCTTAGTGCTTGTCCTAATATACAGGGGACCCAGACATAGCTACACAGTGCACCCTTAGTACTTGTCCTAATATATAGGAGACCCAGACATGGCTGCACAGTGCACCCTTAGTACTACTCCTAATATATAGGGGCCCAGACATGACTATACAGTGAACCATTAGTACTTGTCCTAATATATAGGGGCATGACATGGCTACACAGTGCATCGTTAGTACTAGTCCTAATATATAGGGGCCCAGACATGACTACACAGCGCATCGTTAGTACTAGTCCTAGTATAGAGGGGACCGAGACATGACTACACAGTGAACCCTTAGTACTTGTCCTAATATATAGGGACCCAGACATGGCTACACAGTGCACCGTTAGTACTTGTCCTAATATATCAGGACCCAGACATGGCTACACACCGCACCCATAGTAATTGTCCTAATATATAGAGGACCCAGACATGACTACACAGTGAACCATTAGTACTTGTCCTAATATATAGGGGCAAGACATGGCTACACAGTGCACCGTTAGTACTAGTCCTAATATATAGGGGCCCAGACATGACTACACAGCGCATCGTTAGTACTAGTCCTAGTATAGAGGGGACCGAGACATGACTACATAGTGAACCCTTAGTACTTGTCCTAATATATAGGGACCCTGACATGGCTACACAGTGCACCGTTAGTACTTGTCCTAATATATCAGGACCCAGACATGGCTACACACCGCACCATTAGTACTTGTCCTAATATATAGGGGCCCAGACATGACTATACAGTACACCCTTAGTACTTGTCCTTATATATAGGGGCCCAGCAATGGCTACACAGTGAACCATTAGTACTTGTCCTAATATATAGGGGCCCAGACATGGCTACACAGTGCATCGTTAGTACTTGTCCTAATATATAGGGCCCAGACATGACTACACAGTGTACCGTTAGTACTAGTCCTAATATATAGGGGGCCAGACATGACTACACAGCGCATCGTTAGTACTAGTCCTAGTATAGAGGGGACCCAGACATGGCTACACAGTGCACCCTTAGTACTTGTCCTAATATATAGAGGACCCAGACATGACTACACAGTACACCCTTAGAACTTGTCCTAATATATAGGGGAACCAGACATGGCTACGCAGTGCACCCTTAATACTTGTCCTTATATATATGGGGAGCAAGACATGACTACACAGTGCACCCTTAGTACTTGTCCTAATATACAGGGGACCCAGACATAGCTACACAGTGCACCCTTAGTAATTGTCCTAATATATATGGGACCCAGACATGACTAAACAGAGCACCCTTAGTACTTGTCCTAATATATAGGGGACCCAGACGTGACTACACAGTGCACCCTTAGTACTTGTCCTAATATATAGGGGACCCAGACATGACTACACAGTTCACCCTTAGTACTTGTCCTAATATACAGGTGACGAAGACATAGCTAGACACTGCACCCTTAGTAATTGTCCTAATATATAGGGGACCCAGACATGACTACAGAGTGCACCCTTAGTACTTGTCCTAATATGTAGGGGCCCAGACATGGCTACACAGTGCATCGTTAGTATTTGTACTAATATATAGGGCCCAGACATGACTACACAGTGCACCATTAGTACGTGTCCTAATATATAGGGGCCCAAACATGACTACACAGTGAACCATTAGTACTTGTCCTAATATATAGGGGCCCAGACATGGCTACACAGTGCATCGTTAGTACTTGTCCTAATATATAGGGCCCAGGCATGACTACACAGTGCACCGTTAGTACTAGTCCTAGTATAGAGGGGACCGAGACATGACTACACAGTGAACCCTTAGTACTTGTCCTAATATATAGGGACCCAGACATGGCTACACAGTGCACCATTAGTACTTGTCCTAATATATCAGGACCCAGACATGGCTACACAGTGCACCCTTAGTACTTGTCCTAATATATAGAAGACCCAGACATAAGTACACAGTGCACCCTTAGTACTTGTCCTAATATTTATGGGGACCAAGACGTGGCTACACAGTGCACCCTTAGTACTTGTCCTAATATATATGGGGACCAAGATATGACTACATAGTGCACCCTTAGTATTTGTCCTAATATACAGGGGACCCAGACATAGCTACACAGTGCACCCTTAGTACTTGTCCTAATATATATGGGACCCAGACATGACTACACAGAGCACCGTTAGTACTTGTCCTAATATATAGGGGACCCAGACATGACTACACAGTGCACCCTTAGTACTTGTCCTAATATATAGGGGACCCAGACATGACTACACAGTGCACCCTTAGTACTTGTCCTAATATACAGGTGACCAAGACATAGCTAGACACTGCACCCTTAGTAATTGTCCTAATATATAGGGGACCCAGACATGACTACAGAGTGCACCCTTAGTACTTGTCCTAATATGTAGGGGCCCAGACATGGCTACACAGTGCATCATTAGTATTTGTACTAATATATAGGGCCCAGACATGACTACACAGTGCACCCTTAGTACGTGTCCTAATATATAAGGGCACAGACATGACTACACAGTGCACCCTTAGTGCTTGTCCTAATATGCAGGGGACCCAGACATAGCTACACAGTGCACCCTTAGTACTTGTCCTAATATATAGGAGACCCAGATATGGCTACACAGTGCACCGTTAGTACTAGTCCTAATATATAGGGGCCCAGACATGACTACACAGCGCATCGTTAGTACTAGTCCTAGTATAGAGGGGACCGAGACATGACTACACAGTGAACCCTTAGTACTTGTCCTAATATATAGGGACCCAGACATGGCTACACAGTGCACCGTTAGTACTTGTCCTAATATATCAGGACCCAGACATGACTACACAGTACACCCTTAGTACTTGTCCTAATATATAGGGGCCCAGACATGACTATGTTACAGTACAGCCTTAGCACTTGTCCTTATATATAGGGGCCAGACATGGCTACACAGTGCACCCTTAGAACTTGTCCTAATATATAGGGGCCCAGACTTGACTATACAGTACACCCTTAGTACTTGTCCTTATATAAAGGGGCCCAGACATGACTACACAGTGCACCCTTAGTACTTGTCCTAATATATAGGGGCCCAGTCATGACTACACAGTGAACCATTAGTACTTGTTCTAATATATAGGGGCAAGACATGGCTACACAGTGCACCGTTAGTACTAGTCCTAATATATAGGGGCCCAGACATGACTACACAGCGCATCGTTAGTACTAGTCCTAGTATAGAGGGGACCGAGACATGACTACACAGTGAACCCTTAGTACTTGTATATAGGGACCCAGACATGGCTACACAGTGCACCGTTAGTACTTGTCCTAATATATCAGGACCCAGACATGGCTACACACGGCACTCTTAGTACTTGTCCTAATATATAGGGGCCCAGACATGACTATACAGTACACCCTTAGTACTTGTCCTTATATATAGGGGCCCAGACATGGCTACACAGTGAACCATTAGTACTTATCCTAATATATAGGGACCCAGACATGGCTACACAGTGCACCGTAAGTACTTAACCTAATATATCAGGACCCAGACATGGCTACACACCGCACCCTTAGTACTTGTCCTAATATATAGGAGACCCAGACATGGCTGCACAGTGCACCCTTAGTACTACTCCTAATATATAGGGGCCCAGACATGACTATACAGTGAACCATTAGTACTTGTCCTAATATATAAGGGCAAGACATGGCTACACAGTGCACCGTTAGTACTAGTCCTAATATATAGGGGCCCAGACATGACTACACAGCGCATCGTTAGTACTAGTCCTAGTATAGAGGGGACCGAGACATGACTACACAGAGAACCCTTAGTACTTGTCCTAATATATAGGGACCCAGACATGGCTACACAGTGCACCGTTAGTACTTGTCCTAATATATCAGGACCCAGACATGGCTACACACCGCACCCTTAGTACTTGTCCTAATATATAGAGGACCCAGACATGACTACACAGTACACCCTTATTACTTGTCCTAATATATAGGGGACCCAGACATGACTACACAGTGCACCCTTAGTACTTGTCCTAATATATAAGGGACCCAGACATGACTACACAGTGCACCCTTAGTACTTGTCCTAATATACAGGTGACCAAGACATAGCTAGACACTGCACCCTTTGTAATTGTCCTAATATATAGGGGACCCAGACATGACTACAGAGTGCACCCTTAGTACTTGTCCTAATATGTAGGGGCCCAGACATGGCTACACAGTGCATCGTTAGTATTTGTACTAATATATAGGGCCCAGCTTGACTACACAGTGCACCCTTAGTACGTGTCCTAATATATAGGGGCCCAGACATGACTACACATTGAACCATTAGTACTTGTCCTAATATATAGGGGCACAGACATGGCTACACAGTGCATCGTTAGTACTTGTCCTAATATATAGGGCCCAGGCATGACTACACAGTGCACCGTTAGTACTAGTCCTAGTATAGAGGGGACCGAGACATGACTACACAGCGCATCGTTAGTACTAGTCCTAGTATAGAGGGGACCGAGACATGACTACACAGTGAACCCTTAGTACTTGTCCTAATATATAGGGACCCAGACATGGCTACACAGTGCACCGTTAGTACTTGTCCTAATATATCAGGACCCAGACATGACTACACAGTGCACCCTTAGTACTTGTCCTAATATTTATGGGGACCAAGACGTGGCTACACAGTGCACCCTTAGTACTTGTCCTAATATATATGGGGACCAAGACATGACTACATAGTGCACCCTTAGTACTTGTCCTAATATACAGGGGACCCAGACATAGCTACACAGTGCACCCTTAGTACTTGTCCTAATATATATGGGACCCAGACATGACTACACAGAGCACCGTTAGTACTTGTCCTAATATATAGGGGACCCAGACATGACTACACAGTGCACCCTTAGTACTTGTCCTAATATATAGGGGACCCAGACATGACTACACAGTGCACCCTTAGTACTTGTCCTAATATACAGGGGACCAAGACATAGCTGGACACTGCACCCTTAGTACTTGTCTTAATATATATGGGACCCAGACATGACTACAGAGTGCACCTTTAGTACTTGTCCTAATATATAGGGGCCCAGACATGGCTACACAGGGCACCCTTAGTACTTGTCCTAATATATAGGGGACCCAGACATTACTTCACAGCACACCCTTAGAGCTTGTCCTAATATACAGGAGCCCAGACATGACTATACAGTGCACCTTTATTACTTGTCCTAATATATAGGGGACCCAGACATGACTACACAGTGCACCCTTAGTACTTGTCCTAATATATAGGGGACCCAGACATGACTACACAGAGCACCCTTAGTACTTGTCCTAATATATAGGGGCACAGACATGACTACACAGTGCACCCTTAGTGCTTGTCCTAATATACAGGGGACCCAGACATAGCTGCACAGTGCACCCTTAGTACTTGTCCTAATATATAGGAGACCCAGACATGGCTGCACAGTGCACCCTTAGTACTACTCCTAATATATAGGGGCCCAGACATGACTATACAGTGAACCATTAGTACTTGTCCTAATATATAGGGGCATGACATGGCTACACAGTGCATCGTTAGTACTAGTCCTAATATATAGGGGCCCAGACATGACTACACAGCGCATCGTTAGTACTAGTCCTAGTATAGAGGGGACCGAGACATGACTACACAGTGAACCCTTAGTACTTGTCCTAATATATAGGGACCCAGACATGGCTACACAGTGCACCGTTAGTACTTGTCCTAATATATCAGGACCCAGACATGGCTACACACCGCACCCATAGTAATTGTCCTAATATATAGAGGACCCAGACATGACTACACAGTGAACCATTAGTACTTGTCCTAATATATAGGGGCAAGACATGGCTACACAGTGCACCGTTAGTACTAGTCCTAATATATAGGGGCCCAGACATGACTACACAGCGCATCGTTAGTACTAGTCCTAGTATGGAGGGGACCGAGACATGACTACATAGTGAACCCTTAGTACTTGTCCTAATATATAGGGACCCTGACATGGCTACACAGTGCACCGTTAGTACTTGTCCTAATATATCAGGACCCAGACATGGCTACACACCGCACCATTAGTACTTGTCCTAATATATAGGGGCCCAGACATGACTATACAGTACACCCTTAGTACTTGTCCTTATATATAGGGGCCCAGCCATGGCTACACAGTGAACCATTAGTACTTGTCCTAATATATAGGGGCCCAGACATGGCTACACAGTGCATCGTTAGTACTTGTCCTAATATATAGGGCCCAGACATGACTACACAGTGTACCGTTAGTACTAGTGCTAATATATAGGGGGCCAGACATGACTACACAGCGCATCGTTAGTACTAGTCCTAGTATAGAGGGGACCCAGACATGGCTACACAGTGCACCCTTAGTACTTGTCCTAATATATAGAGGACCCAGACATGACTACACAGTACACCCTTAGAACTTGTCCTAATATATAGGGGAACCAGACATGGCTACGCAGTGCACCCTTAATACTTGTCCTTATATATATGGGGAGCAAGACATGACTACACAGTGCACCCTTAGTACTTGTCCTAATATACAGGGGACCCAGACATAGCTACACAGTGCACCCTTAGTAATTGTCCTAATATATATGGGACCCAGACATGACTAAACAGAGCACCCTTAGTACTTGTCCTAATATATAGGGGACCCAGACGTGACTACACAGTGCACCCTTAGTACTTGTCCTAATATATAGGGGACCCAGACATGACTACACAGTTCACCCTTAGTACTTGTCCTAATATACAGGTGACCAAGACATAGCTAGACACTGCACCCTTAGTAATTGTCCTAATACATAGGGGACCCAGACATGACTACAGAGTGCACCCTTAGTACTTGTCCTAATATGTAGGGGCCCAGACATGGCTACACAGTGCATCGTTAGTATTTGTACTAATATATAGGGCCCAGACATGACTACACAGTGCACCATTAGTACGTGTCCTAATATATAGGGGCCCAAACATGACTACACAGTGAACCATTAGTACTTGTCCTAATATATAGGGGCCCAGACATGGCTACACAGTGCATCGTTAGTACTTGTCCTAATATATAGGGCCCAGGCATGACTACACAGTGCACCGTTAGTACTAGTCCTAGTATAGAGGGGACCGAGACATGACTACACAGTGAACCCTTAGTACTTGTCCTAATATATAGGGACCCAGACATGGCTACACAGTGCACCATTAGTACTTGTCCTAATATATCAGGACCCAGACATGGCTACACAGTGCACCCTTAGTACTTGTCCTAATATATAGAAGACCCAGACATAAGTACACAGTGCACCCTTAGTACTTGTCCTAATATTTATGGGGACCAAGACGTGGCTACACAGTGCACCCTTAGTACTTGTCCTAATATATATGGGGACCCAGACATGACTACACAGTGCACCCTTAGTACTTGTCCTAATATATAGGGGACCCAGACATGACTACACAGTGCACCCTTAGTACTTGTCCTAATATACAGGTGACCAAGACATAGCTAGACACTGCACCCTTAGTAATTGTCCTAATATATAGGGGACCCAGACATGACTACAGAGTGCACCCTTAGTACTTGTCCTAATATGTAGGGGCCCAGACATGGCTACACAGTGCATCATTAGTATTTGTACTAATATATAGGGCCCAGACATGACTACACAGTGCACCCTTAGTACGTGTCCTAATATATAAGGGCACAGACATGACTACACAGTGCACCCTTAGTGCTTGTCCTAATATGCAGGGGACCCAGACATAGCTACACAGTGCACCCTTAGTACTTGTCCTAATATATAGGAGACCCAGATATGGCTACACAGTGCACCGTTAGTACTAGTCCTAATATATAGGGGCCCAGACATGACTACACAGCGCATCGTTAGTACTAGTCCTAGTATAGAGGGGACCGAGACATGACTACACAGTGAACCCTTAGTACTTGTCCTAATATATAGGGACCCAGACATGGCTACACAGTGCACCGTTAGTACTTGTCCTAATATATCAGGACCCAGACATGACTACACAGTACACCCTTAGTACTTGTCCTAATATATAGGGGCCCAGACATGACTATGTTACAGTACAGCCTTAGCACTTGTCCTTATATATAGGGGCCAGACATGGCTACACAGTGCACCCTTAGAACTTGTCCTAATATATAGGGGCCCAGACTTGACTATACAGTACACCCTTAGTACTTGTCCTTATATAAAGGGGCCCAGACATGACTACACAGTGCACCCTTAGTACTTGTCCTAATATATAGGGGCCCAGTCATGACTACACAGTGAACCATTAGTACTTGTTCTAATATATAGGGGCAAGACATGGCTACACAGTGCACCGTTAGTACTAGTCCTAATATATAGGGGCCCAGACATGACTACACAGCGCATCGTTAGTACTAGTCCTAGTATAGAGGGGACCGAGACATGACTACACAGTGAACCCTTAGTACTTGTATATAGGGACCCAGACATGGCTACACAGTGCACCGTTAGTACTTGTCCTAATATATCAGGACCCAGACATGGCTACACACGGCACTCTTAGTACTTGTCCTAATATATAGGGGCCCAGACATGACTATACAGTACACCCTTAGTACTTGTCCTTATATATAGGGGCCCAGACATGGCTACACAGTGAACCATTAGTACTTATCCTAATATATAGGGACCCAGACATGGCTACACAGTGCACCATTAGTACTTGTCCTAATATATCAGGACCCAGACATGGCTACACAGTGCACCCTTAGTACTTGTCCTAATATATAGAAGACCCAGACATAAGTACACAGTGCACCCTTAGTACTTGTCCTAATATTTATGGGGACCAAGACGTGGCTACACAGTGCACCCTTAGTACTTGTCCTAATATATATGGGGACCAAGATATGACTACATAGTGCACCCTTAGTATTTGTCCTAATATACAGGGGACCCAGACATAGCTACACAGTGCACCCTTAGTACTTGTCCTAATATATATGGGACCCAGACATGACTACACAGAGCACCGTTAGTACTTGTCCTAATATATAGGGGACCCAGACATGACTACACAGTGCACCCTTAGTACTTGTCCTAATATATAGGGGACCCAGACATGACTACACAGTGCACCCTTAGTACTTGTCCTAATATACAGGGGACCAAGACATAGCTGGACACTGCACCCTTAGTACTTGTCCTAATATATATGGGACCCAGACATGACTACAGAGTGCACCTTTAGTACTTGTCCTAATATATAGGGGCCCAGACATGGCTACACAGGGCACCCTTAGTACTTGTCCTAATATATAGGGGACCCAGACATTACTTCACAGCACACCCTTAGAGCTTGTCCTAATATATAGGAGCCCAGACATGACTATACAGTGCACCCTTATTACTTGTCCTAATATATAGGGGACCCAGACATGACTACACAGTGCACCCTTAGTACTTGTCCTAATATATTGGGGACCCAGACATGACTACACAGAGCACCCTTAGTACTTGTCCTAATATATAGGGGCACAGACATGACTACACAGTGCACCCTTAGTACTTGTCCTAATATATAGGAGACCCAGACATGGCTGCACAGTGCACCCTTAGTACTGCTCCTAATATATAGGGGCCCAGACACGACTATACAGTGAACCATTAGTACTTGTCCTAATATATAGGGGCAAGACATGGCTACACAGTGCACCGTTAGTACTAGTCCTAATATATAGGGGCCCAGACATGACTACACAGCTCATCGTTAGTACTAGACCTAGTATAGAGGGGACCGAGACATGACTACACAGTTAACCCTTAGTACTTGTCCTAATATATAGGGGCCAGACATGGCTACACAGTGCACCCTTAGAACTTGTCCTAATATATAGGGGCCCAGACTTGACTATACAGTACACCCTTATTACTTGTCCTAATATATAGGGGCCCAGTCATGACTACACAGTGCACCCTTAGTACTTGTCCTAATATATAGGGGCCCAGTCATGACTACACAGTGAACCATTAGTACTTGTCCTAATATATAGGGGCAAGACATGGCTACACAGTGCACCGTTAGTACTAGTCCTAATATATAGGGGCCCAGACATGACTACACAGCGCATCGTTAGTACTAGTCCTAGTATAGAGGGGACCGAGACATGACTACACAGTGAACCCTTAGTACTTGTATATAGGGACCCAGAAATGGCTACACAGTGCACCGTTAGTACTTGTCCTAATATATCAGGACCCAGACATGGCTACACACCGCACCCTTAGTGCTGGTCCTAATATATAGGGGCCCAGACATGACTATACAGTACACCCTTAGTACTTGTCCTTATATATAGGGGCCCAGACATGGCTACACAGTGAACCATTAGTACTTGTTCTAATATATAGGGGCCCAGACATGGCTACACAGTGCATCGTTAGTACTTGTCCTAATATATAGGGCCCAGACATGACTGCACAGTGCACCGTTAGTACTAGTCCTAATATATAGGGGGCCAGACATGACTACACAGCGCATCGTTAGTACTAGTCCTAGTATAGAGGGGACCGAGACATGACTACACAGTGAACCCTTAGTACTTGTCCTAATATATAGGGACCCAGACATGGCTACACAGTGCACCGTAAGTACTTGACCTAATATATCAGGACCCAGACATGGCTACACACCGCACCCTTAGTACTTGTCCTAATATATAGGGGCACAGACATGACTACACAGTGCGCCCTTAGTGCTTGTCCTAATATACAGGGTACCCAGACATAGCTACACAGTGCACCCTTAGTACTTGTCCTAATATATAGGAGACCCAGACATGGCTGCACAGTGCACCCTTAGTACTACTCCTAATATATAGGGGCCCAGACATGACTATACAGTGAACCATTAGTACTTGTCCTAATATATAGGGGCAAGACATGGCTACACAGTGCACCGTTAGTACTAGTCCTAATATATAGGGGCCCAGACATGACTACACAGCGCATCGTTAGTACTAGTCCTAGTATAGAGGGGACCGAGACATGACTACACAGTGAACCCTAAGTACTTGTCCTAATATATAGGGACCCAGACATGGCTACACAGTGCACCGTTAGTACTTGTCCTAATATATCAGGAGCCAGACATGGCTACACACCGCACCCTTAGTACTTGTCCTAATATATAGAGGACCCAGACATGACTGCACAGTACACCCTTAGTACTTGTCCTAATATATAGGGGCCCAGACATGACTATACAGTACAGCCTTAGAACTTGTCCTTATATATATAGGGGCAGACATGGCTACACAGTGCACCCTTTGTACTTGTCCTAATATATAGGGGCCCAGACATGACTACACAGTACACCCTTAGTACTTGTCCTTATATATAGGGACCAAGACATGGCTACACAGTGCACCCTTAGTACTTGTCCTAATATATAGAGGACCCAGACATGACTACACAGTACACCCTTAGAACTTGTCCTAATATATAGCGGAACCAGACATGGCTACGCAGTGCACCCTTAATACTTGTCCTTACATATATGGGGAGCAAGACATGACTACACAGTGCACCCTTAGTACTTGTCCTAATATACAGGGGACCCAGACATAGCTACACAGTGCACCCTTAGTAATTGTCCTAATATATATGGGACCCAGACATGACTAAACAGAGCACCCTTAGTACTTGTCCTAATATATAGGGGACCCAGACGTGACTACACAGTGCACCCTTAGTACTTGTCCTAATATATAGGGGACCCAGACATGACTACACAGTTCACCCTTAGTACTTGTCCTAATATACAGGTGACCAAGACATAGCTAGACACTGCACCCTTAGTAATTGTCCTAATATATAGGGGACCCAGACATGACTACAGAGTGCACCCTTAGTACTTGTCCTAATATGTAGGGGCCCAGACATGGCTACACAGTGCATCGTTAGTATTTGTACTAATATATAGGGCCCAGACATGACTACACAGTGCACCATTAGTACGTGTCCTAATATATAGGGGCCCAAACATGACTACACAGTGAACCATTAGTACTTGTCCTAATATATAGGGGCCCAGACATGGCTACACAGTGCATCGTTAGTACTTGTCCTAATATATAGGGCCCAGGCATGACTACACAGTGCACCGTTAGTACTAGTCCTAGTATAGAGGGGACCGAGACATGACTACACAGTGAACCCTTAGTACTTGTCCTAATATATAGGGACCCAGACATGGCTACACAGTGCACCATTAGTACTTGTCCTAATATATCAGGACCCAGACATGGCTACACAGTGCACCCTTAGTACTTGTCCTAATATATAGAAGACCCAGACATAAGTACACAGTGCACCCTTAGTACTTGTCCTAATATTTATGGGGACCAAGACGTGGCTACACAGTGCACCCTTAGTACTTGTCCTAATATATATGGGGACCCAGACATGACTACACAGTGCACCCTTAGTACTTGTCCTAATATATAGGGGACCCAGACATGACTACACAGTGCACCCTTAGTACTTGTCCTAATATACAGGTGACCAAGACATAGCTAGACACTGCACCCTTAGTAATTGTCCTAATATATAGGGGACCCAGACATGACTACAGAGTGCACCCTTAGTACTTGTCCTAATATGTAGGGGCCCAGACATGGCTACACAGTGCATCATTAGTATTTGTACTAATATATAGGGCCCAGACATGACTACACAGTGCACCCTTAGTACGTGTCCTAATATATAAGGGCACAGACATGACTACACAGTGCACCCTTAGTGCTTGTCCTAATATGCAGGGGACCCAGACATAGCTACACAGTGCACCCTTAGTACTTGTCCTAATATATAGGAGACCCAGATATGGCTACACAGTGCACCGTTAGTACTAGTCCTAATATATAGGGGCCCAGACATGACTACACAGCGCATCGTTAGTACTAGTCCTAGTATAGAGGGGACCGAGACATGACTACACAGTGAACCCTTAGTACTTGTCCTAATATATAGGGACCCAGACATGGCTACACAGTGCACCGTTAGTACTTGTCCTAATATATCAGGACCCAGACATGACTACACAGTACACCCTTAGTACTTGTCCTAATATATAGGGGCCCAGACATGACTATGTTACAGTACAGCCTTAGCACTTGTCCTTATATATAGGGGCCAGACATGGCTACACAGTGCACCCTTAGAACTTGTCCTAATATATAGGGGCCCAGACTTGACTATACAGTACACCCTTAGTACTTGTCCTTATATAAAGGGGCCCAGACATGACTACACAGTGCACCCTTAGTACTTGTCCTAATATATAGGGGCCCAGTCATGACTACACAGTGAACCATTAGTACTTGTTCTAATATATAGGGGCAAGACATGGCTACACAGTGCACCGTTAGTACTAGTCCTAATATATAGGGGCCCAGACATGACTACACAGCGCATCGTTAGTACTAGTCCTAGTATAGAGGGGACCGAGACATGACTACACAGTGAACCCTTAGTACTTGTATATAGGGACCCAGACATGGCTACACAGTGCACCGTTAGTACTTGTCCTAATATATCAGGACCCAGACATGGCTACACACGGCACTCTTAGTACTTGTCCTAATATATAGGGGCCCAGACATGACTATACAGTACACCCTTAGTACTTGTCCTTATATATAGGGGCCCAGACATGGCTACACAGTGAACCATTAGTACTTATCCTAATATATAGGGACCCAGACATGGCTACACAGTGCACCATTAGTACTTGTCCTAATATATCAGGACCCAGACATGGCTACACAGTGCACCCTTAGTACTTGTCCTAATATATAGAAGACCCAGACATAAGTACACAGTGCACCCTTAGTACTTGTCCTAATATTTATGGGGACCAAGACGTGGCTACACAGTGCACCCTTAGTACTTGTCCTAATATATATGGGGACCAAGATATGACTACATAGTGCACCCTTAGTATTTGTCCTAATATACAGGGGACCCAGACATAGCTACACAGTGCACCCTTAGTACTTGTCCTAATATATATGGGACCCAGACATGACTACACAGAGCACCGTTAGTACTTGTCCTAATATATAGGGGACCCAGACATGACTACACAGTGCACCCTTAGTACTTGTCCTAATATATAGGGGACCCAGACATGACTACACAGTGCACCCTTAGTACTTGTCCTAATATACAGGGGACCAAGACATAGCTGGACACTGCACCCTTAGTACTTGTCCTAATATATATGGGACCCAGACATGACTACAGAGTGCACCTTTAGTACTTGTCCTAATATATAGGGGCCCAGACATGGCTACACAGGGCACCCTTAGTACTTGTCCTAATATATAGGGGACCCAGACATTACTTCACAGCACACCCTTAGAGCTTGTCCTAATATATAGGAGCCCAGACATGACTATACAGTGCACCCTTATTACTTGTCCTAATATATAGGGGACCCAGACATGACTACACAGTGCACCCTTAGTACTTGTCCTAATATATTGGGGACCCAGACATGACTACACAGAGCACCCTTAGTACTTGTCCTAATATATAGGGGCACAGACATGACTACACAGTGCACCCTTAGTACTTGTCCTAATATATAGGAGACCCAGACATGGCTGCACAGTGCACCCTTAGTACTGCTCCTAATATATAGGGGCCCAGACACGACTATACAGTGAACCATTAGTACTTGTCCTAATATATAGGGGCAAGACATGGCTACACAGTGCACCGTTAGTACTAGTCCTAATATATAGGGGCCCAGACATGACTACACAGCTCATCGTTAGTACTAGACCTAGTATAGAGGGGACCGAGACATGACTACACAGTGAACCCTTAGTACTTGTCCTAATATATAGGGGCCAGACATGGCTACACAGTGCACCCTTAGAACTTGTCCTAATATATAGGGGCCCAGACTTGACTATACAGTACACCCTTATTACTTGTCCTAATATATAGGGGCCCAGTCATGACTACACAGTGCACCCTTAGTACTTGTCCTAATATATAGGGGCCCAGTCATGACTACACAGTGAACCATTAGTACTTGTCCTAATATATAGGGGCAAGACATGGCTACACAGTGCACCGTTAGTACTAGTCCTAATATATAGGGGCCCAGACATGACTACACAGCGCATCGTTAGTACTAGTCCTAGTATAGAGGGGACCGAGACATGACTACACAGTGAACCCTTAGTACTTGTATATAGGGACCCAGACATGGCTACACAGTGCACCGTTAGTACTTGTCCTAATATATCAGGACCCAGACATGGCTACACACCGCACCCTTAGTGCTGGTCCTAATATATAGGGGCCCAGACATGACTATACAGTACACCCTTAGTACTTGTCCTTATATATAGGGGCCCAGACATGGCTACACAGTGAACCATTAGTACTTGTTCTAATATATAGGGGCCCAGACATGGCTACACAGTGCATCGTTAGTACTTGTCCTAATATATAGGGCCCAGACATGACTGCACAGTGCACCGTTAGTACTAGTCCTAATATATAGGGGGCCAGACATGACTACACAGCGCATCGTTAGTACTAGTCCTAGTATAGAGGGGACCGAGACATGACTACACAGTGAACCCTTAGTACTTGTCCTAATATATAGGGACCCAGACATGGCTACACAGTGCACCGTAAGTACTTGACCTAATATATCAGGACCCAGACATGGCTACACACCGCACCCTTAGTACTTGTCCTAATATATAGGGGCACAGACATGACTACACAGTGCGCCCTTAGTGCTTGTCCTAATATACAGGGTACCCAGACATAGCTACACAGTGCACCCTTAGTACTTGTCCTAATATATAGGAGACCCAGACATGGCTGCACAGTGCACCCTTAGTACTACTCCTAATATATAGGGGCCCAGACATGACTATACAGTGAACCATTAGTACTTGTCCTAATATATAGGGGCAAGACATGGCTACACAGTGCACCGTTAGTACTAGTCCTAATATATAGGGGCCCAGACATGACTACACAGCGCATCGTTAGTACTAGTCCTAGTATAGAGGGGACCGAGACATGACTACACAGTGAACCCTAAGTACTTGTCCTAATATATAGGGACCCAGACATGGCTACACAGTGCACCGTTAGTACTTGTCCTAATATATCAGGAGCCAGACATGGCTACACACCGCACCCTTAGTACTTGTCCTAATATATAGAGGACCCAGACATGACTGCACAGTACACCCTTAGTACTTGTCCTAATATATAGGGGCCCAGACATGACTATACAGTACAGCCTTAGAACTTGTCCTTATATATATAGGGGCAGACATGGCTACACAGTGCACCTTTTGTACTTGTCCTAATATATAGGGGCCCAGACATGACTACACAGTACACCCTTAGTACTTGTCCTTATATATAGGGACCAAGACATGGCTACACAGTGCACCCTTAGTACTTGTCCTAATATATAGGGGCCCAGACATGACTACACAGTGAACCATTAGTACTTGTCCTAATATATAGGGGACCCAGACAAAGCTACACAGTGCACCCTTAGTACTTGTCCTAATATATATGGGACCCAGACATGACTGCACAGAGCACCCTTAGTACTTGTCCTAATATATAGGGGACCCAGAAATGACTACACAGTGCACCCTTAGTACTTGTCCTAATATATAGGGGACCCAGACTTGACTACACAGTGCACCCTTAGTACTTGTCCTAATATACAGGGGACCAAGACATAGCTGGACACTGCACCCTTAGTACTTGTCCTAATATATATGGGACCCAGACATGACTACAGAGTGCACCTTTAGTACTTGTCCTAATATATAGGGGCCCAGACATGGCTACACAGGGCACCTTTTGTACTTGTCCTAATATATAGGGGACCCAGACATTACTTCACAGCACACCCTTAGAGCTTGTCCTAATATATAGGAGCCCAGGCATGACTATACAGTGCACCTTTAGTACTTGTCCTAATATATAGGGGACCCAGACATGACTACACAGTGCACCCTTAGTACTTGTCCTAATATATAGGGGACCCAGACATGACTACACAGAGCACCCTTAGTACTTGTCCTAATATATAGGGGCACAGACATGACTACACAGTGCACCCTTAGTGCTTGTCCTAATATACAGGGTACCCAGACATAGCTACACAGTGCACCCTTAGTACTTGTCCTAATATATAAGAGACCCAGACATGGCTGCACAGTGCACCCTTAGTACTACTCCTAATATATAGGGGCCCAGTCATGACTACACAGTGAACCCTTAGTACTTGTCTAAATATATAGGGACCCAGACATGGCTACACAGTGCACCGTTAGTACTTGTCCTAATATATCAGGACCCAGACATGGCTACACACCGCACCCTTAGTGCTTGTCCTAATATATAGAGGACCCAGACATGACTACACAGTGAACCATTAGTACTTGTCCTAATATATAGGGGCAAGACATGGCTACACAGTGCACCGTTAGTACTAGTCCTAATATATAGGGGCCCAGACATGACTACACAGCGCATCGTTAGTACTAGTCCTAGTATAGAGGGGACCGAGACATGACTACACAGTGAACCCTTAGTACTTATCCTAATATATCGGGACCCAGACATGGCTACACAGTGCACCGTTAGTACTTGTCCTAATATATCAGGACCCAGACATGGCTACACACCGCACCCATAGTAATTGTCCTAATATATAGAGGACCCAGACATGACTACACAGTGAACCATTAGTACTTGTCCTAATATATAGGGGCAAGACATGGCTACACAGTGCACCGTTAGTACTAGTCCTAATATATAGGGGCCCAGACATGACTACACAGCGCATCGTTAGTACTAGTCCTAGTATAGAGGGGACCGAAACATGACTACACAGTGAAGCCTTAGTACTTGTCCTAATATATAGGGACCCTGACATGGCTACACAGTGCACCGTTAGTACTTGTCCTAATATATCAGGACCCAGACATGGCTACACACCGCACCCTTAGTACTTGTCCTAATATATAGGGGCCCAGACATGACTATACAGTACACCCTTAGTACTTGTCCTTATATATAGGGGCCCAGACATGGCTACACAGTGAACCATTAGTACTTGTCCTAATATATAGGGGCCCAGACATGGCTACACAGTGCATCGTTAGTACTTGTCCTAATATATAGGGCCCAGACATGACTACACAGTGCACCGTTAGTACTAGTCCTAATATATAGGGGGCCAGACATGACTACATAGCGCATCGTTAGTACTAGTCCTAGTATAGAGGGGACCCAGACATGGCTACACAGTGCACCCTTAGTACTTGTCCTAATATATAGGGGACACAGACATGACTACACAGTGCACCCTTAGTACTTGTCCTAATATACAGGGGACCAAGACATAGCTGGACACTGCACCCTTAGTACTTGTCCTAATATACAGGGGACCAAGACATAGCTGGACACTGCACCCTTAGTACTTGTCCTAATATATATGGGACCCAGACATGACTACAGAGTGCACCCTTAGTACTACTCCTAATATATAGGGGCCCCGACATGACTATGCAGTAAACCATTAGTACTTGTCCTAATATATAGGGGCAAGACATGGCTACACAGTGCACCGTTAGTACTAGTCCTAATTTATAGGGGCCCAGACATGACTACACAGTACACCCTTATTACTTGTCCTAATATATAGGGGACCCAGACATGACTACACAGAGCACCCTTAGTACTTGTCCTAATATATAGGGGCACAGACATCACTACACAGTGCACCCTTAGTCCTTGTCCTAATATGCAGGGGACCCAGACATAGCTACAGAGTGCACCCTTAGTACTTGTCCTAATATATAGGAGACCCAGACATGGCTGCACAGTGCACCCTTAGTACTACTCCTAATATATAGGGGCCCAGACATGACTATACAGTACACCCTTAGTACTTGTCCTTATATAAAGGGGCTCAGACATGACTACACACTGCACCCTTAGTACTTGTCCTAATATATAGGGGCCCAGTCATGACTACACAGTGAACCATTAGTACTTGACCTAATATATAGGGGCAAGACATGGCTACACAGTGCACCGTTAGTACTAGTCCTAATATATATGGGACCCAGACAAGACTACACAGAGCACCCTTAGTACTTGTCCTAATATATAGGGGACCCAGACATGACTACACAGTGCACCCTTAGTACTTGTCCTAATATATAGGGGACCCAGACATGACTACACAGAGCACCCTTAGTACTTGTCCTAATATATAGGGGCACAGACATGACTACACAGTGCACCCTTAGTGCTTGTCCTAATATACAGGGGACCCAGACATAGCTACACAGTGCATCCTTAGTACTTGTCCTAATATATAGGAGACCCAGACATGGCTGCACAGTGCACCCTTAGAACTACTCCTAATATATAGGGGCCCAGACTTGACTATACAGTACACCCTTAGTACTTGTCCTTATATAAAGGGGCCCAGACATGACTACACAGTGCACCCTTAGTACTTGTCCTAATATGTAGGGGCCCAGTCATGACTACACAGTGAACCATTAGTACTTGTCCTAATATATAGGGGCAAGACATGGCTACACAGTGCACCGTTAGTACTAGTCCTAATATATAGGGGCCCAGACATGACTACACAGCGCATCGTTAGTACTAGTCCTAGTATAGAGGGGACCGAGACATGACTACACAGTGAACCCTTAGTACTTGTATATAGGGACCCAGACATGGCTACACAGTGCACCGTTAGTACTTGTCCTAATATATCAGGACCCAGACATGGCTACACACCGCACCCTTAGTACTTGTCCTAATATATAGGGGCCCAGACATGACTATACAGTACACCCTTAGTACTTGTCCTTATATATAGGGGCCCAGACATGGCTACACAGTGAACCATTAGTACTTGTCCTAATATATAGGGGCCCAGACATGGCTACACAGTGCATCGTTAGTACTTATCCTAATATATAGGGCCCAGACATGACTGCACAGTGCACCGTTAGTACTAGTCATAGTATAGAGGGGACCGAGACGTGACTACACAGTGAACCCTTAGTACTTGTCCTAATATATAGGGACCCAGACATGGCTACGCAGTGAACCCTTAGTACTTGTATATAGGGACCCAGACATGGCTACACAGTGCACCGTTAGTACTTGTCCTAATATATCAGGACCCAGACATGGCTACACACCGCACCCTTAGTGCTTGTCCTAATATACAGGGGACCCAGACATAGCTACACAGTGCACCCTTAGTACTTGTCCTAATATATAGGAGACCCAGACATGGCTGCACAGTGCACCCTTAGTACTACTCCTAATATATAGGGGCCCAGACATGACTATACAGTGAACCTTTAGTACTTGTCCTAATATATAGGGGCAAGACATGGCTACACAGTGCACCGTTAGTACTAGTCCTAATATATAGGGGCCCAGACATGACTACACAGCGCATCGTTAGTACTAGTCCTAGTATAGAGGGGACCGAGACATGACTACACAGTGAACCCTTAGTACTTGTCCTAATATATAGGGACCCAGACATGGCTACACAGTGCACCGTTAGTACTTGTCCTAATATATAGAGGACCCAGACATGACTACACAGTACACCCTTAGTACTTGTCCTAATATATAGGGGCCCAGACATGACTATACAGTACAGCCTTAGTACTTGTCCTTATATATAGGGGCCAGACATGGCTACACAGTGCACCCTTAGTACTTGTCCTAATATATAGGGGCCCAGACATGACTACACAGTACACCCTTAGTACTTGTCCTTATATATAGGGACCCAGACATGGCTACACAGTGCACCCTTAGTACTTGTCCTAATATATAGGGGCCCAGACATGACTACACAGTGAACCATTAGTACTTGTCCTAATATATAGGGGACCCAGACATAGCTACACAGTGCACCCTTAGTACTTGTCCTAATATATAGGGGAACCAGACATGACTACACAGTGCACCCTTAGTACTTGTCCTAATATATATGGGACCCAGACATGACTACAGAGTGCACCTTTAGTACTTGTCCTAATATATAGGGGCCCAGACATGGCTACACAGGGCACCCTTTGTACTTGTCCTAATATATAGGGGACCCAGACATTACTTCACAGCACACCCTTAGAGCTTGTCCTAATATATAGGAGCCCAGACATGACTATACAGTGCACCTTTAGTACTTGTCCTAATATATAGGGGACCCAGACATGACTACACAGTGCACCCTTAGTACTTGTCCTAATATATAGTGGCACAGACATGACTACACACTGCACCCTTAGTGCTTGTCCTAATATACACGGGACCCAGACATAGCTAGACAGTGCACCCTTAGTACTTGTCCTAATATATAGGAGACCCAGACATGGCTGCACAGTGCACCCTTAGTACTACTCCTAATATATATAGGGGCCCAGACTTGACTATACAGTACACCCTTAGTACTTGTCCTAATATATAGGGGCCCAGACATGACTATACAGTACAGCCTTAGTACTTGTCTTTATATATAGGGGCCAGACATGGCTACACAGTGCACCCTTAGTACTTGTCCTAATATATAGGGGCCCAGACATGACTACACAGTACACCCTTAGTACTTGTCCTTATATATAGGGACCCAGACATGGCTACACAGTGCACCCTTAGTACTTGTCCTAATATATAGGGGCCCAGACATGACTTCACAGTGAACCATTAGTACTTGTCCTAATATATAGGGGACCCAGACATAGCTACACAGTGCACCCTTAGTACTTGTCCTAATATATATGGGACCCAGACATGACTACACAGAGCACCCTTAGTACTTGTCCTAATATATAGGGGACCCAGACATGACTACACAGTGCACCCTTAGTACTTGTCCTAATATATAGGGGACCCAGACATGACTACACAGTGCACCCTTAGTACTTGTCCTAATATATATGGGACCCAGACATGACTACAGAGTGCACCTTTAGTACTTGTCCTAATATATAGGGGCCCAGACATGGCTACACAGGGCACCCTTTGTACTTGTCCTAATATATAGGGGACCCAGACATGACTACACAGTGCACCCTTAGTACTTGTCCTAATATATATGGGACCCAGACATGACTACAGAGTGCACCCTTAGTACTTGTCCTAATATATAGGGGCCCAGACATGGCTACACAGGGCACCCTTTGTACTTGTCCTAATATATAGGGGACCCAGACATTACTTCACAGCACACCCTTAGAGCTTGTCCTAATATATAGGAGCCCAGACATGACTATACAGTGCACCTTTAGTACTTGTCCTAATATATAGGGGACCCAGACATGACTACACAGTGCACCCTTAGTACTTGTCCTAATATATAGTGGCACAGACATGACTACACACTGCACCCTTAGTGCTTGTCCTAATATACACGGGACCCAGACATAGCTAGACAGTGCACCCTTAGTACTTGTCCTAATATATAGGAGACCCAGACATGGCTGCACAGTGCACCCTTAGTACTACTCCTAATATATATAGGGGCCCAGACTTGACTATACAGTACACCCTTAGTACTTGTCCTAATATATAGGGGCCCAGACATGACTATACAGTACAGCCTTAGTACTTGTCCTTATATATAGGGGCCAGACATGGCTACACAGTGCACCCTTAGTACTTGTCCTAATATATAGGGGCCCAGACATGACTACACAGTACACCCTTAGTACTTGTCCTTATATATAGGGACCCAGACATGGCTACACAGTGCACCCTTAGTACTTGTCCTAATATATAGGGGCCCAGACATGACTTCACAGTGAACCATTAGTACTTGTCCTAATATATAGGGGACCCAGACATAGCTACACAGTGCACCCTTAGTACTTGTCCTAATATATATGGGACCCAGACATGACTACACAGAGCACCCTTAGTACTTGTCCTAATATATAGGGGACCCAGACATGACTACACAGTGCACCCTTAGTACTTGTCCTAATATATAGGGGACCCAGACATGACTACACAGTGCACCCTTAGTACTTGTCCTAATATATATGGGACCCAGACATGACTACAGAGTGCACCTTTAGTACTTGTCCTAATATATAGGGGCCCAGACATGGCTACACAGGGCACCCTTTGTACTTGTCCTAATATATAGGGGACCCAGACATTACTTCACAGCACACCCTTAGAGCTTGTCCTAATATATAGGAGCCCAGACATGACTATACAGTGCACCTTTAGTACTTGTCCTAATATATAGGGGACCCAGACATGACTACACAGTGCACCCTTAGTACTTGTCCTAATATATAGTGGCACAGACATGACTACACAGTGCACCCTTAGTGCTTGTCCTAATATACAGGGGACCCAGACATAGCTACACAGTGCACCCTTAGTAATTGTCCTAATATATATGGGACCCAGACATGACTACACAGAGCACCCTTAGTACTTGTCCTAATATATAGGGGACCCAGACATGACTACACAGTGCACCCTTAGTACTTGTCCTAATATATAGGGGACCCAGACATGACTACACAGTGCACCCTTAGTACTTGTCCTAATATACAGGGGACCAAGACATAGCTAGACACTGCACCCTTAGTATTTTTCCTAATATATATGGGGACCAAGACATGACTACATAGTGCACCCTTAGTACTTGTCCTAATATACAGGGGACCCAGACATAGCTACACAGTGCACCCTTAGTACTTGTCCTAATATATAGGGGACCCAGACATTACTTCACAGCACACCCTTAGAACCTGTCCTAATATATATGGGGACCCAGACATGACTACACAGTGCACTCTTAGTGCTTGTCCTAATATATAGGGGACCCAGACATGACTACACAGTGCACCCTTAGTACTCGTCCTAATATGTATGGGGACCCAGACATGGCTACACAGGGCACCCTTAGTACTAGTCCTAATATATAGGAAACCCAGACATGACTACACAGTGAACCCTTAGTACTTGTCGTAATATATAGGAGACCCAGACATGACTACACAGTGCACCGTTAGTACTTGTCATAATATATAGGAGACCCAGACATGGCTAAGCAGTGCATCGTTAGTACTAGTCCTAATAAATAGGGCACCCACACATGGCTACACAGTACAGCCTTGGTACTTGTCCTATTATAAAGGGGCCCAGACATGGCTACACAGTGCACCCTTAGTACTTGTCCTAATATATAGGGGACCAAGACATGACTATACAGTGCAGCCTTAGTACTTGTCCTAATATATAGGGGACCCAGACATGACTACACAGTGAACCCTTAGTACTTGTCGTAACAACTTCACAGAGGGGGCAGTATAGAGTCACCAAGAAATATAAGCCCAATTCACAGACGTGACTACCACTAAAAACGTATTTTATTAAATGTATTAAAAAACATAAACTGGGCACTACAAAGACAACACACAGCAACCAGGTACCTCCAGACACAGATTCGTTATAGGAGGATAAGGACCTGGAGTTATTTGATACTTGATAAGCGATAAAAAGATGTTTTATGATAACAAACAAAAACACTCTACCCAAGATGGATTCAAAAAAGCAAAGGATGATTCAATATAGGAGCCAAAAGAGCTGGTTTATTCTATGTGTAAACAAGGCAGGGTTACCATTTGGACTCTCACTTGTGATGGAACACTATCACTATCAGTGATCAGGACTCAGGCTCCAACAATTGAGCGTCCTGAATTGTTATGGGTGTTGACAAGACAGGATCACCATCTAGGTATTCACTTATGATGATCAGTCCTTAAGTAAGCCAGTACAAATACTCAGATCAGTACTAGAGTTGGTCAGTACTTATACTCTACGCGTTTCACCATTAATTTGTTGGATCATCAGGAGATACAGTACTTGAGTCATAGGTTCAGAGGTAGAGTATTATTCATAACATTGCATTCCCCCCGAATAGATAAGGTAACGTGAGATAAAATGCAGGTAGGCTTCGGCCCACACTGCATGCCCAAGTCAGTCTAGGTTGGTTTTTTTTGGGCCTTGTACGTTGAACACCGCGATAGAAACACTTAGTGCACCCATAGTATGCACAGACCCCTGTAATACTCCTGTAGCAAAAGGTATAAGATGCCCCCACTAACAGTTATGTTGCAGAAGTCTAGGGAGACCCTAGTAACACTTCTGTAGTAACGGTATAGACGGACCCCAGTAACATTTCAGTAGCTGCAGTATAGGCAGAGCCCAGTATCAGTTACATTTCAGTAGTAACAGTCTCGACAGGCCCCTGTAACATTTCCGTAACAGCAGTATAGGCAGAGCCCAGTATTAGTGAGATTTCAGTAGTAACAGTATAGACAGATAGACAACACCTATGTGGAAAAGCTAGTATTTTCTAAGCCAAGAGAGGGGCATTTGATTGCAATGAAAAGGATATTCAAGGTACTGAAAGTCTGCACTCCTCCTCATCTCAAGCTGAAATGTGGAAAGGCTTCATTCATATGTTTTCTGTTGACCATTTGAAAGTGTTAGCAAATAGGAATCCAAGTTTCTGGCTACTACCACGCATCTTTGTTAGGAATTACCAAACATGATCACAAGTAAAGGCCTCATCAGTCAGTCCAAAATCATTCCGGGACTATGTGATTCTCAGCTGGCCTGCTTCCACCAAGGATCGGTGCCTGCTGCCACTCTGTCCCTTGCCCTGCAGGGATGCTGTGTTCTATAGTCGGCTCTATTCCTACCTCAGCTGTACGCTTATCTTTGTAATTAGCAGTACCAACAAGTTGGAAGCCACCATTGCCCTACCAGTCGGCTGAAAGCTTCAGCTAGGAATAACAGACTAGTACCGCGGTTTTATTTAGTTGGTTTTTGGAATGTGGCCAGGAGTAAGTTGTGGAGTGTGGACCTAGTACCGCGGTTTTATTTAGTTGGTTCTCGGAATGTGGCCAGGAGTAAGTTGGGGAGTGTGGACCTAGTACAGTGGTTTTATTTAGTTGGTTTTCGGAATGTGGCCAGGAGTAAGTTGTGGAGTGTTGGCCTAGTAGCACGGTTTTATTTAGTTCGTTTTAGGAATGTGGCCAGGAGTAAGTTGTGGAGTGTAGACCTAGTACCGCGGTTTTATTTAGTTGGTTTTCGGAATGTGGCCAAGAGTAAGTTGTGGAGTGTGGACCTAGTACCGCGGTTTTATTTAGTTGATTTTCAGGAATGTGGCCAGGATTAAGTGGGCCGTGGCGGGGGGGGTGGTGGTGGGCTTTCTTATTGTGTCGCTTAAAGGTGAAATTCTTGGACTGCTGCCAGACGGACCACTGCAAAAGCATTTGCCAAAAATGTTTATATTGTTGGAGGAGGAGGAGGGGGATGTTTTTGAGGCAGTACATGTCCTGTCCACGTGTCCATGGTTATATGCACCTTCCCAGTAACCACGTTGGTGCAAAATTGTCGCGACTGTGGACCTATTAGCGCGGTTTTATTTAGTTGGTTTTCGGAATGTGGGCAGAATTAAGTTGTGGAGTGTGGACCTGGTACCGCGGTTTTATTTAGTTGGTTTTCGGAATGTGGCCAGGATTAAGTCGGCCGTGGCGGGGGGGTGGTGGGGGGCTTTCTTTTTGTGTTGCTTAAAGGTGAAATTCTTGGACCGCCGCCAGACGGACCATTGCAAAAGCATTTGCCAAGAATGTTTTTATTGTTGGAGGAGGAGGAGGGGGATGTTTTTTGTTTTTTTTTCAATTATTTTTTATTGAAATTTTTTTTAATTGTATATGGGGTACATGTTTTGTATATAGGATAGTATGCAATGTACATATTGATTAGACATTCTTACAGTTGTGTAAAAAAAAATCTATAGAAATTCTCATGAACTTATTCTCAGACTATATCCTATTCTTTGCATAAGATAAAGTAAACTAATAAAACATTATTTTAATGGTGCTTTGATTTCCATTTTCAGGTTATAGCTAATTTAGCTGTGAGTAAACAGTGACAGATCCATTTTCTATGTCTTAGTAAAATTAGATTGCTATCAATTAGTAACAAGGCCGTCTTAGGTCTTATGGGTATTCTAAGACCTGTTACTTCAAATATTAGTAGATAAACTGCCTCCCAGAATGGTTGGATCAAAGGACATTCCCAGAAGATATGGAAAATTGTTCCCATCTGTCCACAATCTCTCCAGCATTGACTGTCAACATTGTTGAAACATTTAGCTAATTTAAATGGTGTATAATACCACCTCGTTAGTACCTTTGTGAGGGGTTAATTCACGTTTATGCCTTTAAATTGATAAGTGTATTTCACAGAATACTTATGTGTTTATAATTTGCGTGTTCTTCTGCTAAAGGTCTAAGCTTATACGTGTAAGGGCCGACGCTTAATAATAGACTACAGCGACTCCATTTTGTATCTCTTTGCTTGTTTTGCTTCAACACATGTATCTGTATTAATTTCACCTTTTACCTAGAAAAATGTTAGATCCAATTATAATAATGACTTTGAATTCTTATCAGCTTTCTTTCTCTCATACCTCCTTTCCCTTGAGAAAGCTGACTCCCTTCCAGTAATAAGCGTCCAGGAATGTTTTGTTTTTGTTACAGGTGTCACCGGACATTGATATATTGTTTATGTAGGAGACTTCTCTAAAAGATGTGTAATGCTAATTAAAATCTGCAGATGCTATGTAACCTTGGGCATGCGCAGTAATCAAATCAATACGTCAGCAAACCTTTTCTATATTATCTGTAATTCTTTGAATAAACTTTCACTTCTTCTTTGGCTAACCGCATACGTGTGGTCACCCATCTAAGTTGTCTCTGAGTACTCAATCCTGAAACCAATTGGGAGGCGGACAGCATTAGCTCAACGGTCTGCTTTAGACCCCCTACATTACTTGGCGCATCAACGTGGGGCAGAATTTAACTCCTTACCTGCAGCCGATATCTGATGAACCTGCCTGCCGACCACCTGGACTGGGGGCCACGGGACCTCAGATCTACAAAACACCGGTGTAAGGTAAGCCATTGACCATTCTAGATCTGAGTTCCCCTGTCTTCAAAAGTCACGTGTCGACAGAGAGGTTTGTCGCTGCATGCTTATAGGATACTTCTGCCCGTTATTTACGGTCTTCTTGATAACCGTGCTAGACGGAAGAACCCACATGTGTATATTGCCATGCTGTCTGCTGGAAGCATTGAACTGATAGCTTTTTGTTGTACTTTGACTGCCGCACTCATTTTCCTAGCTGTAATTTGTTATAAGATCCGTGTATAGAGGTGAGCCGTGGTCTCCTCTCTCTCCATAAAAAGTCTACTAATAAGGAAGCATACGTGCCCTGTCAGCCACGTACCTGACAGAAGGGACTGTCCTGATCTACCCGAAGGAAGCTCTGTGCATCCTTATGCTGCGTGACTGAGGTAGAAACAGCGGACATCAAGTCCATAGTAAACATTCGTGTCCTGCCAGTCGCGATTTGGCAGAAGGGACTAAAGGTCTTTGTGACAGCTAGATTTACCCAGAGGACGCTTTGTGCATCCTCACTACTCTGTGCTTGGGTAAATCAAAAATGGCAAGTCCAATTATTAGTATGGGGTCCAGACAGTCTACGACTTTCTTGACCCCTATTGAGATAATTAGGGAGAGAGAGGGGGAGGACAGTTATAAGCAAGCCCGTAAAGTTTACAAGCTGATAGGGCTTAAAAGAGCAGGAACTTTTAACTATGAGTTTTGGCGGCAGTACGGAATAAAACACATGAAAGCTATCAAAGACGCTGGTCTAGATAAAGGAATAGAGGCCATAATCAAATACAGTAGAAAGGTAAACGTAGAACGGTGGGATTGTGAACCGAGGGATGAGGGCATACTTGTGTATGCATCCCCGGTGCCTAATCCGCCACAAGAGCCCCGAAGAGAAAAACCTTATTGGCATTGTCCCAGGTGCGGACAACAAAACCCTTTACAAAAACAAACAGCTTTAACTATGTGCAGACGGGGAAAGAATGAAACCGTTGAATGCTATTTTGGAAGACTAGAAACAAAGGCTAGAGACATGGGTCTCACCCTCTGTGCAGATGAAGTGTACCACCCAATGATGTGTGAAGCGTTCATGCAAGGTATTGGCCCATCATTGGCAGATAAAATAAAAGCATGCACCCCTGATTGGCGGCAAGCCAAGCCCGGAGACTTGTATAAAAAGGCAGTAGGGTTTGCTATGGATGAGGAGCGCCCCGCAGTGGCGGTTAAATACTATAGCAACCAGGAGGGGAAGGTCCAGCTCCGGGACAGACCCCATAGAGAAAAACGCAAGTGTTATAATTGCGGCAAAGTAGGCCACCTGGCCAGGGATTGCTTTCATAAGTTCCAGCGATCCCGCCCCAGTATCCCTACCGTGGAAACAGAGGAAAGAGGCACTCAGACTTTGGAGCCTGCTTCCATATGAAGTGAGGAAGTGCCCTTCCTTATAGACACTGGGGCTACAAATCCTGTCTCAAAAATTCATGTGAAATAGTAGAAATGTTTAAGGCAAGTTAGAGAAATAACAAAGGACAGACAAAGCAAGTTAGAATTTTGGGAATCTGAGACCCACAAGTCTCAGAAAGATTCGGAGATAAGCCAAAGTTGGGTAACGTAGGTTAGATAGATGGAGTAAGGTACGTGTAGATACGGTAGTTATCAGAGAAAGAGAATTATTTTATAGTTTGTGTTCCTTTGGGACATAAAGCAAGTTCATGTAGAATCTGTGGATAATTATGTGTCAAATAACCAATATTGTCTGTATGTCTTTATGTTATGTAATCTATACGTTTTGTCCTTTCTTTTATGTGTTTAACTATTCCTCTGCCGTCTGGGTTTGATAGTCAGTGCAGAGAAATATTAGGTTTCTCTTGTTGCTTGGAGCCTGGATATTTCTGGCTGTTTGCCAAAAATATAAGATTGTTCTATTCCAGAGAGAGATGAAAAATTCAAAGTCAGAGAAGAAAGACAGACGTTGAATGTATTGTGTGAATTGTATGGTTTTGGAAATGGAAGATTAGAGAGCGATAATGGGTTAATGTGTGCTTCTTGTGAAAAGCCGCAGCTGCAAGCCCCCCCCCCCCTTGTCTTTGAAAGGGGGGTATAGTGAGAGTTTACAGAACACTGGAATGCGTGCCTCTCAAGGCCAAAAATTAGAGCAGAGCACACTGGATGAGTAACCCTGCTTGCTTGAATAGAATAAAACCCGTAATGAATCCAGTGAATATTAGTTTTGCTGTTCTTTGTGTAAGTGTCAGTTCTGTAACTGGTCGGACGTGTGTATAATTGCTGAATGTGTGTTCCTTTTATGGGAAATATTAGTGTGGTATACTTCTCTGGTATTACAGATAGTTAAAGTTTGACTGATTCCAGGGAGGGGTGGCAGTGATTGAATGCATTTGTTTGCAAGATGAGGACAGTTGTATCATACGCGTTACGTCCTGTGTGAACTCTTACTAATATTTGAATGAGACTTGACTGCATGAACGGATGAGAGTTAATGTGTGATGTAGGCGCTGTGTGCTGATAATTTGGAAGCCTGCCAACAAGTCATAATTATACTGTTTCTGAGAATGCTCTATAGAAGAAACGTACGGACGGCCATACCTGTACTTACACCTGCTGCCAAACTCCGCACCTTTCTGGGCCTTGTTTTCATACTGCCGCCCATTGGTCCACTCTGTTTCCGCTCTTGTACAACTACTCTATGACTGTCTTTCAATCATTCTCTTCTCTCTCTCTCCACTGAGCTCATTTCTCACCCTTTTTTTTCTTTTATACTTTATCCTTTATTCTTTTCTGTACTGAATTTTCTGGCCACGTGACAGTATTGACACAAAAGTCCAGGGGACAACCACGGCCACCTGGATGCTACTAAGCTGTATCCAGTGGCTCGAGGAGCTCCCTCATGTGTTTGTGCGGTGGCAGCAGTACAGGCAATGGTTAACAAATCTTCGGAGTTGGTATTGAACCAACTCCCCCTAGTGGTCCTCACCCCCCCATGACACCCGGAGCATATACACGCAAGTGCAACCCAAGCACTTATTTCTGGCCCATCAAATCCAGCTACAATGTGCTCTTGTCATTCTTCTACTACCTTGAACTCGGTTACCCTTCCAATTAAGTACCCTAGTTCAAAAGGGGGGGAGAGAAGATATAGGTGATCTAGGTATTGCAGGTCAGCTATTTTTAAATTTTTAAATTTTTTTTCTTTTCCTTTTTACAACGAAGTTATGATCTATTTGAAATAGAATACCAGCCTGATTGTCTAGCGGTAATCGGTACAAGGGGCTTCAGAAGTGCCAATTCAGCTGGCAGAAACTGAACCGCTTGAGGTAATGTTTAAAGGGTCACGATACCTCACGCGCTTCCTTATGCTGGAAGGTCCTGAAAGCATATTGAGAATTGCGTGATGGGACCCTTGGGAGGTTGTATCAAACTTCACCTGTCCGGTGAGGCTCGTATACACCCCGGGTCTGAAAGTCACCCGACCTTATGTCGGATGGCAGCAGACCAAGCGACACCTCTACCCGTCCTCACTCTTACGTACGCAGAGGACCAAGCTCTTAGCCCCCTTGGTCCGTCAGTACCCCCTGGCACATGTCCAGGAAGATGCAATTGCAGACACTGTCTCTTCTTTATGTTAACTTAAAGCCCTTAAGAAATGTGTCTTCCCAGCCAATACCCCTTTTGTTCCCCGTTAAAGAGAAAGAGTTAAAAGGGCCAGTCAGACTGTCAGTATTTGTTTGCATTTATTTTCAGAGGAAAGCAGTAGTGTTGGACAGTGCTGCCACAAGGGGCACAGAATAGCCCAAAACCAGTTCACCAGATGCATTAGACGCCTGGCCAATTCCCGAGGGCACCACCCTCTTGTAATATGTTGATGATTTACTTTTTTTATGTACTCCTGACCCAAATAGTTACCTCAATGCATCCCTAAGCCTTTTGTGTTTCCTCCATCAAGAATAGAAAAGCTGTAAGTTTACTAATGGAAGCCATCATGTTGCCAGAACAGGTGGCCATAATAAATGTTAACTGAAAGCCCTTGTTAATAATGCATATTCTGAGTTGTTTTTGTAGATGGTACCAGGGTAATTGACGACTCCACGCTGGATATGCAGTGGTCACGCGACAAGATGTCCTAAAAACAGAATGCCTCCGCATGTCCCAGGACAGGAAGCGGAATTACAGGCCCTCGCTGAGGCGTGTGGAGTGGTAGAAGGTAAGACGGCAAACATTTACACTGACTCCCAGTATGCATTTGGCATAGCTCATGACTACGGCCTAACATGGAAGGCCAGACAGCTTGTTAAGAATGGTGCAGCGGTGACAAAGTGGAAAACTCACACCAATCCCTACAGCAGAGAAACAAGAGGCAACCCCATCACAGATCACACAGCAAAGGCAGCGGCCCTTAAGCCGTGGAAGAAAAGAAGAAAAGAAGAATTTAACAATGACTTTGGACTTTGATATAAACCTTGGACTTTGAATTACTTTGATACAAACTTTGGACTTTGATATGCTAAAGACTTTACAGTTACAAGGCAGCAATGAACAAAAAGACAAATGGACTAAATATGGAAGCAGCAGAAATGGGACGGTGAATGGCGAACAGTCAACAGAACTTGCCCACCACGGTCCCTGTGTCCCATGATGGCCCAGCGAATGCACGGAAAGACACACCTACCGGGGGTCCAGAAGTCCGCCTTGAGGTCGTGTCCTCTGGTCTGCTTCGTCGCCTCCGGTGCCGTCCGGCATGGCGTGCCCACAAGGGTCTTTCTGACTTTATTCCTGATAATGTTGCCTCCTGTGGCTAGAAACGCACTGACGCCGAAATCTGCGATCTGCACGGAACCGTCTTCACCCAGGAGGATGTTTCCAGCCTTAACATCCCTGAGGATCTGGCCGTTCTTATGCAGGTACTCCAGGCCTTCTAGCACCTCCTTCAGCATGGTGGCGATGCTTGCCTCATCCAGCACCCCGTTCAAAGCAGCAATGATGTCGATGCTTGAACAAGGACGGGTGGCTCCTGGGTTTCCTGTAGTTGCTGCATCATCACTTGTACAATTTTGCATGATCTTTGCCGTAAGCAACAGGGCAGAAGTAAATTTGCCACATAACACTTGCCTAGACCACTCTACCCATTTCAGGGGTTGCAATTTGACTACACTCAGCTCCCACTTGTTGGGAAGTATGAATACGTGCTTGTTGTTGTTGATGTCTTTCCAGGTCGGAGACCTACCCTGTTACCAAGGTAAATAAGCAGGTAATCGCACAGAAGCTGATGAATGAGGTAATCCGCAGATACGAGGTACCGGAAGTGATTGACTCAAACAAAGGTACACACTTCACACCTGCAGAGTTTAGACAAAGTTAAAAGACTAAATGGTACGCTTAAGTTAAAAGAAGTGTTGTTTGGCTTTATGCCAAGATTGGGGCTGTGTCATCCACAGGTCCTGCAGCAGGGCTATGACATAGTAGCCGGATGTGTAAAGCACCTGTGTGACCAACTAATGGTAACCCAGAATCTAGTCTTTTTCTCCCATTCCAGGCCCAGACAACCTAGAGGGATCTCATTCCCTACTACCTGGAAATTGGGTGGTCGTAAAGAGGCTTGTCCGGAAATCTCTAGAGCCCAGACTCGAGGGGCCCTATCGAGTCATGCTGACCGCACCTACTGTGGTAAAGGTTGAAGGAGTTGTTGTTTGGTTTGGGACTAATGGACTTTTCATGCCTTACCTTTCCCCCCCCCCCCCCCCCATGAGAAGGAAAATGAAGGACATTTTGTTTATTGATGGACTTTTGGACTCCTCACTCCATGCTTCGCCCTTGTGAGAGGGTGCAAAGGGACAATGCCCAGAACCACCTTGTTAGACACCACCAAGTACTGTTGGACTTGTACACACACCTGGTGCCACTGGTTTTCCTTTCCTGGCTGTTCCTGTTCCGTCAAAAGAACTGTTTGCATGGACAAATGAAAACTCAGAAACCAGAGATAGCTGGTGGGGTAACACATTTAGTTCTTTGAACCCTGCCAATTGGTTTTCTGGTTTAGGAGGTTGGTTTATGGGGATCCTACAAAGTATATTACAAGTTGTGATGATTTTATTATGCATTTATAGAGCAATTAAGGTTATAATTTCATGTATTTCGAAATGTACTGAAAAAGCTTTCTTTTCGCCGATATGAATCACGTGTTTATGGACTAGGAGTCATACTTGTCTTGACTCCATGTCCAAAACGGGGGAATGTGAGGGGTTAATTCACGTTTATGCCTTTAAATTGATAAGTGTATTTCACAGAATACTTATGTGTTTATAATTTGCGTGTTCTTCTGCTAAAGGTCTAAGCTTATACGTGTAAGGGCCGACGCTTAATAATAGACTACAGCGACTCCATTTTGTATCTCTTTGCTTGTTTTGCTTCAACACATGTATCTGTATTAATTTCACCTTTTACCTAGAAAAATGTTAGATCCAATTATAATAATGACTTTGAATTCTTATCAGCTTTCTCTCTCTCATACCTCCTTTCCCTTGAGAAAGCTGACTCCCTTCCAGTAATAAGCGTCCAGGAATGTTTTGTTTTTGTTACAGGTGTCACCGGACATTGATATATTGTTTATGTAGGAGACTTCTCTAAAAGATGTGTAATGCTAATTAAAATCTGCAGATGCTATGTAACCTTGGGCATGCGCAGTAATCAAATCAATACGTCAGCAAACCTTTTCTATATTATCTGTAATTCTTTGAATAAACTTTCACTTCTTCTTTAGCTAACCGCATACGTGTGGTCACCCATCTAAGTTGTCTCTGAGTACTCAATCCTGAAACCAATTGGGAGGCGGACAGCATTAGCTCAACGGTCTGCTTTAGACCCCCTACACCTTATAATGAGTTTACATAAGGTTTGCAATTAAAATAGATTTGTTTGCCCACTCAAAAGAAGATAGCCATTTTTCTTTTGTAATAACCTCATTTAGATCTTTCTCCCAGTTGAGCAGATGGACCTTTTTTATTTTCCCCATGTCTCCCGAGAATGCATTGTAACTAGAGATGAGCGAACGTACTCGTCAGAGCTTGATACTCGTTCGAGTATTAGCGTGTTCGAGATGCTCGTTATTCGTAACGAGTACCACGCGATGTTCGGGTTACTTTCACTTTCATCTCTGAGACGTTAGCGCGCTTTGCTGGCCAATAGAAAGACAGGGAAGGCATTACAACTTCCCCCTGCGACGTTCAAGCCCTATACCACACCCTGCAGTGAGTGGCTGGCGAGATCAGGTGTCACCCGAG
Source organism: Eleutherodactylus coqui (assembly GCF_035609145.1). Classification (NCBI taxonomy): domain Eukaryota; kingdom Metazoa; phylum Chordata; class Amphibia; order Anura; family Eleutherodactylidae; genus Eleutherodactylus; species Eleutherodactylus coqui. The sequence goes on from NW_027102355.1 coordinate 460,404, forward strand.
TATATAAATCGGCCCCTCCCGCGGCTCGGCACAGATTTATTCTGACATACTTTAGGGAAAGTGCTATCTTGGTGGAGCTGCGATAGGGAGAGCGTAAGGAGTATTGATTGAATATAGGCAGTGGGTCTTTGCAAAAACAATTGGGGAAAAAAATCTATTTGGGCTGCCTGTGACTGTCCTCAGTGTTCTAGGTCTGTGCTGGGTGTAGTAGTCCTCCTCTTACATACGCAGCCAGCTGAGTGTTACAGCAGGCTTGCGCAAAATTATTTCCTGGCTCTGTCTGGGCTGTTAAATCACCGCTGTATTGCAGTTCACAGTGCAACGTTCTGCAGTTATTTGACATACTCGAGGGCCAGAAGTGGTGACGCAGAGAGAGAAAAGATATATTGATTGAATATAGGCAGTGGGCCTTTGCAAAAACAATTGGGGAAAAAAATCTATTTGGGCTGGCTGTGACTGTCCTCAGTGTTCTGGGTCTGTGCTGGGTGTAGTAGTCCTCCTCATTCATACGCAGCCAGCTAAGTGTTACAGCAGGCTTGCGCAAAATTATTTCCTGGCTGGGAAATCAAATCACTGGTAATACAGCATGCTGAGGGGTAGGGGTAGGCCTAGAGGACATGGACGCGGCCGAGGACGCGGAGGCCCAAGTGAGGGTGTGGGCACAGGCCGAACTCCTGATCCAGGTGTATCGCAGCCGACTGCTGCGGGAATAGGAGAGAGGCACGTTTCTGGCGTCCCCACATTCATCGCACAATTAATGGGTCCACGCGGTAGACCTTTATTAGAAAATGAGCAGTGTGAGCAGGTCCTGTCGTGGATGGCAGAAAGTGCATCCAGCAATCTATCGTCCACCCACAGTTCTGCGCCGTCCACTGCTGCAACTCAGAATCCTCTGGCTGCTGCTCCTCCTTCCTCCCAGCCTCCTCACTCCATTACAATGACACATTCTGAGGAGCGGGCAGACTCCCAGGAACTGTTCTCGGGCCCCTGCTCAGATTGGGCAGCAATCGTTCCTCTCCCACCAGAGGAGTTTATCGTGACTGATGCACAACCTTTGGAAAGTTCCCGGGGTCCGGGGGATGAGGCTGGGGACTTCCGGCAACTGTCTCAAGACCTTTCAGTGGGTGAGGAGGCCGATGACGATGAGACACAGTTGTCTATCGGTGAGGTAGTAGTAAGGGCAGTAAGTCCGAGGGAGGAGCGCACAGAGGATTCGGAGGAAGAGCAGCAGGACGATGAGGTGACTGACCCCACCTGGTTTGCTACGCCTACTGAGGACAGGTCTTCAGAGGGGGAGGCAAGGGTAGCAGCAGGGCAGGTTGCAAGAGGCAGTGCGGTGTCCAGGGGTACAGGCAGGGCCAGACCGAAGAATCCACAAACAGTTTCCCAAAGCGCCCCCTCGCGCCATGCCACCCTGCAGAGGCCGAGGTGCTCAAAGGTCTGGCAGTTTTTCACTGAGAGTGCAGACGACCGACGAACAGTGGTGTGCAACCTTTGTCGCGCCAAGATCAGCCGGGGAGCCACCACCACCAGCCTCACAACCACCAGCATGCGCAGACATATGATGGCCAAGCACCCCACAAGGTGGGACGAAGGCCGTTCACCGCCTCCGGTTTGCACCGCTGCCTCTCCCCCTGTACCCCAACCTGCCACTAAGATCCAACCCCCCTCTCAGGGCACAGGCACTACCGTCTCCTGGCCTGCACCCACACCCTCACCTCCGCTGTCCTCGGCCCCATCCACCAATGTGTCAGGCACTACCGTCTCCTGGCCTGCACCCACACCCTCACCTCCGCTGTCCTCGGCCCCATCCACCAATGTCTCTCAGCGCACCGTCCAGCCGTCGCTAGCGCAAGTGTTTGAGCGCAAGCGCAAGTACGCCGCCACGCACCCGCACGCTCAAGCGTTAAACGTGCACATTGCCAAATTTATCAGCCTGGAGATGCTGCCGTATAGGGTTGTGGAAACGGAGTCTTTCAAAAATATGATGGCGGCGGCGGCCCCGCGCTACTTAGTTCCCAGTCGCCACTACTTTTCCCGATGTGCTGTCCCAGCCCTGCACGACCACGTCTCCCGCAACATTGTACGCGCCCTCACCAACGCGGTTACTGCCAAGGTCCACTTAACAACGGACACGTGGACAAGCACAGGCGGGCAGGGCCACTATATCTCCCTGACGGCACATTGGGTGAATTTAGTGGAGGCTGGGACAGAGTCAGAGCCTGGGACCGCTCACGTCCTATCCACCTCCAGAATTGCGGGCCCCAGCTCGGTGCTGGTATCTGCGGCGGTGTATGCTTCCTCCACTAAACCACCCTCCTCCTCCTCCTCCTCCAACGCAATCTCTGTCTCACAATCAAGATGTGTCAGCAGCAGCACGTCGCCGGCAGTCGGTGTCGCGCGGCGTGGCAGCACAGCGGTGGGCAAGCGTCAGCAGGCTGTGCTGAAACTACTCAGCTTAGGAGATAAGAGGCACACGGCCCACGAACTGCTGCAGGGTCTGACAGAGCAGACCGACCGCTGGCTTGCGCCGCTGAGCCTCCAACCGGGCATGGTCGTGTGTGACAACGGCCGTAACCTGGTGGCGGCTCTGCAGCTCGGCAGCCTCACGCACGTGCCATGCCTGGCCCACGTCTTTAATTTGGTGGTTCAGCGCTTTCTGAAAAGCTACCCATGCTTGACAGACCTGCTCGGAAAGGTGCGCCGGCTCTGCGCACATTTCCGCAAATCCCACACGGACGCTGCCACCCTGCGCACCCTGCAACATCGGTTTAATCTGCCAGTGCACCGACTGCTGTGCGACGTGCCCACACGGTGGAACTCTACGCTCCACATGTTGGCCAGGCTCTATGAGCAGCGTAGAGCTATAGTGGAATACCAACTCCAACATGGGCGGCGCAGTGGGAGTCAGCCTCCTCAATTCTTTTCAGAAGAGTGGGCCTGGTTGGCAGACATCTGCCAGGTCCTTGGAAAGTTTTAGGAGTCTACCCAGGTGGTGAGCGGCGATGCTGCAATCATTAGCATCACCATTCCTCTGCTATGCCTCTTGAGAAGTTCCCTGCAAAGCATAAAGGCAGACGCTTTGCGCTCGGTAACAGAGCCAGGGGAAGACAGTATGTCGCTGGATAGTCAGAGCACCCTCCTGTCTATATCTCAGTGCGGTGAGGAGGAGGAGCATGAGGAGGATGAGGTGGAGGGGGAAGAGACAGCTTGGCCCACTGCTGAGGGTACACATGCTGCTTGCCTGTCATCCTTTCAGCGTGTATGGCCTGAGGAGGAGGAGGAGGAGGAGGAGGAGGAGGAGGATCCTGAAAGTGATCTTCCTAGTGAGGACAGCCATGTGTTACGTACAGGTACCCTGGCACACATGGCTGACTTCATGTTAGGATGCCTTTCTCGTGACCCTCGCGTTACACGCATTCTGGCCACTACAGATTACTGGGTGTACACACTGCTCGACCCACGGTATAAGGAGAACCTTTCCACTCTCATACCCGAAGAGGAAAGGGGTTCGAGAGTGATGCTATACCACAGGACCCTGGCGGACAAACTGATGGTAAAATTCCCATCCGACAGCGCTAGTGGCCGAAGGCGCAGTTCCGAGGACCAGGTAGCAGGGGAGGCGCGGAGATCAGGCAGCATTTACAGCACAGGCAGGGGAACACTCTCTAAGGCCCTGGACAGCTTTATGGCTCCCCAGCAAGACTGTGTCACCGCTCCCCAGTCAAGGCTGAGTCGGCGGGAGCACTGTAAAAGGATGGTGAGGGAGTACGTAGCCGATCGCACGACCGTCCTCCGTGACGCCTCTGCCCCCTACAACTACTGGGTGTCGAAGCTGGACACGTGGCCTGAACTCGCGCTGTATGCCCTGGAGGTGCTTGCTTGTCCTGCGGCTAGCGTCTTGTCAGAGAGTGTGTTTAGTGTGGCTGGGGGAATCATCACAGATAAGCGTACCCGCCTGTCAACCGACAGTGCCGACAGGCTTACACTCATCAAGATGAACAAAGCCTGGATTTCCCCAGACTTCTCTTCTCCACCAGCGGACAGCAGCGATACCTAAGCAATACGTAGGCTGCACCCGCGGATGGAAGCATCATTCTCTATCCCCATCAAAAACGGGGACCTTTTTGCTTCATCAATCTGTGTATAATATTCCTCCTCCTCCTCCTGCTCCTCCTCCTGAAACCTCACATAATCACGCCGAACGGGCAATTTTTCTTAGGCCCACAAGGCTCAGTCATATAATTTTTGTAAACAATTTTTATACGTTTCAATGCTCTTTAAAGCGTTGAAACTTTCACCTCAACCAATTTTTATTTTAACTGGGCTGCCTCCAGGCCTAGTTACCAATTAAGCCACATTAACCAAAGCGATTAATGGATTTCACCTGCCCTCTTGGTTGGGCATGGGCAATTTTTCTGAGGTACATTAGTACTGTTGGTGCACCAATTTTTGGGGGCCCTCGCCTACAGTGTAATCAAATTAATTTTTGGCCCACCTGCATTACTGCTGACGTTACATCAGCTGTGTTGGGCACTGCAATGGGATATATTTATGTACCGCCGGTGGCTTCCTGCCACCCGCCCATACTGTCGGTCCACAGGTAGTTGTAACTGCATGTGTCCACTTCTAAAGAACCCCAGTCTGACTGGGGCATGCAGTGTGGGCCGAAGCCCACCTGCATTAAGCACGACATTACATCAGCTGTGTTGGGCACTGCAATGGGATATATTTAGGTAGCGCCGGTGGGTTCCAGGGAACCACCCATGCCGTGGGTCCACAGGGAGTTGTAACTGCATGTGTCCACTTCTAAAGAACCCCAGTCTGACTGGGGCATGCAGTGTGGACCGAAGCCCACCTGCATTAAGCACAACATTACCTCAGCTGTGTTGGGCAATGCAATGGGATATATTTATGTACCGCCGGTGGCTTCCTGGCACCCACCCATGCTGTCGGTCCACAGGGAGTTGTAACTGCATGTGTCCACTTCTAAAGAACCCCAGTCTGACTGGGGCATGCAGTGTGGGCCGAAGCCCACCTGCATTAAGCACGACATTACATCAGCTGTGTTGGGCACTGCAATGGGATATATTTAGGTAGTGCCGGTGGGTTCCAGGGAGCCACCCATGCCGTGGGTCCACAGGGAGTTGTAACTGCATGTGTCCACTTCTAAAGAACCCCAGTCTGACTGGGGCATGCAGTGTGGGCCGAAGCCCACCTGCATTAAGCACGACATTACCTCAGCTGTGATGGGCAATGCAATGGGATATATTTATGTACCGCCGGTGGCTTCCTGGCACCCACCCATGCTGTCGGTCCACAGGGAGTTGTAACTACATGTGTCCACTTCTAAAGAACCCCAGTCTGACTGGGGCATGCAGTGTGGGCCGAAGCCCACCTGCATTAAGCACGACATTACATCAGCTGTGTTGGGCACTGCAATGGGATATATTTAGGTAGCGCCGGTGGGTTCCAGGGAGCCACCCATGCCGTGGGTCCACACGGAATTCCCATTGCGGAGTTGTACCTGCCTGTGACTATTTATAAAAAACCGCGGTCTGACTAGGGCATGCAGACACCTTGACAGAATGAATAGTGTGTGGCACATAGGTTCCCCATTGCTATGCCCACGTGTGCAGCTCCAGATGGAGGTGGCACAGGATTGGATTTCTCATTGCTTCTGTACAGCATTGTGGGCTATCGCCCCGCCCCTTTTAAAGAGGGTCGCCCTCTAGCCGTGCCAACCCTCTGCAGTGTGTGCCTGCGGTTCCTCCTCATGGCAGACGCACTTATAAATAGACATGAGTGTGGCGTGGCATGAGGGCAGCTGAAGGCTGCGCAGGGACAATTTGGTATGCGCTGTGGACACTGGGTCGTGCGGGGGGGGGGGTTGGGCAGCATGTAACCCAGGAGAAGTGGCAGCGGAGTGTCATGCAGGCAGTGATTGTGCTTTGTTGGAGGTAGTGTGGTGCTTAGCTAAGGTATGCATTGCTAATGAGGGCTTTTCAGAAGTAAAAATTGTTGGGAGGGGGGGGGCCCACTCTTGCCGGTATTGTGGCTTAATAGTGGGACCTGTATACTTGAGATGCAGCCCAACATGTAGCCCCCCGCCTGCCCTATCCGTTGCTGTGTCGTTCCCATCCCTTTCTTGAATTGCCCCGATTTTCACAAATGGAAACCTTAGCGAGCATCGGCGATATACAAAAATGCTCGGGTCGCCCATTGACTTCAATGGGGTTCGTTACTCGAAACGAACCCTCGAGCATCGCGAAAAGTTCATCTCGAGTAACGAGCATCTGAGCATTTTGGTGCTCGCTCATGTCTAATTGTAACATTTCCGTGTTATAGCTTTTTGGGTTGTAGGGTTTTTGGTTAAAAAGGAGATCAATTTATTTGGAAACGTACACTCCAAAATTTAAGATTTGTTTAAGAAGGATTGTATCTGATACCATAGGTAGAAATCATTTTGGGAGAGATGGAATGTCTCTATAAGAGCTTGGAAAGGGATAAGCTTGTTATCAACTGTTAAGTCAGAAATCCATTTAATCCCAAGTCTGGACCAATTTTTTACAGGCAAATTAGGGATAAAATACGAGAGTATCTCTAAAGGAAGTGTTAAGGATTTTCTTTCCGGATTATCTTTATATTTGTAAGCCAAAAGATTCCAGGCTTGAAGAGATGTCAGGATGGGAGGTGACAGGTTATGCATGTCCAAGCACATAGGGAGGTTTGGGTATAAAATGCTGAGAATTGAGGCCTTGAGGAGGGAGTCTAAAGGTCTGTCATCATTTAGTTGTTTTTCCATAAAGCTCCATAATGGTTTCTGTGAGTTTTCTAACCATAGTGTTGATTGGTTTACATTTATTGCTTGATAATAAGACCACAGGTTGGGTATTCCCAAGCCCCCTTGTCTACGATGAAGATAAAGAATGTTTGCTGCAACTCTGGGTCTCTTTCCTCCCCACACAAAATGTAGCATTTGTTTTTGGAATTCATCTATGACTTTGTGCGGAGTTGGGCAAGACAGGGTGGAGGGGGATGTTTTTGAGGCAGTACATGTCCTGTCCTCGTGTCCGTGGTTATATGCACCTTTCCAGTAACCACGTTGGTGCAAAATTGTCGCGACAGTGGACCTAGTAGCGCGGCCTCGCCGCCCTCATGTCTTTGGAAAGCCTCCGTTTCCACAAGCCTGTAACATTGCAGTAGCAGCAGTATAGGCAGAGCACAGAATTAGTAACATTTCAGTGGCTAGAGTATGGACAGACCCCAGTAACATTTCCGTTGCAGCTGTAAAGGCAGAGAAGCACATTAACATTTCCGTTGCAGCGGTATAGGGAGAGCACAGTATTTGTAACATTTCAGTAGTAGCAGTATAGACAGGCCCCAGTAACGTTTCCGTAGCAGTAGTATGGGCAGAGCCCTGTATTAGTAAAATTTCAGTAGTAGCAGTTAAGACAGGCCCCAGTAACACTTCCGTATCAGCAGTATGAGCAGAGCCCAGTATTAGTAACATTTCAGTAGTAGCAGTATAGACAGGCCCCAGTAAAATTTACGTTGCAGCAGTATAAGAAAGTTTACAGTCTTTGTAACATTTCAGTAGTAGCAGTATAGACAGGCCCCAGTAACATTTCCGTATCAGCAGTATGGGCAGAGCCCAGTATTAGTAACATTTCAGTAGTAGCAGTATAGACAGGCCCCAGTAACATTTCCATAGCAGCTGTATAGGCAGAGCAGCACATTAACATTTCCGTTGCAGCGGTATAGGGAGAGCACAGTATTTGTAACATTTCAGTAGTAGCAGTATAGACAGGCCCCAGTAACGTTTCCTTAGCAGCAGTATGGGCAGAGCCCTGTTTTAGTAACATTTCAGTAGTAGCAGTACAGACAGCCCCCAGTAACATTTCCGTAGCAGCAGTATGGCCAAAGCCAGTATTAGTAACATTTCAGTAGTAGCAGTATAGACAGGCCCCAGTAACATTACCGTTGCAGCAGTATAAGGAAGTTTACCGTCTTTGTAACATTTTAGTAGTAGCAGTATAGACAGGCCCCAGTAACATTTCCGTATCAGCATTATGAGCAGAGCCCAGTATTAGTAACATTTCAGTAGTAGCAGTATAGACAGGCCCCAGTAAAATTTACGTTGCAGCAGTATAAGGAAGTTTACAGTCTTTGTAACATTTCACTAGTAGCAGTATAAACAGACCCCAGTAACATTTCCGTATCAGCAGTATGGGCAGAGCCCAGTATTAGTAACATTTCAGTAGTAGCAGTATAGACAGGCCCCAGTAACATTTCCATAGCAGCTGTATAGGCAGAGCAGCACATTAACATTTCCGTTGCAGCGATATAGGGAGAGCACAGTATTTGTAACATTTCAGTAGTAGCAGTATAGACAGGCCCCAGTAACGTTTCCTTAGCAGCAGTATGGGCAGAGCCCTGTATTAGTAACATTTCAGTAGTAGCAGTACAGACAGCCCCCAGTAACATTTCCGTAGCAGCAGTATGGCCAAAGCCAGCATTAGTAACATTTCAGTAGTAGCAGTATAGACAGGCCCCAGTAACATTTCCGTTGCAGCAGTATAAGGAAGTTTACAGTCTTTGTAACATTTCAGTAGTAGCAGTATAGACAGGCCCCAGTAACATTTCCGTATCAGCAGTATGGGCAGAGCCCAGTATTAGTAACATTTCAGTAGTAGAAGTATAGACAGGCCCCAGTAACATTTCCATAGCAGCTGTATAGGCAGAGCAGCACATTAACATTTCCGTTGCAGGGAGTTGTAACTGCATGTGTCCACTTCTAAAGAACCCCAGTCTGACTGGGGCATGCAGTGTGGGCCGAAGCCCACCTGCATTAAGCACGACATTACATCAGCTGTGTTGGGCACTGCAATGGGATATATTTAGGTAGCGCCGGTGGGTTCCAGGGAGCCACCCATGCCGTGGGTCCACAGGGAGTTGTAACTGCATGTGTCCACTTCTAAAGAACCCCAGTCTGACTGGGGCATGCAGTGTGGGCCGAAGCCCACCTGCATTAAGCACGACATTACATCAGCTGTGTTGGGCACTGCAATGGGATATATTTAGGTAGTGCCAGTGGGTTCCAGGGAGCCACCCATGCCGTGGGTCCACAGGGAGTTGTAACTGCATGTGTCCACTTCTAAAGAACCCCAGTCTGACTGGGGCATGCAGTGTGGGCCGAAGCCCACCTGCATTAAGCACGACATTACCTCAGCTGTGATGGGCAATGCAATGGGATATATTTATGTACCGCCGGTGGCTTCCTGGCACCCACCCATGCTGTCGGTCCACAGGGAGTTGTAACTGCATGTGTCCACTTCTAAAGAACCCCAGTCTGACTGGGGCATGCAGTGTGGGCCGAAGCCCACCTGCATTAAGCACGACATTACATCAGCTGTGTTGGGCACTGCAATGGGATATATTTAGGTAGCGCCGGTGGGTTCCAGGGAGCCACCCATGCCGTGGGTCCACACGGAATTCCCATTCCCATTAAAGAGGGTCGCTGCCTAGCCGTGCCAACCCTCTGCAGTGTGTGCCTGCGGTTCCTCCTCATGGCAGACGCACTTATAAATAGACATGAGTGTGGCGTGGTATGAGGGCAGCTGAAGGCTGCGCAGGGACAATTTGGTGTGCGCTGTGGACACTGGGTCGTGCAGGGGGGGTTGGGCAGCATGTAACCCAGGAGAAGTGGCAGCGGAGTGTCATGCAGGCAGTGATTGTGCTTTGTTGGAGGTAGTGTGGTGCTTAGCTAAGGTATGCATTGCTAATGAGGGCTTTTCAGAAGTAAAAATTGTTGGGAGGGGGGGGGGCCCACTCTTGCCGGTATTGTGGCTTAATAGTGGGACCTGTGAACTTGAGATGCAGCCCAACATGTAGCCCTCCGCCTGCCCTATCCGTTGCTGTGTCGTTCCCATCAGTTTCTTGAATTGCCCCGATTTTCACAAATGGAAACCTTAGCGAGCATCGGCGATATACAAAAATGCTCGGGTCGCCCATTGACTTCAATGGGGTTCGTTACTCGAAACGAACCCTCGAGCATCGCGAAAAGTTCGTCTCGAGTAACGAGCACCTGAGCATTTTGGTGCTCGCTCATGTCTAATTGTAACATTTCCGTGTTATAGCTTTTTGGGTTGTAGGGTTTTTGGTTAAAAAGGAGATCAATTTATTTGGAAACGTACACTCCAAAATTTGAGATTTGTTTAAGAAGGATTGTATCTGATACCATAGGTAGAAATCATTTTGGGAGAGATGGAATGTCTCTATAAGAGCTTGGAAAGGGATAAGCTTGTTATCAACTGTTAAGTCAGAAATCCATTTAATCCCAAGTCTGGACCAATTTTGTATAGGCAAATTAGGGATAAAATACAAGAGTATCTCTAAAGGAAGTGTTAAGGATTTTCTTTCCGGATTATCTTTATATTTGTAAGCCAAAAGATTCCAGGCTTGAAGAGATGTCAGGATGGGAGGTGACAGGTTATGCATGTCCAAGCACATAGGGAGGTTTGGGTATAAAATGCTGAGAATTGAGGCCTTGAGGAGGGAGTCTAAAGGTCTGTCATCATTTAGTTGTTTTTCCATAAAGCTCCATGGTGGTTTCTGTGAGTTTTCTAACCATAGTGTTGATTGGTTTACATTTATTGCTTGATAATAAGACCACAGGTTGGGTATTCCCAAGCCCCCTTGTCTACGATGAAGATAAAGAATGTTTGCCGCAACTCTGGGTCTCTTTCCTCCCCACACAAAATGTAGCATTTGTTTTTGGAATTCATCTATGACTTTGTGCGGAGTTGGGCAAGACAGGGTGGAGGGGGATGTTTTTGAGGCAGTACATGTCCTGTCCTCGTGTCCGTGGTTATATGCACCTTTCCAGTAACCGCGTTGGTGCAAAATTGTCGCGACAGTGGACCTAGTAGCGCGGCCTCGCCGCCCTCATGTCTTTGGAAAGCCTCCGTTTCCACAAGCCTGTAAAATTGCAGTAGCAGCAGTATAGGCAGAGGACAGAATTAGTAACATTTCAGTGGCTAGAGTATGGACAGACCCCAGTAACATTTCCGGAGCAGCAGTATAGGGAGAGCCCAGTATTAGTAACGTTTCAGTTGTAGCAGTATAGACAGGCCCCAGTAACATTTCAGTAGCATCAGTAGGGACAGACCCCAGTAACATTTCAGTAGTATAAGTATAGTCAGACCCCAGTAACAGTTCCGTAGCAGCAGTATAGGCAGAGCCCATTACATTGCAGTTGCAGCAGTATACGCGGAGACCAGTATTAGTAACATTTCAGTGGTAACAGTATGGACAGACCCCAGTAACATTTCCTTGCAGCTGTAAAGGCAGAGAAGCACATTAACATTTCCGTTGCAGCGGTATAGGGAGAGCACAGTATTTGTAACATTTCAGTAGTAGCAGTATAGACAGGCCCCAGTAACGTTTCCGTAGCAGTAGTATGGGCAGAGCCCTGTATTAGTAAAATTTCAGTAGTAGCACTATAGACAGCCCCCAGTAACATTTCCGTAGCAGCAGTATGGCCAGAGCCCAGTATTAGTAACATTTCAGTAGTAGCAGTATAGACAGGCCTCAGTAACATTTCCGTATCAGCAGTATGAGCAGAGCCCAGTATTAGTAACATTTCAGTAGTAGCAGTATAGACAGGCCCCAGTAAAATTTACGTTGCAGCAGTATAAGAAAGTTTACAGTCTTTGTAACATTTCAGTAGTAGCAGTATAGACAGGCCCCAGTAACATTTCCGTAGCAGAAGTATGGGCAGAGCCCAGTATTAGTAACATTTCAGTAGTAGCAGTATAGACAGGCCCCAGTAACATTATCGTTGCAGCAGTATAAGGAAGTTTACCGTCTTTGTAACATTTCAGTAGTAGCAGTATAGACAGGCCCCAGTAACATTTCCGTATCAGCAGTATCGGCAGAGCCCAGTATTAGTAACATTTCAGTAGTAGCAGTATAGACAGGCCCCAGTAACATTTCCATAGCAGCTGTATAGGCAGAGCAGCACATTAACATTTCCGTTGCAGCGGTATAGGGAGAGCACAGTATTTGTAACATTTCAGTAGTAGCAGTATAGACAGGCCCCAGTAACGTTTCCTTAGCAGCAGTATGGGCAGAGCCCTGTATTAGTAACATTTTAGTAGTAGCAGTACAGACAGCCCCCAGTAACATTTCCGTAGCAGCAGTATGGCCAGAGCCAGTATTAGTAAGATTTCAGTAGTAGCAGTATAGACAGGCCCCAGTAACATTTCCGTTGCAGCAGTATAAGGAAGTTTACAGTCTTTGTAACATTTTAGTAGTAGCAGTATAGACAGGCCCCAGTAACATTTCCGTATCAGCAGTATGGGCAGAGCCCAGTATTAGTAACATTTCAGTAGTAGCAGTATAGACAGGCCCCAGTAACATTTCCATAGCAGCTGTATAGGCAGAGCAGCACTTTAACATTTCCGTTGCAGCGGTATAGGGAGAGCACAGTATTTGTAACATTTCAGTAGTAGCAGTATAAACAGGCCCCAGTAACGTTTCCTTAGCAGCAGTATGGGCAGAGCCCTGTATTAGTAACATTTCAGTAGTAGCAGTACAGACAGCCCCCAGTAACATTTCCGTAGCAGCAGTATGGCCAGAGCCAGTATTAGTAACATTTCAGTAGTAGCAGTATAAACAGGCCCCAGTAACATTTCCGTTGCAGCAGTATAAGGAAGTTTACAGTCTTTGTAACATTTCAGTAGTAGCAGTATAGACAGGCCCCAGTAACATTTCCGTATCAGCATTATGAGCAGAGCCCAGTATTAGTAACATTTCAGTAGTAGCAGTATAGACAGGCCCCAGTAAAATTTACGTTGCAGCCGTATAAGGAAGTTTACAGTCTTTGTAACATTTCAGTAGTAGCAGTATAGACAGGCCCCAGAAACATTTCCGTATCAGCAGTATGGGCAGAGCCCAGTATTAGTAACATTTCAGTAGTAGCAGTATAGACAGGCCCCAGTAACATTTCCATAGCAGCTGTATAGGCAGAGCAGCACATTAACATTTCCGTTGCAGCGGTATAGGGAGAGCACAGTATTTGTAACATTTCAGTAGTAGCAGTATAGACAGGCCCCAGTAACATTTCCGTTGCAGCAGTATAAGGAAGTTTACAGTCTGTAACATTTCAGTAGTAGCAGTATAGACAGGCCCCAGTAACATTTCCGTATCAGCAGTATGAGCAGACCCAGTATTAGTAACATTTCAGTAGTAGCAGTATAGACAGGCCCCAGTAACATTTCCGTAGCAGCAGTATGGCTAAAGCCAGTATTAGTAACATTTCAGTAGTAGCAGTACAGACAGGCCCCAGTAACATTTCCGTTGCAGCAGTATAAGGAAGTTTACAGTCTTTCCAACATTTCAGTAGTAGCAGTATAGACAGGCCCCAGTAACATCTCCGTATCAGCAGTATGGGCAGAGCCCAGTATTAGTAACATTTCAGTAGTAGAAGTATAGACAGGCCCCAGTAACATTTCCATAGCAGCTATATAGGCAGAGCAGCACATTAACATTTCCGTTGCAGCGGTATAGGGAGAGCACAGTATTTGTAACATTTCAGTAGTAACAGTATAGACAGGGCCCAGTAACGTTTCCTTAGCAGCAGTATGGGCAGAGCCCTGTATTAGTAACATTTCAGTAGTAGCAGTACAGACAGCCCCCAGTAACATTTCCGTAGCAGCAGTATGGCCAGAGCCAGTATTAGTAACATTTCAGTAGTAGCAGTATAGACAGGCCCCAGTAACATTTCCGTTGCAGCAGTATAAGGAAGTTTACAGTCTTTGTAATATTTCAGTAGTAGCAGTATAGATAGGCCCCAGTAACATTTCCGTATCAGCAGTATGGGCAGAGCCCAGTATTAGTAACATTTCAGTAGTAGCAGTATAGACAGGCCCCAGTAACATTTCCATAGCAGCTGTATAGGCAGAGCAGCACATTAACATTTCCGTTGCAGCGATATAGGGAGAGCACAGTATTTGTAACATTTCAGTAGTAGCAGTATAAACAGGCCCCAGTAACGTTTCCTTAGCAGCAGTATGGGCAGAGCCCTGTATTAGTAACATTTCAGTAGTAGCAGTACAGACAGCCCCCAGTAACATTTCCGTAGCAGCAGTATGGCCAGAGCCAGTATTAGTAACATTTCAGGAGTAGCAGTATAGACAGGCCCCAGTAACATTTCCGTTGCAGCAGTATAAGGAAGTTTACAGTCTTTGTAACATTTCAGTAGTAGCAGTATAGACAGGCCCCAGTAACATTTCCGTATCAGCAGTATGGGCAGAGCCCAGTATTAGTAACATTTCAGTAGTAGCAGTATAGACGGGCCCCAGTAACATTTCCATAGCAGCTGTATAGGCATAGCAGCACATTAACATTTCCGTTGCAGCGGTACAGGTAGAACACAGTATTTGTAACATTTCAGTAGTAGCAGTATAGACAGGCCCCAGTAACGTTTCCTTAGCAGCAGTATGGGCAGAGCCCTGTATTAGTAAAATTTCAGTAGTAGCAGTATAGACACCCCCCAGTAACATTTCCGTAGCAGCAGTATGGCCAGAGCCAAGTATTAGTAACATTTCAGTAGTAGCAGTATAGACAGGCCCCAGTAACATTTCCGTTGCAGCAGTATAAGGAAGTTTACAGTCTTTTATAACATTTCAGTAGTAGCAGTATAGACAGGCCCCAGTAACATTTCCGTAGCAGCAGTATGGCTAAAGCCAGAATTAGTAACATTTCAGTAGTAGCAGTATAGACAGGCCCCAGTAACATTTCCGTTGCAGCAGTATAAGGAGGTTTACAGTCTTTGTAACATTTCAGTAGTAGCAGTATAGACAGGCCCCAGTAACATTTCCATATCAGCAGTATGGGCAGAGCCCAGTATTAGTAACATTTCAGTAGTAGCAGTATAGACAGCCCCAGTAACATTTCCGTTGCAGCAGTATAGGGAGATTACAGTCTTTGTAACATTTCAGTAGTAGCAGTACAGACGGACCCCAGTAACATTTCCGTAGCAACTGTATAGGCAAAGCAGCACATTAACATTTCTGTTGCAGCAGTATAGGGAGAGCACAGTATTTGTAACATTTTAGTAGTAGCAGTATAGACAGACCCCAGTAACATTTCCGTTGCAGCAGTATAGCCAGAGGCCAGTATTAGTAACATTACAGTAGTAACAGTATACACAAACCAAGGTAACATTTCAGGAGCAGAATTATGGGCA
Source organism: Eleutherodactylus coqui (assembly GCF_035609145.1). NCBI lineage: Eukaryota > Metazoa > Chordata > Amphibia > Anura > Eleutherodactylidae > Eleutherodactylus > Eleutherodactylus coqui. The sequence continues at coordinate 475,657 of NW_027102355.1, forward strand.
GACCGAAGTAACATTTCTGTTGCAGAAGTATAGTCAGACCCCTCTAGCATTACTGTGGCAGAAGTATAGGTAGGCAGAACAGAGTTACATTTATGTAGCAAAAGTGTAGGCCAACCCCAAACACATTGGTGTACCATGAGTGCAGGCGAAGTCCATAAAAATTACTTGGATTACATTGTAGGCGAGGGCCCAAAATATTGGTGTACCAATAGTACAAATGTACCCCAGAAAAATTGCCCATGTCCAACCCAGAGGGCAGGTGAAACCCATTAATCGCTTCGCTTACTGTGGCTTAATTTGTAACTAGGCCTGGAGGCAGCCCAGTTAAAATAAAAATTGGTTCAGGTGGAAGTTTCATTGCTTTAATGAGAATTGAAACGTATAAATATTGTTTACAAAAGTTATATGAGCCTTTTGGGCCACCGAAAATTGCCAGTTCGGGGTGATTACGTGAGGTTTCAGGAGGAGGAGCAGGAGCAGGAGGAGGACAAATATCGTACACAGATTGATAAAGGTAAAAGTCCCTGTTTTTTTTTACGGTGATAGAGAACAATGCTTCCATCTGCAGTTGCAGCTTTGACACCCAGTAGTTGTACGGAGCAGAGGCGTCACGAAGGACGGTCGTACGATCAGCTACGTACTCCCTCACTATCCTTTTACAGTGCTCCCTCCGACTCAGCCTTGACTGGGGAGTGGTGACACAGTCTTGCTGGGGAGCCCTAAAGCTGGCAAAGGCCTTGGAGAGTGTTCCCCTGCTTGCGCTGAACATGCTGCCTAATCTCCGCTCCTCCCCTGCTACCTGGCCCTCGAAACTGTGCCTTCTGCCACTAGCGCTGTCGGATGGGAAGTTTACCATCAGTTTGTCCACCAGGGCCCTGTGGTATTGCATCACTCTCGAACCCTTTTCCTCTTCGGGAATGAGTGTGGAAAGGTTCTCCTTATACCGTGGGTCGAGCAGTGTGTACACACAGTAATCCGTAGTCGTCAGAATGCATCTAACGCGAGGGTCACGAGAAAGGCATCCTAACATGAAGTCAGCCATGTGTGCCAGGGTACCTGTACGCAACACATGGCTGTCCTCACTAGGAAGATCACTTTCAGGATCCTCCTCCTCCTCCACAGGCCATACACGCTGAACGGATGACAGGCAAGCAGCATGGGTACCCTCTGCAGTGGGCCCAGCTGTCTCTTCTCCCTCTCGCTCCTCCCCCTCTTCCTCCTCCTCAACCTGCTGAGATATAGACATGAGGGTGCTCTGACTATCCAGCGACATACTGTCTTCCCCTGCCTCCGTTTCCGAGCGCAAAGCGTCTGCCTTTATGCTTTGCAGGGAACTTCTCAAGAGGCATAGCAGAGGAATGGTGACGCTAATGATTGCAGCATCGCCGCTCACCATCTGGGTAGATTCCTCAAAGTTTCCAAGGACCTGGCAGATGTCTGAAAACCAGGCCCACTCCTCTGTAAAGAATTGAGGAGGCTGACTCCCACTGCGCCGCCCATGTTGGAGTTGGTATTCCACTATAGCTCTACGCTGCTCATACAGCCTGGCCAACATGTAGAGCGTAGAGTTCCACCATGTGGGCACGTCGCAAAGCAGTCGGTGCACTGGCAGATTTAACCGATGTTGCAGTGTCCGCAGGGTGGCAGCGTCCATGTTGGACTTGTGGAAATGTGGGCTGACCCGGTGCACCTTGCCGAGGAGGTCTGACAAGTGTGGGTAGCTTTTCAGAAACCGCTGAACCACCAAATTAAATACGTGGGCCAGGCATGGCACGTGCGTGAGGCTGCCGAGCTGCAGAGCCGCCACTAGATTACGGCCGTTGTCACACACGACCATGCCCGGTTGGAGGCTCAGCGGTGAAAGCTCTGTCAGACCGTGCAACAGTTCGTGGGCCATGTGCCTCTTCTCTCCTAAGCTGAGTAGTTTCAGCACGGCCTGCTGACGCTTGCCCACCGCTGTGCTGCCATGCCGCATGACACAGACTGTTGGCGACGTGCTGCTGCTGACACATCTGGATTGCGAGGCAGAGGTTGCGTAGGAGGAGGAGGAAGGGGAGGAGGAAGGTTTAGTGGAGGAGGCATACACCGCCGCAGATACCAGCACCGAGCTGGGGCCCGCAATTCTGGGGGTGGGTAGGACGTGAGTGGTCCCAGGCTCTGACTTGGTCCCAGCCTCCACTATATTCACCCAATGTGCCGTCAGCGAGATATAGTGGCCCTGCCCGCCAGTGCTTGTCCACGTGTCCGTTGTTAAGTGGACCTTGCCAATAACCGCGTTGGTGAGGGCGCGTACAATGTTGCGGGAGATGTGGTTGTGCAGGGCTGGGATGGCACACAGGGAAAAATAGTGGCGACTGGGAATCGAGTAGCGCGGGGCCGCCGCCACCATCATGTTTTTGAAAGCCTCCGTTTCCACAAGCCTGTACGGGAGCATCTCCAGGCTGATCAATTTGGCTATGTGGACATTTAAAGCTTGAGCGTGCGGGTGCGTGGCGGCGTATTTGCGCTTTCGCTCCAATGATTCTCTTAGTCACAGCTGGACGCTGCGCTGAGAGACATTCCTGGATGGGGCCGAGGACAGCGGAGGTGAGGGTGTTGGTCCAGGCCAGGAGACACTCGTGCCTGTGTCCTGAGAGGTGGTTGGATCTCAGTGGCAGGTTGGGGCACAGGGGGAGAGGCAGTGGTGCAGGCCAGAGGCAGTGAACGGCCTTCGTCCCACCTTGTGGGGTGCTTGGCCATCATATGCCTGCGCATGCTGATGGTGGTGAATCCCTGGCTGATCTTGGCGCGACAAAGCTTGCACACCAGTGTTCGTCTGTCGTCCGCGTTCTCAGTGAAAAACTGCCACACCTTTGAGCACCTTGGTCTCTGCACGGTGGCTTGGCGCGAGGGGGTCCTTTGGGAAACAGCTGGGGGATTATTCGCTCTGGCCCTGCCTCTACCCCTGGCCACCCCACTGCTTCTTCCAACCTGTCCTGCGGCTGCAATTGCCTCCCCCTTTGAAGACCTCTCCTCAGTTGGCTTATCACACCAGGTGGGGTCAGTCACCTCATCGTCCAGCGGCTCTTCCTCCGAATCCTCTGTGTGCTCCTCCCTCGGACTTACTGCCCTTACTACTGCCTCACTGATAGACAACTGTGTCTCATCCCCATCGTCCTCCTCACCCACTGAAAGCTCTTGAGACAGTTGCTGGAAGTCCCCAGCCTCATCCCCCGGACCCCAAGAACTTTCCAAAGGTTGGGCATCGGTCACGACAAACTCCTCAGGTGGGAGAGGAATCATTGTTCCCCAATCTGGGCAGGGGCCCGAGAACAGTTCCTGGGAGTCTGCCTGCTTCTCAGAATGTGTCATTTTCATGGAGTGAGGAAGCTGGGAGGAAGGAGGAGCAGCAGCGAGAAGATTCAGAGTTGCAGCAGTGGACGGCGTAGAAGACTGGGTGGTCGATTGATTGCTGGATGCACTTTCTGCCATCCACGACAGGACCCACTCACACTGCTCGTTTTTTAATAAAGGTCTACGACGTGGACCCAAAAATTGTGATATGAAGCTGGGGACCCCAGAAACTTTCCTCTCACCTGGACCAGGAACTGGGCCTATGCCCACACTCTCACGTGGAACTCCGCATCCTCGACCGCGTCCACGTCCTCTACCCCTACCCCTCAGCATGGTGCATTAAGAATCGAGCAGACACTGAGCGGTGTAAACATTTTTGTGAATTATTGCCGCGCAGTTGGTGGCTGCCAGCGGTTATATAATGCAAAATTTTAGCCAGAGATAAATTATCAGGAAGGATGCAAGCAGGACTAGCTGTGCAATATGCAATTGTGATGCACCTGAAGTCCCACAGGCCACGCAGTCAAATGCACTGGGTCACCGGTAGCCGTAAAAAGGATTTCTTTATTTATTATATATTTTTTCTATGCAATGCAGGCTATGCAGTGTGTATTGGACTTTCACTCTATGTGTGTCTGACACCGTACACTGTGAAGGCAGCTGAGGGCTAACACAGAGCACTGTAAAAAATTTGTGGTTTCTTGGCGTGCACTTGGAGGCAGACAGCGCTTACGTTACGCTAACTGCACCCAGAAAAATATTTAAATGAAGGCTGCACGCAGGCCTTGCTGTGCAATACTGAGGTACTACAACCCCAAGCAACCACGGAGTTAAATGCACACGGTCACAGGTAGCCCTAAGAAGGACCATTGGGGTTTTGTAGACAGGATTCTACACTACCACTGTCCCTGCCTGACCAATACTGCCCCTATACTACGTAGTGCAGACTGCAGCCTGAGAACGCTATAGCCTGCACGGCCGATACACAAAAAAAAAAGGGCAAAACTGCTCACAGCAGCCACAACAGTAATGCACTAGGTGAGCTGTGGCCCTAAGAAGGACCGTTGTGGTTCTTGTAGACACTAACACTCTCCCTATAGCAGTGGCTCTGCTAAACTCCCTCCCCCTTCCATCCCTTGCCAGCTGTTGGCAAAGGGAGGGGGCGGGATGGGAGATTAGCACATTAGATCCTGCCCCCTCCCTTTGCCAACAGCCATCAAGGGGCAAAAAGGGGGAGGAATTTTAGCGGAGCTAAACTCTCTTCCCCACCTGGCGGTATTCTGGGTGCAGCATATACTCACCACACCTAGGCAGTCTGAACGGGCGCATAAACAGGAGATGCAGCCGTGACGTGGTCACAGCTGCCTCCCTTCCATGCGATTTTTGGCTACGCTGCAGTCGTGAGCGAACATCGCAGTGCCCGTGTGGAGGAACCCTAAGAGAGGCAGAAGAGTGAGACTTCAGGGGAAAAAAGAGAGTGAAAATCGGACTATGAGCAGTGGAAAACAATCTTTTAATTTTTTAACCATTCTTTAGTTGATGTACCTGTGTGCTTTGGGTCATTGTCTTGTTGCATGTTCCCACTTCTCTTCAGATTGAGGTCATGGACTATGGATCTTAAAGTTACTTTAGATGGGATGACTGTCAGGTGCATGAGTGCCAAACAATCATCCCAAGACTTATCGCTCCTGCTTTCTTACAGGACTGATAGTCATTCAGTGAATAGAGGCAGAACATTGATCACCCTGACTGTCAAAAAGTTTTTTCTAATATCTAATCTGTGTTTTATCCCATTGCTTCTAGTCTTTCCTTGTGCAAATAGGAATAGGTCTGATCCCTCTGCACTGTGACAGCCCTTCAGATATTTGTAGACATCCTTTGCTATGCATGTCATTGTCTCCACTGTTCTCTAGTATGCTAGACTAGCTGGGTTCAGTATTTTAAAAATTAGCAATAGAGATAAGCGAGCACCAAAATGCTCGGGTGCTCATTACTCAAGCTGAGCTTTTTGTAATGCCCGAGAGCTCGTTTCGAGTAACGAATCCCATTGAAGTCAATGGAAGACTCGAGCATTTTTCAAGGTGACTCATGCTCTGCATTGTTTTCAATGGAGCCGCGGGCACCTTAAATGTTTTTCATGAAAGGGCTTTACATATAAGCCCTTCCCTGAAAAACAATAATTTTAGTGTAATAAAAAAAATAAATAAACTTACCTCTCCGCCGCTGCCGTGTCCCCCGCGGAGATGAAGAACACATCTGCCACATGCAGCAGATGTTTCCTTCATCCCCGCTAGTAAAAAGAATTCCCTGCTGCTACATATGCCACAACTGTGACTGATGCAGCAGAGGAATTCTTCAATTCCCTACTGCAGCTGTCACACATGACAGCTGCGGTAGAGGATCCTGCTGCTCCCTGTCATTGGATTTCAGAAAAGGGCTTTAAACATAAGCCCTTCCCTGAAAAACAATAATTTTAGTGTAAAAAAAAAAATTACCTGTTCGCCGCTTATGAAGCCCTTTCCTGAAAAGTCATTGACGGGGATGCCCTGGCTCAGCGGCGACTTCTGCCGCTGTCCCCAGTTGTATAGTTCTCAGCTAGTAGCATGCGGAGATTTAAAATCCCTGCCTGCTGGTATCTCTGGTAGCCAATCATAATCAGAGCTACCAGCAGGCGGGGATTTTAAATCACCAGCTGCTGATAGCTCAGAACTACAGAGCCGGGGACAGCGCCAGAAGTCGCGGCTGAGCCCCAGCAGCTGAAGGGAGGTGAGTATTGATTTTTTTTTTATACACTTTTTTAAATGGCTTTTCAGTGAAGGGCTTATGAAGCCCTTCCCTGAAAAGCCATTGACGAGATGTCGGCAGCAGGATTGTCTATCGCAGTGACAGCTGCAGTTGAGAATTGAATAATTCCTCTGCTGCATCTGCCACAGATGTGGCAGATGTAGCAGCAGGGAATTCTTTTAACTAGTGGGGATGAAGGAAACATCTGCTGCATGCGGCAGATGTGTTTTTCATGCCAACGGGGGTCACAGCAGTGGTGCAGAGGTAAGTTTGTTTTTTTTTGCACTAAAATGTTTCTTTTTCAGGGAAGAGCTTATATGTAAAACCCTTCCCTGAAAAAGAATGCAGAGGGCCGGCAGAGCATTGTTTTCAATGGAGCCACCGGCAGCAGCCGCGGCTCCATTGGCAACAAGCACGCAGCTGTGTTTATGCATGTTTTTGCTCGTACCTAGGTGTGCCCGTATGTACGCACCTAAGTGCGCACAAAAACACGCTCGTGTGAACCCACCCTAGGGGGGCGTTCACACGAGCGTGTTTTTGTGCGCACATTTTGCATGCACAAAAACACACTTCTATTTGGAACAATGCATTCCCTATGGTGTTTGCACATGTCCGTACTTTGCACATGTCCGTACTTTGAATGCACGCATTGTCTTCAATGGAGCTGCGGCTGCTGCCGGCAGCTCCATTGAAAACAATGATCTACCGATTCCCTGCATTCTTTTTCAGGGAAGAGCTTTACATATAAGCTCTTCCCTGAAAAAGAAAAATTTTAGTGTAAAAATAAAAAAAATGCAGCCATTCTCTTCAATGGAGCCGGTGCTGCTCCCGGTGGTTCCATTGGAGACAACAGTCTGCTGGCACCACTGAACTGTTTTTCAGGGATGAGCTTTCCATATAAGCTCTTCCCTGAAAAAGAAAAATTTTAGTGTAAAAAAAAAATATTAGTTACCTGTCCGCCGCTGCTGTGTCCCTTGCACGGATGAAGAATACATCTGCCACATGCGACAGATGTTTTCTTCATCCCCACTAGTTAAAAGAATTCCCTGCTGCTACATCTGCCACATCTGTGGCAGATGCAGCAGAGGAATTCTTCAATTCTCTACCGCAGCTGTCACACATGTCCGCTGCGGTAGAGGATTCTGCTGCCAGCAATTGATTTCAGGGAAGGGCTTTAAATATAAGCCCTTTCCTGAAAATCAAGTGAAAGTGGTTTAAAAAACAAAAAAATAGATACTCACCTTGCTTCTCCTCCTGTCCCCTGCACTGTGGTGCTGATCTATCAGCAGTCGGGGATTTTAAATCCCCGCCTGCTGAAAGAGCTGAATATGCTTGGCTGATGTGCTCAGCCAATCACAGGCAGCTCTCCCTGAATGCACCCTGGGTCCTACAGAATGGCGGCCTAGAGAACCAAGTCGCCCTAACAGCTAAGACAATGTAAGGAGTAGACATGCCGCGTCACACTGGGCTCTCCCGCACCAGTCCACTGATTTGAAACCTGCCTTGAAAGTGAAGAAGAGGCAGGTTACGAAGGTCAGTCAGGGCTGGCATATGGTGAGTGATGGTGCAGGCTTCAGTGAGATTCACTGTAGTACAGGGCTGGGAATTCTATAGTGCCCTGAAATCTATGTAGCTAAAACCCTCCTGAGCTGTTTTGGAGCATCCATTGCTGTCTTCTGCAAACATTCTAGAAAAAAAATAACACACTTTGTACACTTTTTCTTCTGGGAAAGTATCAAATTTAGAAATGCTCGTGCCAAATCAATTAATTTCTAGCATAAGTATTTCTTACTTTGCAACCTTTTTTCACAGCTACCTACAACTTTAGCAATGTACAGTATACCCCTTTTGGGAGTCAGTGACAGACATGTTTAGGCATAAAATAAAAGTCTTTTCTCACACGCAGTTCCTGCACTCGAGAAACACGGCTGTGAGAACTAAGCCATTGAAATCAATGACTTCGTTTCGTTCCGTTTTGCATGTGTGATTTTCACACCCCAACGCTGGACAAAATCACTGTCACCTGTTTAAGCCCTAACGCACCATGTTTTAAACTTTTCTTTTTCCTCATTACTGTACTTCAAGGCGGCTCTCAATTTTTGAATACCATTGGTGCGCAAGAGGTCAATGAAGCGATTAACCCTTGACAAGCTCACTGAACAGCAAAGTCTGCAACAGTTTCCATGGGGCAAGATGAAAAATAGCTTTTGACTCATGGGGGTCTTTGCTTTAGTTTGGATCAGCACTATAGTATATTATGGTCGGTTTATGTCTCTTTTCAGTCTTACAAACTATATACTATATAACAGTAATATTACTTACTAGGTGTTTAGTTGATATCATAACTAGAGGATGCACATAGGGACAATAAAAAATTTTTTTTGAGCCAATTAAAAAACTGCCCCCTTGGTTTGTTTATTAAAGGGCTTATTCACATGGCCATTGGCATTTTTATGTGCGCCTGCCTAACACAGCCAAATTTGAAATGCGGATTCCGCGATTGTCGCTTGCGTGGATTCCCGCAGCAAAACACAGGCATTGAAAGCCATGTGGTTCCGATTTTCTTTTCCCTCACACTCATGCATACGTATTGTGTATTCTGCAAGCAGAAGAAAAATCGCAGCATGCTCTCTGCACAGACAGCCTCTATTAAAGTCAATGGAGGTGTTCGACCCGCAGCCCATGCAATTAATCCACTAAGCGATTGCCCAAGAAATACAAACAACCCCCCCCCCCCTGTACTACGCATGACCGCCTCCAAGCCTAGGAGGCCATATGCAGTACAGGTTAGTTCCGTACGCAGGGTCAATGGCCGGGCTCACAGCATGCAGAATCTGAATGGTTGTGAGAGCTGGGCCTTAGGTTTTCAGTTATAATTTGGTTTCTCTTCTCAGTCTTTGGAGCAGAGAAATGGAATTAAAACGGAAATGAACTGATCTGTTTTTTCAACTATTGATATTAATGGGGTTTTTAAAAACTGAAAGCAAAAAATAGCTGCTATTTGCGTCTGTTCCTTTTTTAAATGCAACAAATAGAGCAGCGTTATCTGCTCTGTTTAAAAAACAGAGCCCTAATGTAATGGAAGCAAACAAAAGCTTTCAGTTTTCTTTCCATTTTTAAAAGCCCTATTAAAATGGTGGAAAAAAATGAATCAGTTTCTGTTTTAATTCCGCTTCTATGCTCCAAAAAAAATGGAGTAGAGGAATGAAATTATAACTAAAGCCCTAAAGCAGATGTGAAATATATGAGGCTGGGGCGGCAGTTGTCAGTCAATTAGATCGCTGGTGTAGATAGATATTGCATGTAAATATTCTCCATTTGAAAGAACTGTGATTTTTTTTATATTGATGGCTGCTATGGGAGGCTTTGGACCATGGTATGAAGAAATGTATAGGTTCCAGATCCAGCGCTCTATTCGGATACTGTGAGCTGAAAACTTGGTATTGTTAAAGAATTTTTAAAGAAGTACACCTAGATCAGGTAAAATTGAATATAAGAGTCACTAGTGACTTAACCCTTAACCAGAATTCAGACACGACATCCGAATGTAGTTAATGGCAGAGAGAGCTCGGCGAGCCAGGCACCCAACTTTTATTGAGTACACAGGAAAGACGTAATTAACATATAGATGAGGGAAGGCATATTCAAATAAGGTATAGGTAAGACATATGGGCGTATACGTTATTGGCAAATTAATGACTTTCCCAAGCTCAAAATATCACATTTGACATAGAAACATTGGAATTCGCAGATGTTGAGAAATCACACAATGAAAGGATAACCCCTACGCACTCCATCAATCTCAATGCATCCTGGTTCCATAATAAAGATAGTTTCCAGCGCAAACATCCTTGTACTAATTACTAGTGTGCATGACATGCTAAGTCAGCACACAGTTCATGACCAGGGCAGTGTGTTCTTCTCTGAAGGCCTTAAAGGGATCTGCAGAGTGAACCAATGTCAGTGAACCAAACTATATCTTTCACAATTTCCCTCCTAAAATATCTTTAAAATGGAAGAAGAGGATGCACCCTAGGCTAGAAGATTTAAAACAAAGCAGACCTGCTATCTTTGCTACACTCACTAGCCCTTCCTAGAGAGACCTGCCCCGAGGAAAAACAGGAGATCTTCCTCCCACTCCTCTACCCGTCCCCCAACTGGTTCAGGTCTCTACTGTCCCTATGTCTGTCTTGCAAAACACAGCACAAGGAAAAGGGGTTATCACATTCCAGTGTACAGCATCCAAGGGTGTTGGGTATATGCAAATAGATGAGAATAAATGAGTCCAATGAAAGTCCATATAATGAAATGTCCATGGTATGATTGACAGTCCATTAGGTGTATAAGTCTCTCAAAAAGAGTATAGTCCTTTAAGGCTGAGATCCTTTAGATCACACTCTCATATCCACAGTACATGCAGTTGTCAAACTTTTGCAGAGTAGGTTTTCTACATTAGGTGCAAGGTGCCTTGTCAGTTGTCAACATGGTCATAAGATGGGTTTCAGTTTTTAACACACCAGGTAATTTCTCAGCAGATTTTCCTGAAAGACATTTGCAATTAGTACCCAGAATTTTCTTAATGATTACCATGACAATCTTAATAATAATGGCTAATACCACAATGCACAAAACTCCCTGTAGGAACAGACCCACTACCCCAGAAATTATACCACCCAAACCTCTAAACCAGTTTACAGGATTCAAGTAAGATAACCATTCTGGCCATTTAGTCTCATCATCAGAAATAGCCTTACAGTACAGCTCTTTTATTTTTCTTGCTTGTTCCAAATCATGAGTGATCTGCAATGTTCCTGCTGGATTTATGCAGTGACAACAAGACGGGCCCACTACCTGGCATAGCCCTCCTTGTGAGGCGGTGAGATAGTCTAGAACCACTGTATGTTGATTGGTGACTAGGATTAATTGTTTAGTATATTCATTTTGAACACCGAGTATGTCAAATAGTGTATCAGTGATGTTATCAAAAGCATCTCCCAAAGCCTCTATCATGTGAGTGTTCCTTAATGAGTTAAATATCATACCTATTGGTCCTCCCAGAACTGCTCCAGCCTTCCAGGCCCAATGTGTATGTGCAAAGTGTACCTTGTGTTCTGGAACGTAACATATGTGATGGAACATGCTGATAGGGAAAGTCATCACTAGTCCAAACCCAGGTGGCCGGCTCCAATTTTGCTAGGGTACATGTACCTCCAGCTCCAAGTGGGATCCACCTGTAAGCTTTACTACCACATACTGCATAAACACCTGGAAGCCTAATCTGTATCCCATGTATGAACACATCTGCAATATAAACTAATAACACAGTATTAGGAAATAAACACCAAGAATAAGCTTCAACATTAATAAATTCCTAATAGAACGCTTTAGCGACCAAAGGGGCATGACAGCATACCCAACCTTCTAACAGATTTCTCACTCTAGATATGATCTCATGATACATAATGATTTTGTTAGCGCATTCTTTATCCAATGCATGCTCACTAGACACAATTGAAATCTTGCCAATAATACAGGAAGGGAAGTAAAATATTTTGTTTTGTTCCTTTACAGAAGTAATTAAAGTTGGTAAAGGCCTTCCATCTCCTGGTTGCAGGTTATGAGTACTTTGTAATGATAATAGATCTGGAATAGAACTGAAAACATGTTTATGAATCTGCCGCAATATTTTCTACATAAAATGTCAAAACAGCATCTATTGGTCACTGAAACAGGTATAAGAGAAAAATTTTAGAGAAAAATTTAAGTGCAACCTTAACAGTTTTTCCAACGTTCTGGCAGGTGCAAATGGCACAATCCTTGCACAAACCTAGCAATAGCGTGCTGACATCCTGATGTTACCCAGCGCTGTTTACCAGACTCACCATTGCCTCTCCGAACTGATGTGTAGGTCCTTGTGAGATGGCACAGGTAACAGGGTGTCTGAACCCAACCCTTTTATAACTAAAACAGGATTACATAATGGGATCAAGAATGTGATTATAATACATAAAATCACCTTCCAACTAAAAGTTTGAACATACCTTTTTGACATTTTATAATTCTGTTATTAAATGATTGGTAACTTCTAAATGTTTCTCTCAAATGCTGCATGTTTTTCATAACAATGATACATTGCATAAACAATCAGATAATCTAATATCAAATTTATTACACCCTAGAATTTCATTTGCTAGCAACACAAAACCAATCCTGTCAAATCTGGGCTCGAGAAAAAAACAAAAGCAAAAATGAAAAATAAATATATAAAAATAAAACAACAAAACAGTCATATATGAAATACAAATGTCTCTTTATCTTGAGGTCTTCCTTCTGTTGTTTTTAATTACATCCCAAATATACAGGGTCTCTAATGCAGGGAAGCAGAGCAATTATTGTGTCCTTACTACTTTCCCTGGTTAGTCTGGTGTCAGTCAATCTCCTCCATTCATCATACCCATGGATGTAAGGTATTCACAGGTGACTATAGAGCCCCTTGTTCCTTGTAGATTCCACTCTTCCACATGCCCTTTGCACACCATTGGTCGTCTCAGGTCTCCAGGGAGGAGCTATAATGCTTAGCCCTCCTTTGACTAGTCGCCAACTGGCAGTTAGGCACTGTTTTAAACACTTGTCAGTTCTTCAGGCTCAGTTGAATAGTCACAGCTATGGAGAGATACAGCTGGCACTTAGAGAAGATAAAAATTAAAATCACACTTGCAAAGTTCCAATCTCCTGCCAGATATAACTCAGTTCATGAATTCATTCAGTCCAAAATAACCTTGATCGCAAATAGTTCAGTCCATATTAAATTTAAAAAAAACAAACAAAATCGCAGTCCTGGGTCTTGTGGTACTCTTCTTCATCCGTCCATAAAAATGGATGAAACCAGTTTCTATATGTCAGCTTTATCAATCTCTGCCCAGAGTGACCCTATTAGCTTTCTGCTGCAGCAAACAAATATTTTTAATAACTATCTATTTCTATGACAGCAGGAGCAACTTCTATATACTTTATACATACAACTCATGAATCAGTTTTTTTTAACAAACAATAATGATTCTTTAAAATTATATAAACATCACAAATTAAGATAATCAAGTTTACAACACAATCTTAAGATTTATCATTATCATCCATACATTTATAATTAGCAACTTTCATACTTTGTCAGTCTAGCCTTTTCAGAGTTCTTCCCTCACACCCTCCTTTTCGGGGGAGGGACCCACTGCACACTCCCTCTCTCCACATCATCCAGCTCCACCCCTTTGAGTCCAGCCAGTTGTTTAGACCGTTAAACCTCAAATGCAAAAATATAGATGATCAGAGCATACCTCAATACCTCATTATACTTGCATTAATAGGACTTCACACATTCGTACTCATTAGATTTACAGGACAGTTCTTAGAAGCCAACAGCTGGATATAAGTATCATCAGCAGAACCTCCACTAAATGATTTTGCAAAGGTTTTGTATGTTATAGCAAGTAAAATCTATTAACTCCCACTTCTTATTAGATTCAATTAAACTAGAACGTATGTCCTGTTTACATATTATCGATCAGCCGGCTAGGGAGGGAGTACTATAGCCAAACATCGCTCCTATGTCTGGCTTCTACATGGTGGACAATTGCCCTTCATGCAACCCATCGCTCCACAGCCGTAACGCCCTTCTTTGGCTGTGGACGGGATGTGAATGTATCGCAGCCCTTGTGATTCAGCTCAGTAGGATTTTCACGTATCTTAAATTGCATATATAGCTTATATATGTATCTTTTATATTACTAGTTTTTCCGTTAAATAGAATGCCCCCCTTCACCCCTTCCACAATGTCTGCATTTGCATACTATGGAGGAGCAGAGGTTAATTTTCTGAGTATTCCAAAATGTTAAACCGCTGCATACTTACTCACTTAAGTACACATCATATAGTCATGAATTTCTACTTAACATTCCTGTCCAGGTGCAAATTCCCTTAATCTCCATACCTGCTCTCATGTATTTTGCCTCATATACCACCCATACCAGATCCCATCATGAACTTTCCCTGATCAGTTTTTCCCTGATCCCGTCACATCGTGGATATTTTCTGATCGGTCATGGGTCCCATAGCAACTGTCAAAAGTAGCGAACTTTGTCTTCAGTATTTGCTATGTAAAATCTGTTTACCAAAATGACACCTGGCCGCGGGTTGCGATCCTTTGGCACTCTGTCATTACCCTTGGCTAGTGTTCCACACATTACAGTAGCCAGTTTAATCCAGGCAACCAAATACAGAGCAGCAGATTTTGGAGAGGAACTTGCACTTGTAACCCTTAAACATATACTCACATAAGTGATTGTGTAGTATTTCTAGCAATACTGTACACCCACTGAAAACACAAGAACATAGTCATGATATAATGCTTGCACGTATGCCAAGCAATTAAAGGAGCTTCAGTTTTCTACTCAGTTAAAGTTACAGTATAAACACTCCAGTCCGTAACAGACCATTCTCATGAAAACTTTAAAATTACATAACCAGTAAAAAAAACATTACGTTACTGATTTATATAGACACGAACCACAAAGCATTCACCCAAAGCTCACATTGCAAAACTGTACTCACACTTATACAGGCGAAAGTAACATCCAAACATCAACCAGCACACAAGTAAAATTCATTTTAGAGTAGTAGGAGAATACAAACATACAGTTATGAACATAAAAACTTATACAGTGAATAACCACCGTATATTATCAAATTAAAACATTACCATACATAATAAAGACAGTTAAAGAGGAGATTGCATGATGAAATATTTGCTGTGCACTTGGCACAGAACCAACAGACTATCAGCTATGTACCCACAATCGCAGTGCAAACACACAAATAACAAACCATTCTCAGCAGAAAACTAAATCCAGTCATTTTCCATCATATTTCATACTCCTATACCTAAAGGTAACAGATCCATCAGACAGACTTACATTCTCTTATTGCATAACTTACTTCATTGCACATTATTAAAACATCTAGTTTTACTTTAACTTTCTGTAGTGTAACATAGTAATAGTCTACTAGTGTTAACAACAAAACTCTTAGAGGAATGTCACATAGCATTCTCTCCCCCCTCGTAAACATCACTACATACATCCATTTAACCGCTCCACCTTACCACTACTCTGTGAGTGGCATGGAGTATGGAATGCCTGCTCTATTCCCAAGGCCTTTTTCACCTCTTGACATACTCCAGAAGTAAAGTGTATACCTCTGTCACTCTCAATCGCCTCTGGTATTCCATACTGACACACACTAGGACATATTCAGAGGTCCCACTCTTAGGAAACTGGATGAAATTATTCTGCAATCGCTGAAAATTGGCGCCTGGCATTAAGGTCAGGACTGCCAGCTTTTGGTAATTTGGCCTTCCGCCTATCACACCCATAGCAATCCAACAGGGAGAGCCAGTCCCGTCTTCAGATATCTAGCTATGTGCAAAACCTTGTGTCCCGCAACTGTCAGTGGGCGGCTATCCCAGAGCCCAGTTACATATACCTACACTCTATCGGTAGCCAACAACTGTAGAGTCGTATTGAAACCATGAGTAAGGGAAGCGTACAGAGCATAAAAACACAACCACAAGTGAAAATCTATGCGTCAATACCAGAATCTCTCTCTGAAGCGTTAAAATTATATTTACATTCAAGCTCATCTTCTGTAATTGTGCAGAAAAGAATAAAGCAGTCTTCTGGGGAATAAGAGCTGTCTCACAGGGATGTTGCATATCAGTAATCATACTGTAATACTGCACAACATTAATATAAAATAATACACGATGTAGCAGAGCTGAAGAATGACACAGGAAGGCGAGGAAGCAGTAGGGATAGGAAGAGTTAAAGCATGAATACAAGGCAGGAAATGATATGTAGCAGAGCTATTGCTGTGCTGCTTATAGTAAGACAAAGAAAGACAAACAAATAGAAAGATAATTTTACCTGATAGGGAGCAAGTTCAGAAATGCTGAAGCTGTACACCTGACACTGACACCGCAGACGACCCCCTCTCTGTGGAGAAGTCAAGAGAAATCTCTTGCCCCGGGGAACTGCTTCATCCAAGAGAAGAAGGCCGCTGCTCCCCGTTCAGTAAAAAGAGTGTAAAGGTATAGCATCTCGCTGGGGCCTCCAAAACTGTTAAAGAATTTTTAAAGAAGTACACCTAGATCAGGTAAAATTGAATATAAGAGTCACTAGTGACTTAACCCTTAACCAGAATTCAGACACGACATCCGAATGTAGTTAATGGCAGAGAGAGCTTGGCGAGCCAGGCACCCAACTTTTATTGAGTACACAGGAAAGACGTAATTAACATATAGATGAGGGAAGGCATATTCAAATAAGGTATAGGTAAGACATATGGGCGTATACGTTATTGGCAAATTAATGACTTTCCCAAGCTCAAAATATCACATTTGACATAGAAACATTGGAATTCGCAGATGTTGAGAAATCACACAATGAAAGGATAACCCCTACGCACTCCATCAATCTCAATGCATCCTGGTTCCATAATAAAGATAGTTTCCAGCGCAAACATCCTTGTACTAATTACTAGTGTGCATGACATGCTAAGTCAGCACACAGTTCATGACCAGGGCAGTGTGTTCTTCTCTGAAGGCCTTAAAGGGATCTGCAGAGTGAACCAATGTCAGTGAACCAAACTATATCTTTCACAGTATGGAATTTGTGAACTTTCGTTTGGACCATGGCACCATGAATAATAACTAGAGATGAGCGAGCATACTCGGCCACGCCCCTTTTTCGCCCGAGCACCGCGATTTTCGAGTACTTACGTACTCGGGCGAAAAGATTCGGGGGGCGCCGTGGGTGACTGGGGGTTGCAGCGGGGAGTGAGGGGGAGAGGGAGGGCACCCCCCTGTTCCCCGCTACTAACCCCCGCGCCGCCATGCCTCCCCCCGCTCCCCGGCGCCCCCCGAATCTTTTCACCCGAGTACGGAAGTACTCGAAAATCGCGGTGCTCGATCGAGTAATTACTCGAAACGAGTATACTCGCTCATCTCTAATAATAACGTTAAAGGAGAATCATACTTTTACACAGTAAATTTACAAAATATGCAGAAATATTCACTTTACTTACATCTTTTAATCACTTTTTATTTTAAAAAAACATGATGTATTTCACTAGGGTCGACCTCACAGTACAATGAGAAATATTTGGTAGGGTTCAGACATAAGGTTATGTTGTGCTAAAAGGCTATGTCCACCTTGGCAAACAATGTTTTTCTACAGCTCCTATGTAGACCTATGCTTCCCCTTTGTAACAAACAACAAATACAACCTACGTTGTCTGATGTTTCTGTTGATGCCATACATCCTTATATATGTCCGCTAAATCTTGGTAAAGTACATTCAGTAGATAATCATGACAAAAGGGACAGAAAAAATGTATGACAACTGGATCAGACTACACAGAGCATATCTGTAGTCTCTTACCATAGAGACACATAGAACTATATAGGAGCTGCAGAAACAAAATGGTAGGAAATGTTTAAATGAGTTTTCCAGGGAGAATACTACTGCTGACCTGTCCTTTTAATAGGTCATCAATAGTTGATCTGCTGGGGTCTGCCGCTTGGGACCCCGAGAGTTCAGCTGAGCGGGCGCATGCTGTCAGCGTCGCAAATACACAGAGGTCAGAGTGGAAGTCTCCGCGCCAACCTCAGTCTAGTGGCCGGCGCTCGTAACTGCAGGCATGGCTCTCATTGAAATCAATGTGAGCTGTGACTGCAGTTACAAGTGCCAGCCACTACACAGAGGTCGGCTCAGAGACTTCCGCTCCGATCTCTGTATTTGCAGCATGTGCCCACTTAGCAGATCGGTCGGGGCCCCAAGCTACGGACCCCAGCTGATCAACTATTGATGACCGATCATCACCGATCATCAGTAGTATTCTTCCTGGAAGACCCCTTTAAATTTATGCAAAGTTCCTTTGCTTTTAGTTTCAGGTGTATTAGAACACTTAAAAAAAGAATTTAGACTGAGGCCAGCCCCAGGAACTATGGCTTGTTGTATATTTTCAATTAAAGCCGTTAAAATGCAGAGCCATCCATATAATACTTGAATAATCTGGAACAACTCCAGTAGAGAAAACCATATGCCTAGAAAGAGTAAAAAGGGCGTAACGAAAGGGGTACTCGTAATGAGACAGCATTGGGCTCTGCATAAAACTTATGGTTTTAATTGTGGACATGGTTCCCTAAATTTCAAAAAAGGAGAAACTAAATATAAACCAGCGAACTATGATAATCATCTTCAATGAGTAATGTATCACACAGGCAAAAAGTGGGGAAAAGCCCCCTGCGTCCTAACACAGATATAAAGCACAACTTTATTTAAAAATCCTTATTCTTTTTAGTCTCATTCAGTCTACTTTTTTGTCTGATGAACTAGTAGCTTCCTCTATGCTGCTGTTGGTGCCCTGGTTTCCGGCTATGAAGGGTTCTAAATTCTTGTCTTCCTCTTCCTCTTGCTGCAGTACATGCAAGTAATATTTCTGGTGGTCAAGGTAGGTTGTAAACAATTTTGAATATTCTGGATGACTCAGGAAAAAGTTTTTAAACTCCTCTACAAGAAATAGAAATAGAATTAAAATAAGCCATGAAGAATTTTGGTGCACAACCATAAACATATTATTGGAGCATCTCATGTACATGAGGCAGACAAACATGGTATTCCATAGAAGACAGAGCTAAAAAATACACTGATTTTTACCCGTGGCTACTGCTTTTCAGCATACCTGTACTACCTTTATTTTTTATAATAAAGTTACATATTTTGCCTACTGTACTTCTAGTATTTCTAGATTTGTAGGTTGGTGCATATATAGTTAATGAAGTTGTCCAGTTGTAAACTATTGTTGGCCTATCCTTACGATAGGCCATCAATAGTAGATTAATGGGTGTCTGCCGCCCAGGATCCTTGTCCATCAGCTGTTTGCCAAGCCAGTGCACTAATGCAATGAGCAGAATTCTGCAGCAATCAGACAGCTCCTTTCCCACTGTAGTGGTGAGGCTTGGTATTGCAGCCAAGGTTCCCATTAAAGTAATTAGAAACATTTTCTGTAATACCAAGCTGGTCCACTACAGTGAAACTGAAGCTATCTGCTTATTTTAGAAATTAGCTCAGTACTTGAACAAAGCAGCCCCGCAAAGAGTGATTGGTGGAATACAATGCAGCGGAACCCCACCAATCTGCTATTGGATAAAGATAGGCCATCAATAGTTTCCAGTTGGACAACACCATTAATCTGACATTAATTTATGACAGCAGTAAATTTAAAAGACTTGGTTTGGTTGAAGGCATACAGTGTATAAGGGGGTTGTCTGGTTTAGAAAACTGGCTGATAGTTCAACCCCTTAGTGTTAAAGCCCGTTTGTGCCTTAATGATCAGGCCAAATGTTGGAAATCTGACGTGTCACTTTAACATAGAAAAACTCCGAAAAGGTTTTGCATATCCAAGTAATTCTGACATTGTTTTTTAGAAACATATTGTACTTCATTTAGGTAAAAACAGACCAATAGAATTTGTGTATATTTATTAAAAGCACCACAATTGGGAAGATTTTGAGAAAATTGTCAGTTTAACATTTTCAAATGCAATATGTCAAATATGTGCAAACATACTGTACACTTTTTTGCTAAGATATATATTTTCATCTGTTTACTTTATTCTGGAAGCACATTGGAAAAACCTTTGTTTTTTTTAACCATTTAGGAGACATACAAAATTTAACATTAACATTTTGAGAATCATTTTGTTTTCCTACACCAAGCCAAGATTGCAAAGGCTCATAGGTGTCCGAATGACAGATACCCTCACACTTGACCCCATATATTCACCGAAGGGTGTTTTGAGTATTTTGACCCCACAGTTTCTTTTCAGGAGTCAATGCAATTTAGAGGAGAAAAAAACAACAATTTTATATTTTTGAAAATATGTCATTTTAAAGACAGTTTTTTTTTCTATAGTGCACATGAAAATGAGGATTTGTACCCCAAAATGGATACCCCTGTTTGTCCTGTGTTCAAAAACATACCCATTGTGGCCCTAATCTTATATATGTATGCACAATGGGGCCCAAAACGAAAGAAACAGCTGGTGGCTTTCAGAACAGAAATTTTGCTTGAAAGTGTTTAAGGCCCCATTGCCCATTTGTAGAGCCCTAGAGTGGCCAAAATGATGGAGAAACCCCACAAATTACCCCATTTTGAAAACCGACGCACATGTGCAGAAGACTGTGTCAGGTCCTGGAAGGACTCTCAGCTCTTCCTATGGATCCAATCCGTGTGGGGACATGAAACTTTAACCTTCTCCAACTTTTCTTTTACTTTTATGCGATCGCCATTATTGCATAATCACAATCGTGTGACCCATCACAACTACAGGCTATCAGCAACCTCCGGCAACCTTTAGCAGGGAGCTGTCACCCACACAGACCCCGGGGCCTTAATATCCAGGGCAAGCATGTTTTTACAGCCCTGGGGATTAAAGCCCGGAAACCCAGGATGTAAAAACACATATGAGTGGTCACTAAGGGGTTAATGGGGGCCTGTTAGCTCTCCTGACTTGTCCATTTTAGTTAATACTTTTATTCTTCATGAAACATCTTAGAACATAGTTTCTTATAACATTGTGTTGTGCTGTTCCTCTGTTATTCCTCTTGTGAAACGGGTGTGTCTCTACACCAGGGTTCCCCAACTCCAGTCCTCAGGGACCGCTAACAGGTCATATTTTCAGGATTTCCTCAGTGATGCACAGGTGATGTAATTATTGTTGGTGCCTCAGACATTGGCACAGGTGTTCTTTCTATAGGATATCCTGAAAACATGACCTGTTTGTGGTCCCTGAGGACTGGAGTTGGGGACCATTGCTCTACACAACCTGACTCTGTCAAGCACTGATTGGATAGTGTGAGAATATCTAGGGACACGACCCCCAACTAGTAACACCAAGTGGTCAAGCTATTCATACCATAGAAGTGGAAGGAACAATAAAGGAATAGTACAACAAAGAGCTATAAGTAAAGCTGCTCCAAGGTCGCGACAATAATGGGGAATACAATTATTTACCAAAACGGGTATGTCGGGCCTCTTGACAGGTCCTCTTTAAAGCCAGACAAATGGGGCAATCTTGCAATATATGGGCATCCATTTGAATACTTCCCATGTCTACCACACCTCCAAAATAAGGGATTTTAAAGCTCTCACCATTTAACACTCCAAATAAAATGTTTTTCATAGATACATTTGAAGGTCTATAAAAGTAAAGAACTGGCATACTAAGTAGAGAGGGACATGAAATTACAAGACACTGAACTCCTCCATTAGTAAGTATATAATAATCACATGTGTTAGGCTGGGTTATATCCCCTGGGGAGAGAATTGTGTGGGGAATGGTTTTGCAGAGGGAGGCATTTGATTAATGAAAATATATGTATTGTCCTTGCCATATATTCCTCTTCTTTTATACACATTTGGAAAATGTGTATGATCTGTATGACCTCTAATGCTTTGTATGTAAGTGGGATGTGAAAAGGTAACGCAGACTGGATAGTCAAATGTCATTGGTGATAGAATTAGAGATGAGCGAGCATACTCGATAAGGCAAACTACTCGAGTGAGTAGGGCCTTATTCGAGTACCTGCCCGCTCGTCTCTAAAGATTTGGGTGCCGGCGGGGAGCTGCGGGGAAGAGCAGGGAGGAAGAGGGGGGAGATCTCTCTCCCCCTCTCCCCCCCCTCCCCCCTGCTCACCGCCGTAACTCACCTGTCACCCGCGCCGGCAGCCGAATCTTTAGAGAAGAGCGGGCAGGTACTCGCATAAGGCACTACTCGCTCGAGTAGTTTGCCTTATCGAGTATGCTCGCTCATCTCTAGATAGAATGCTTTTGTAGAAATGATGTTGTTGAATGGAGCATAGTTAGAGGAGTGATGTTAATGCTAAAAGTGAAGAAACTAATGCAAACACTAATGTATATGAAGAAAAGTGATACTAATGTTATATTTAATGGGAAAAATATGGTTTATTACACAGATGTTAGTGTTTAGTAAAGGAAATACTCAGGTTTATCATAGCAAATACTGTGTTGTTTATTACATAACTACAGAGGTATATTGGATATTGTAATTGTGTATTATACAACTGTTTGATGTAATTGCTGACATGAGAGTTCGGCTGATGATTACTGCCTGACTGATGATGAGTATTGTTTGTGGCCATGCAGTTAGAAAGTGTGATAGTCTCTGTCATAGCCTCCATGGACGTCATAGGATTAGTTTGTATCCCAGTCATTTTTTTGGTGTTTCTCCCCGGGTATCGTGCTGCGCAGAGTATGTGTGTTGGATGGATGAATAGTGGATCAAGTCTGATTCTGTGGGAAGGTGCCTGTTGGGGTATGATAGGCAGGGTGTGGTGCACAGCTGAGGGTTGCGTTTTCTGTGCTGATAAAGTGCGCAAGAGAATTGTGAGGTTCAAACAGAAGTTGATGCAACCTATAGTCATTAGTCACAAGTGAAGTTCTGTGACGCCTGCTGTGGGGAAGAGGCTGGGTGAAGGTAAACAGGGTATTAGTGTAGTATGTCTACACCGGAAGTGTGGGCATGACAAGGCTGAGCTACAGGTAATGCCCAGGTCACGCCCACAGCTCCCAATTAGCTGTGGCATACACACCTTCACCGAGCTGCCAAAAGCTCGGTGCATCATAGAGACGCTGTTAAAGGGGTTGTCCCGCGAAACAAAGTGGGGGTATACACTTCTGTATGGCCATATTAATGCACTTTGTAATGTACATTGTGCATTAATTATAAGCCATACAGAAGTTATCAGAAGTTATTCACTTACCTGTTCCGTTGCTAGCGTCCTCGTCTCCATGGTGCCGTCTAATTTTCAGCGTCTAATCGCCGGATTAGACGCGCTTGCGCAGTCCGGTCTTCTTCTTTTCTGAATGGGGCCGCTCGTGCCGGAGAGCGGCTCCTTGTAGCTCCGCCCTGTCACGTGCCGATTCCAGCCAATCAGGAGGCTGGAATCGGCAATGGACCGCACAGAAGCCCTGCGGTCCACCGAGGGTGAAGATCCCGGCGGCCATCTTCACCAGGTAAGTAAGAAGTCACCGTAGCGCGGGGATTCAGGTAAGCACTCTCCGGTTTTCTTTTTTAACCCCTGCATCGGGTTTGTCTCGCGCCGAACGGGGGGGGGGGGGGCTATTGGGAAAAAAAAAAAAACGTTTCGGCGCGGGACAACCCCTTTAAGGGTTTTCTTAGAGGGAGGCAGCTCCCTCTGTTTTTGTCATCGGACCCCCGAGATAAAAATCGTGTACTGCCGATGGGTTGTTATGGCAAGAGGATTCCAGATACAGGCGTCCTGTTCTGCTATCAGCCCCCACAGTGACGAGCTCTGGCAGCGGGAGCCAGCTGTCAGTGATAGCTAGCCTCCTGCTGCATCAGCTGCAGGGTGCATTAGAGCAGTGACTCCCATTGTTAACCCCAGGTTGAAGGTGTATGTGTGCCACAGCCAATCGGGAGCTGTGGGCGTGACCTAGCCGTTACCTGCAGCTCAGCCCGGTCACGCCCACACTTCTGATGAAGACATACTACACTAATACTGGTAAACAATGTGAGTGAGAAAATTTACTAGAACCTCTTGTCCTGAGGAAGAGAATGCATAGACAGTTTGGACCATGGTACCGTAGCTCTGAACTGGGACTTGTTGGTTTGAGCAGTCCATGAGAGATAGACTAGCATCATAAAGACTGCAAGTAGACCAGTAACTTGACTGTGTTAGGCCGCCTGCAGATGGGTGGGTCGGATCCGGCTGCGAGGTTTCTCGCCGCGGGATCCGACCCGAGCGCCTGCAGAGAGCGGCGCGTACTCACCTGCGCCCGCAGCTCCAGCTGTTTGATGTGCCGGCTTGCTGGGCAGCCGGTGCATGCGCAGACCAGAGCCGGTGGCCGGACAGTGACGTTTCTGCTCTACGAGCCCCGCACAGAAATAAAGCATGCCGCGGTTTGTTTGCCGCGCGGCCAAACTGCGGCCGTCTGCATAGGATTGCGTTTGTCATCGTACCCCTAGATAAATTCGTTAAGGGGTCTACTTTTCAAAATGGGGTCACTTGTGGGCGTTCTCCATCGTTTTGGTCACTCAATGGCTCTACAAGTGTGCAATAGGGCCTAAATCTTCTTCAAGCAAAATTTCTGTTTTGAAAGCCACCGGTGGCTCCTTTCATTTTGGGCCCCATTGTGCATACAGGCGTAATACTAGGGCCACAATGGGTATGTTTCTGAGCACGGGATAAACAGGCTTATCCATTCTGGGGTGCAAATCCTCATTTTCATGTGTACTATAGAAATAATTCCTGCCTTTAAAATGACATATTTGCAAAAATATGAAATTTTAGTTTTTCTCTTCTAAATTGCATTGACTCCTAAAAAAAACCTGTTTGGTTTAAACACTCATAACACCCCTTAGTGAATACGTTAAGGGGTGTAGTTTTAAAAATGGGGTCATTTGTGGGGGTATCTATCATTTTGACTTCTATGAGCCTTTCCAATCTTGGCTTGGTGTAGAAAAACAAACTGTTCCTCAAAATGCTGAAAAGTAATATTAAATTTGTACGTCTCCTAAATGGTTAAAAAAAAAACGAAAGTTTTTCCAATGTGCGCCCAAAATAAAGTAAACGGATGGAAATATATATCTTAGCAAAAATTTCTATATTATGTTTACACATATTTGAGATATTGCAGTTGGAAATGTGAAAAAATGACTATTTTTAAAAATTTTTCCCAATTTTGGCGCTTTTAATAAATAAACACAAATTCTATCGGTCTTTTTTTCCACCTAAATGAAGTACAACATGTGGCGAAAAAACAATGTCAGAATCGCTTGGATATGCAAAACCTTTCTGGTGTTTTTCCATGCTAAATTGACACGTGTCAGATTTGCAAAATTTGGCCTGGTCATTAAGGCGAAAACAGGCTTGGTCACTAAGGGGTTGATTCCACAAAGACTGGCTAGCAAATACAGCATTAAAAAGATTTCTAAGCCTGTGTAGTTGAGTGTTCCGAATTATATTGACAAAGGATTTAAAACTGTATTACAACATTTGAAAACATATGCTACTTAAAGGGGGTGTCCAATTGTAAGCTATTGAAGGTCTATCCTCAGGAAACGCCATCAATAGCAGATCCGTGGGTGTCTGCCACCTGGGACTACCTCTCATCATCTGTTCTCTGGTCCACTGCTCTCATGCACTGAGCCAATTTTTGCAGGAAGCAGACAGCCCCTTTTCCACTGCAGTAGCCAGGGAACGAAGCAGTCTGCTTCCTGGTAATATCAGCTCAGTGTACAAACTCACCAGCCCAGAGAACAGCATATTGGTGAGAATCCCATGCAGCAGGCCCATTCCAGTCTACTATTGATAACCATCTTGAGGACAGACCATCAGAAGCCTACCACTGGACCAACCCTTAAAGGGTCTGTATGTTTATTGTGTATGTGGGGGGTCTGGAACGCAGACCGAAATGCGAATGTTGCCTGTATCCAAATTAAGAGGAAATATTATATAGAGTACTCATAGTTGAGAACCATAATGACCCACTATACACAGACTTAGTAAATCAGAATGAATTCTGTTTATTGTTGTACATTGCTAGTTTATATGCAAGTTGTAAAGAAGGCGTTTCCAAATGTTACCTGATGCCTGGTTACAAAGTACATTTGGCAACTGTAAATCAACAAGCTTTTCTAAACAAAAGGTATCAACAAAACTGTTTGAAGTAGACATGGAAACAGTTACAGTGTGATAATACAGGTTTTGTTAATTACATTTCTTGTTTGGGAAGAACTGTAATCTTCAAAGTTCATCAGCAATTTGCACATCAAAAGAGGGGACATTGTTTCTAATTTTTACATAGACAAAACTGGTTCAGCCACCTACTCGGAAGTCAGCACAAAGTTGGTAAGTTGGTATTCAGTAAGATAACTGAATAAAATCTAATTAGTCATACATTTAGTATTTTAAAATCAATATTCAAATAAACGCTTGAATATACCTTTTTACATATGATTCTATATCCAAATTCTACTAGCAACTTCCGGAATGTTTTACATATAATACATAACATTATATAACCAAATAACTAATGTCACATTCATTACACTGTTTCCTTATCTTTCTTATGTTAGGTTATTGATTAATAATGATTGACCCCTATCATTCCCCCATTTGGACATCAGAGCCACCATTATCTCCTGGTTCTGTCACCCATAGGTGCCGGGTTCCCAGGTAGGAATGGTGCACTCTATGTCCATCAAGATATGAAGACATAATATCAAATATTGCAAGTCAATCAAGTTCACAATACAGTAATCTTAGATTTATCAACATCAATATCGTCATCGTCATATTAGACACTTAAAGGGGTGTAGAAAATCGGCATTCAGTACATTTAGCTATTCATAAAATTATTACCTTAATTGCAATATATATATATATATATATATATATATATATATACACATAAGATTATACTAGTCGGACGATTGCAGAGTAGCTGTTATTTCTGTTGCCTTAATTCGTTGGCATTTCCCGATTTCATTAGAGTCACAAGTAAAATTACAACATTCTTCAGCCAACGCAACATTTCTCACCTAAAACCGAGTTATATTCGTCCAATGTGTATATTCAATGGTATCGCAATGGGGACAATATTCAAATAAATTAAGGAAGGTGTTTTCCTGAACAACATTGTCATCTACTACATCACTATCATTGTGAACTATTGAGCGTATGTCTCGAAGAGTCTCTACAGGAGTGGGGACAGATAATAGAAAAGTCCGCAAAATGTCCTCTCCACTCCTGAGGTTGGGCATACACGTGTGGGAAATATTTGCCCACCCAGTCCATCGCTTGTCCATGTGGATCGTTCGTAGTGGTGTTTCCCAATAAGAAGACAGTCCAATAAGACAAATGCAGAAGTCAAAATCAAAATGTCCATTACCTCCCCCACCCAAACAACGCCGGGATCCCACCCATCACTTTTCCTCTGGCTCGGGAACTTTCTTGCAGTGGGAGGCATGTATCCACTTTTACAGAAGTAGGTTTTTTTGTTTTTTTTTTTCGACCACCCAGTCTCCAGGCTGCAAGAAATGAGTCCCCTCTAGATTGTCAGGGTCTGGAATTGGGGAAAACACTAGATCGGGTGTTATTTTCAGTTTACGACATAGTTCTTGTACATATTCAATAACCTTATCACACCCCTGCTGTAGGGCCTGTGGATGGTACAGGCCTAATCTTGGCATAGAGCCAAACACTTCTTTTAACTTAAGCATATCATTTCAGTTCTTTCAACTCTGTTAAACTCTGCGGGTGGTATGGAGTGTAAAACGCTTGTTCCACCCCAAGGCTGACATAACCTTTCGCATCACTTAACCTGTAAATTGTGTACCTCTGTCACTCTCAATTGTCTCTAGTACCCCAAATCTACATACAAGTTCTGACACAAGTTTAGCCACTGTACATTGTGCGGTGGCTTTGAACAGGTCCACACACACAAGGACGTACTCATACCTGCCTGATTTGGGAAGCTGGATGTAATCGATTTGTAATCTCTGAATAGGATACAGTGGTCTGGGTGTGCACTTCACATGCCTTCACATATGCCTTTGCCAACCTGTCGAACCCTGGAGCATACCATACCTTGTCCATAACAGAAACCATGGCATTCCGAGAGGCATGCACTTTCCCGTGAGCTAGGACGGCGAGGTGGGGGTAGGCAGCCGCTGGTACATCATCTACGTCCCGTAGGACGCCAAATCCCAAATCAACAAGAGTGGTGGGACCAAGATCCAACTTACAGCACAAGGGGTCTTGCGTCCTGTCCTGGGAGAGCTGCAGCCTTGGCTGCCCTATTCCCCTGTTCTCTGGTGACTGCCCCTGCGTGTGTGCTTTAACCTTTATTATGGCCACCTGTCCTGGCAACATGATAGCTTAATGGGCTTGCCTTGTGCCGTGAGAAAGCTCCTGGACCGCCAGATGGGTCCATAATCGTGTGCAGTACCAAAGGCGTACCTGGAATCAGTGTAGATATTAGTAGTGGTATATTTTTCAATCGTACAGGCCTCAGTTCCTGCGCTGACATGTATGGCGGCAGTGGTTTTTGTACAAGTATCTCATTCAGTATGACTACTTCAAAACCTGTTACAAACCTTCCTTCGTCATTCAGGTATCTAGATCCATCCACAAACATTTCAAGGTGGGGGTTTAGGAGGGGTTTGTCAGTGACATGTGCGAACCCAGCTGTCACAATCATGCTGGTGTTCTGCGTCAAAGGCCTCCTCTTCATCATCAGTCAGAGAATTTGCAAAGAGCTGGTCCTCTGTACTTACTCCCCCATTTGAATCAGTGTCACCTAATGGCAATAAGGTGGCCGGATTCAAAGTGGTGCAACGTTGAAATGAGACATTGGATGAAGAGTGTACTGCAAGTTCCATTTTGATCTGTCTAGCACGGGACAGATGTCTACGGCTTACCTGTGGCAGGATACCATGTATGTCATGTGGGGTGTAGATCACCATGGTGTGATCTAGGACAACGTCAGAACTTTTGTCCATTAGTGCCTGAACTGCTAGAACCGCTCGGACGCAGGATGGAGACCCTCTAGCCACCGCGTCAAGATGGGCACTGTAGTATGCTACAGGTCGCTTTTTGTGTCAGTACAGCGGTGGCGTGTCCCTCCATCTCAGTGATGTACATTTGGAAAGGGTTGTCATAGTCTGGCAGCCCCAGTGCAACCGGTTACCTGTACTTTCAGCTGATAGAAGGCTGACTCGGCCTGCGGGGTCAGGGCAAATGGCCGTGAACCCAAACAGTCGTACAGAGGCTGCATGGTCATGGAGGCAGAGCGTCCATTGCCAATAGTATGAAACCAGTCCCAAGAAGGTACGCAACTGGGCATGGGAGGTGGGAAGTTACATGTCACTTACCACCTTCGTGCGTTCCGGCGTCAGGTGCTTAGTACCTGGACCTAGGCAGTGGCCCAGGAACACTACGTGAGACTTGCAGAACTGAAGTTTCTCTTTGCTGGCTTTTCAGCCATTCTACTCTGATGGAGGAAACACAAAAGGCTTAGTGATGCATTGAGGTAACTGTCAGCAGTACATAAAAGTAAATTAAAAACAAATCATCAACATATTACAAGAGGGCGGTGCCCTCGGGAATTGGCCAGGCGTCTAATACCAGTTTCATGAATCTGGTGAACTGGTATTGGGCTATACTGTGCCCCTTGTGGCAGCACTATCCAACAGTACTGCTTTCCTCTGAAATTAAATACAAACAAATACAGACAGTCTGTCGAGGTCCGTCTGACTGGTAGCCCAAAGGCTCAAAGGAATGACACTAAGAACTTGTTTCTCTGCGTGCGTAAGAGTGAAGACAGGTAGAGGTGTCGCTAGGTCTGCTGCCATCCGACAGAAGGTCGGGTGACTTTCAGACCTGGGGTGTATACGAGCCTCACCGGACGGGTGAAATTCGATACAAGATCCCAAGGATCCCATCATTTCGGTTCCCAATATGCTTTCAGGACTTTCCAGCACAAGGAAGCGCATGAGGCATCGTGACCCTTTAAACATTACCTCTAGTGGTTCAGTTTCTGCCAGCTGAATCGGCACTCCTGAAACCCCTTGCACCAATTACTGCTAGACAATCAGGCTGGTATTCTATTTAAAATAGATCAGAACCTTGTAGCAAAAAAAAAAATTAAAAATTAAAAATTTAGAAATTGCTGACCTGCAATACCTGGATCAATTATGTCAGATGTCCAGTTCCTTGGGCTAAGCAATGACTCAGGAATTGGAGTTTGTCTTGGAGGTGACTTACTATTTGTCAGGACCTGCGGAAAGCTGAGTTTCTGCAGTGGCTATCAAGACAAATACATGAGCCGGATCTACCAAGAGAGCAGTTCGTTTACAAAACCTCCTCTGAACTGTCACTTGAGGTCTCAACCCGTACCGATCCATCCGGTGAAAATTTGATGGATGCAGATAAGGCTTGTAAGATATTAGTACAAATAACAGACATGAATTACAACAAGGCAGAATAATCCACAAACATGTATTCATATTGGAATATGATATTCTTTAAGCAAATTCATTATTAATCTGATCCTGCCTGCAATGTCTCATCAAATTTGAGAAGAAAAAAATTTCCTAACTGCCCAAGCTCCTCACCCCCTCCTTTGTAGACAAAAGAAGGATGAAACATTACCTACTTTTACATTATCTAGCTCCACCCCTTCGATGCTGGTCGTTTGCATGTCTCTCCTACAGAACATTCTTTCAGAGACAGTGCAGTACTAACAGCATTTAGCAGTGATATAGACGTCCAACCAATCACAGAACTGACATTTACACAAAAAGCAAAAAAAAAAAAAAACTAAAATATATCTTAAAAATCCCTATATTCTCTATTTTTAAGACCGTATAATTCACATAATTCATTACAAGTTTCTTTTTTCATCAGCGTCTGTCTTCCTTTCTATGACACTGAATTTTATCTCTATGAAACAGAACAATAGCTAAGATATTAATAAGCAACTAAAACATTCAGACTTCAAACAGCATTAATTATTAGTAATTACTAGACGTATACTTCTCTCCTAGGCTGGTCTGTGTTGAGGGTGGAAGACCTCTTCCTATTGTTCTTCCCTCCCATCTCCTTACATCACCTAGCTCCACCCCCTGTGGTCTGGCTCAGCGTTTGGTCTTTCTTGCCTCATTTAGTTTCTAGCCACCGGACAGTATACACCATATAACACAATCTAACTCTCATACGGGCCCTTCATTAATACACAAATTCACACTCACTAAGGGGTTTTTGTTTTTTGTTTTTTTTTCATTCCTATACGGACTGATAATATGTGAAGTAGAAATTGGGATTGTATTTACTGTACACCAGACTTCCAATAATGAGCGAATTATGTATAGATAAGAAAAACTCTTAGTACCGCGGTTTTTACACAATTTGCTCAGAATAGGCTATCCAATGACAAACATAATACAACTTATGCCCATTTCCACCTACATACTTATATTCACCACTCCAGATAGCAACTATTATTACCGTGCATTGTTAAACCTTCTACCTTTCCTTAACTCATTGACTTGCTTTTTTTCTTTCTTTTAACCTTCAGCTAAAATTGCTTACATCAACTTTACACTCAGGAAAAAAAAAAAACACCACACAGTATATATACTTCATTGTTCTTTTGAACCCCCACAGATGTGAGTGGGGTATAACTTTCTTACACTTAGAAATTAGACATTACAAGAACACTAAGACGTACAACAAAGACTAGTTTACATAACAACAAGACTTACAAGACAAACAATAGTGGTTATTTGTCACATAATTGTCCACAGATTTTGCATGAACTTACTTTATGTCCCAGAGGGACACAAACTATAAGAGGATTCCCTTTCTCTGATAACCCCTTACTGCCGTATCTATACTTGCCTTAATCCATCTGTCTAACATATTTTTATACAACCTTTTGACTATCTCTGAATCTTTTCCCCAAACTTGCTGGTCTAAGACTCCCAAAATTCTAAACACCTTACTACATTCTTCTTCCCACAGCTAACGTGCCTTCTTTGTCTTTTACTATTTCTCTAGCTGATTTCCATATAGGCATACTACTTGCCCTGTACGTTTCCCATATTGTCTGTTCCTTTATCTAAACCGGCGTCTCTGATATCTTTCATATGCTTTTTCCCGTACTATTGCCAGAACTCATAGTTAAAAGGTTCCCGCTTTTCTAAGTCCTATCTGTCTATATATTTTATACGTTTGTCTGCATACGTCTCCCCCTTCCCTTTCTCTTATGGACTTACCTCTTGATTTACCACTGTAACACAGCATTGAGGATGCATACGGCTTTCCTCAGATAAATCTGGCGGTCCCTTCTGCCAAGTCCGAAACTGGCAGGATAACTATTTATTTTATTTCCCACTATTCATCACTAAGTAAACAGGACCTGATATCACCTAGTAAACTAAGGACCCCTGGTCCCTGGTCCTGGAATAGTTTTACGGACTCCTTAAGGGGGGGTTTAGGGGACTTCTGGTGATATTATAACAGACTCAGTAAAAGCAAATTATGGCTAACACGACACAGACAATCAACATACAGATTTCAACAATTACTACAGGCAACATGGCAATATACACACAAGGGTTCTTCCATCTAGCACGGTTACTAAGAACACCGTAAATAACAGGCAGAAGCGTCCTATATAACATACAGCAACTCACCCCCTGTCGACACGAGGACTGAATGAAGTCAGGAGAGCCCAGAGCTTGAGTGGTAAGTCAAGAGCTTACCGTATACCGGTGTTTTGTAGATCTGGGGTCCCGTGGCCTCTCGTCCGGCTGGTCGGCAGGTAGTGTAGTCAGGTATCGGCTGCAGGTAAGGAGCTAGCTTCTGCCCCCCTATCATGTACAACTTAAAGTAAACATTGTTATAGTTTGCTGCAAAATGTGCTTCATCTCTCAAGACTTCTGCACAGTGGGACAACTCCCCTCACATGCTTATACTACTGTCCGGTCTTCCATTCTTCACAGACATGGCCAGTAGGAGGGATTCCTCCTTATTAATGACAGATCCCCTTTGAATGTGTCATTTTGTGATGATAATGTATTAGTTCTGGTCTTTCTTACCATAACAGAGTTTTCCTGACTCATCAGCATCCATATCCTGGAAAAGTTTGGAAACATCAAGGTCTGGAACGCCAAGTGAAGATCTTAACAGGGAACTGAATTCATTTTCTGTGATGCTGCCATCGCCATCAATATCAAATAACTAGGGTAAAGCAAAACATTATAATGGCATGTGATATATGTTGTAATTACTTCAGACTCAGCTGTATGTGATTATTATACCTGTACAGAGACAGAGAAAAGTAATAAGGGCTAATGCCCACGGAACTCCGCGACGTTGCCCTGCAGCTATAAGGTTCTATTGAACCTAATAGCTTAATGTTCATGCAGCGGAGTTTTAAATGCCACAGGAATATGCGTGGCCAGCTTCCATTGTAGACAACGTGGCCTTGCCCACTGTAAATACGTGGCCCTGCCCACTGTAAATACATGGCCCCGCCCACCGCTGGCCACGTCATCTGACACTGCCGGCACGTCATGCACTGTACTGTGAATGCCTGCTGGCCCTCCATGCGGGACGTGTACAGAGGATCCGGAGCGGTCAGTATGGAGGTTTTGTGGTGGGGTGCAGGGGGCGTGGCGGACTGCGCTGTGATATTCCGCTGGCGGAGTCAGTCACGGCCGTGGGCATGAGCCCTAAGGCTGGGTTCCCACACGGCGTATTCCTGGCGGAAATATCGCAGTTTGGCCACAGCGAAAAGCCGCGAGATTTCCGCCTGCAAAGCGCTACTTCAAAACCCGCGGCACTTAGAGGAGAGCGCGGCCGCAATGAAAAAAATATAAGAATGGACATGCTGTGGCCAGTGAATCTGCGCCACAGCACTTGCTTCTGCCACCTTTGCTGCAATGAATTTGCCTTCCCATGTGGACAAGATTTCTGAAAAATCTTGTCCACATGGCTGGCTAATCCCGGGATTACCGTCCGCAAGTGGATTCGCCTCGGCCTAAGAGAAAAAAACAACTGCAGGACTCATCATCTACAAGCCTATAGCAAGTGCTTTACACAAATAAACTGGATCCAGGGTTTGAGCGAACGTCTGATCAACCACATGTACAAGGGTGGACAAAAATATGGAAACACTGAACGAAATGCATAGGATTTTAATCATTAGCACTGAGCTGCCCTATCGGCCCCTGCTTAGTGGAGAGCTTTCCACTAAATTTGTGTTTACTTTACCTCTTGCCCTGCTCTGGGTGGTTTTGGGAGCCAGCTGGTAACAGAAGCTGAGTGGCTCAAACTCCTGATTAAAGGAACCTTGTTGCTCAGGCAGATGTTCACTTTTGCCCAGCAGCATATATGTCCTATTACCTCCACTTAAAATTGGTCTCTATATGTCTTATTGAAATATGGATTATAATCCTAAACATGCATTTTGTACAGTGTTTCCATATTTTTGTCCACCCCCCCCGTATGTCTTATGTAAGCACAGCAGTAATACTCATATGACTTACAAATGTTTTACAGAATGTCATTTATCTAAGAACTACCAGTTTTGTTCTATAAGCGTTAACAGGTCCATTAATGATACTTTTTTCTGCAATTTCGCCATTTGTAAGGCTATTAAAACAGACAGATATGGCCCAATTGCTATATTTTATGCAATTTTTCTAATACATTTTGATTTGTTTTCTGCGTGTTTTCTAACGCAATCCTATGGCAGCTTCCACGGGCGGAAATTCTGCCGGAAATCCCGCCGTGGAATTTCTGCCCATGTGCAGGGGGACTAAGGCATTTTTTTTACATGCATAATAATATATATTGTTTGTAGTACGGTATGCATTGCAGAATATCGTTTGTACTTATACTTGCAGAACCTTGCATAAGCTGAGGCTATGCTTAAATATAAGGGTTAAATAGTACAGATAAGAGGTGATTTTGGTTACCAAGCAGATAGATCTTCAGCAAGTTTTGCAGAGTGCATCAGTTTTTGCAAAGCTAAATTCTAGCAGTTTTGCAAGGCATCACAATCCCCGGGAATGTGGGAGGAGCCAGACGCCAGGCACCAGTCAGAGTAGAGTTGCTTGTGGGATGGGGGAGAGAGAAGAACAACCCGGCAGGTGAGTGCAAAGACCAGAGACCCAGAATCTTCACCCGCCCTGCCATGTTTTCTTTGTGCGCAATATGCAATCAATAGAACCCCTTGATTTCAATGGGTTCGTTCACATGCGCAATCTTGCGCGCAAATTTTCAAACAAAATACGCTGCATGCTCTATCTTCCTGTGGATTTGCACAGGCAAATAGCAGATATAGGACTATTAGACTTAATTACCCATTTCAATGAATTAGGAGTATGGTTGCATGTTGGTTTTGCTGCGCAAATGCACACAATTTGCGCACACAAAAAGTACAGTAGGACATGCATTTGCGCATGCAAATATGCAGCATAAATTCTGCAAATATGTGGCGTAAATGTGCACATAACTGCACTCATGCCCATGTGATAACTTTAATAAGCTTAGTCCTCGTGGCTCTGAATCTATCGCCTTTGATGTGTTAAGCCCCTGTCTGCTGGAGAGTCATGTGTGCTGGCATCAGAAATGGTGGCAGCAAGAATCTTGGGGTGTGTTGAGGGGCATTTTATGCTCAGTTTGCTTCCTGAGTGTAAGGTGCATGCAAAATTAAATGATAGATCAGCCTCTTGCAGTCACATCCAAGTCCTGAGATTGCAGAATGTGTACAGGACATAAGGCTAGCAAGGATTAAACAAAAAGGCCATTTTAATTCAGATCAGCACCACTCTTGTCTATTTTGCAGTGCATTCCTATTCAAGTTCATGGGCCTAATCTACAGTATCAGTCATAGTGGAAGGTCATAGACAAAAAATGGGCTGGGTTTTTTTTGGGGGGGAGGGGGAGAGACAGCATCTTTTCTAACCCTGGATAATCATTCTAAGATCTGTGTTCCTTATGATTTTGCAAAGAAATGCAAACAAATCTAACAGGTGGCATTGCTACCTTTCAAGGTAAGTGCATGACTACTATAAAGTCTGGTGTTTATCAGTAGCATTAGGTTATAAGGCAGGGGTGTAGAATCTGTGGCCCAGGATGGCTATTAATGTGGCCCAACACAAAGGGGAGGCTGCATCTGCAGGAGGCGAGGCCGCAGGCAGTACCTGGCACTGGCATTTGCTGTGATTGAGTTACTCCAGGTCCAGTGTGATTCTCCTTGTCCTCCCAAGTCCTGACTGCTGCCAATCCAGTAACAAGGTGAGGACGAGAGACGTGGTCTCATAGTGGATGGCCAGCGCTGTGTCCCCTGTTGTCAGAATGGCTGTAAACTGCATGCGAGTCTGCACAGGCTTCTGTGTCTAGGCTTGCATGCATGGCCTTGTAGCAGCGGGGGTTATTTGCAGGATGATTGGGGTTGTGTGGAGGTTGATGGAAGCTGTATGGAGTACTGTGGAGGACTATGGGAGTTATGTGGAGGATGATGGGGGTTGTTAGGAGGACTGTGGATTAGGATTATTAGGGGAGGATTTTTTTTGCTCATCTGTGGTGGCAGATATCCCTATAGTTATGCACATATCTGTTTTGTTTGCTTATAAGGCCTCCTTCCCACGAACGTATTTCCGCTGCGTAATTCGCAGCAAAAATCCGCTGCGTTGCCCGCAGCTATTAGGTTCTATTGAACCTAATGGCTCAGGGCACACGGTGCGGAATTCCGCACCGTGAAATCTCCCGTTCTCACCCGCGGCATGCTCTATTTGCCGCGGGTGTACGCGCTGACGGCTTCCATTGCAGTCAATGGAAGCCGTCCGTTCACGCTATCTCCTGCTGTAACACAGCGGAGGATACCGTGAAAACGCTTTCCCGCCTACCACCGCCGCGTCATGTGACGCGGTGGGTGTGTCGTGATGCGGTGGCGGTGGGCGGGGAAGCGTCATGCGGGAGCGAAGAGATCGGATCCGCTGGCAAGTATGGGGTCTCTGGGGGGCACCGTGACAGGCTTCGCCGCGGAATATTCCGCGGCGGAGCCCGTCACGCTCGTGTGCAGCCGGCCTTAGATTTTGTTAGTGATTGTTTATTTACCACTCAGTCCAAGACAACTCCTCTTCTCTGCCCCAGAGATGCCAAAAGGTTTGACAATCCTGTTAATAAGTTTTGTTATGTGGTAATGTAATATTGCAGGCTGGCGAGACCCTGCTGTAAGTGAAAAGGAAGTTGAATTTGTTGCCCGGTGGGGTATATAAATAAGATGTACATCACAGCATGGGGAGTTTCTTTGGGTGAAGCTTTTAGTGAAGTACAAAGTAATGTACATGGAGGACAAGACACACTGCTGCCTGTGGTTAACCGGCGTGAAGTCCAGCAGACCTCTATATGGGTAGCTGAGAAGAGTCCAGGACTTAGCGACTTGGCGTTGCCCGGCGAGGCATATCAGTGGGGCGGACGTCACAGCATGGGGTACTGAGTTTCTAGGAGTGAAGCTTTTCCCGCAAAGTATGCAGTAGTGTAAATAGAGAAGACGCACTGCTGTTTGCAGTAGTCCGGCGTGAAGTCCAGCAGACCTGACCTCTTTATGTGTTGCTTAGCAGAGTCATGACTTAGCCTGGTTGCACATGAGCGAGCCGGAGTCGGCTGTGGGCACCCTGTTCCCAGCTGGCATCTACAGGTACCCATCATTACTTCTCTTCTGTACTGCGGATTCTGCTGTGGGCACCCTGTTCCCAGCCGGCATCTGCGGGTACCCATCATTCCTTCTTCTCTTCTGTACTGTGGATTCTGCTGTGGGCAACCTATACCCGACTGGCATCCACGTGTACCTCATTTCTTCTTGTCTGTACTGCGAATTCCGCTGCGGGCACCCTGTTCCCAGCCGGCATCCACACGTACCTCTCGTTTCTTCTCTTCTGTACTGTGGATTCCACTGTGGGCACCCTGTTCCCGGCCAGCGTTCACACGTACCTCTTATTTCTTCTTCTCTTCTGTACTGCGGATGGCCCGCATGGCTCACCGTCTTCAATGGAAGCCATCTCAAATAGAGAATGCTGCGATTTTTCCTCCACGAGCAGAAAATCACAATTGATTTCCGCTCGTGTGCAGGAAAAACCGCTTTTCCATAACATGCTATGGAAGTGATTTGCTGCAGATGCCCGCTCCGGATTCCGCAATTCAAATACAGTTGTGCAGCCGGCCTTATTTAGTGTACCAGGTGATTGTAATTTCATCCCGCTTGTGCCCCTCATCCTACCGAGGTAGATAAAAGCGTTTCCCTGGCTGTCAGCCTGACCGAAACGTGATTTCCTGCCTGCAGCAATTAAAGCTTGCGCAGTGAAGCCCCTGCCACCTGCAGGTATGTTCTATCAACATCTGGAATATTCCTACTTCTGGACCCGGTTCCATCTGCCACCTAGTCTGCATGGTCAGACCCCCATTACACTCCAATGGGGCCTGTGCATAGGATGGACGTACCCATGAGTTACATATAGACACTTTCAGACGTGGTGGCTTATGTAAGGCTGTCCGTCCTGCCTTGTCCACCACAGTCTAGGATTCTTTTTGCACTATGGAATTTATGCCCGCCTGATACTTCAGTGCGCGACTCGGTATGTCTCTAATGCTTGAAGAAAAGGAAATGCACATTACCTAGAAGGAAAAAAACTACCTGCCTGAATGCCTAAAGCAATGTGTGAAGGTTGATTTTTGAAGTATCTACATATAGTGTCGGGTTATGGTTTGGGTTGGCAGGTTTTTTATTTTAACCCAATAGTAACTTTGGGTTTTCTTTGTAGATTTTAGATGTGTTTACTAATTTTTATAGAAAAAAAATTTGCACACAATTTTCCTTTATGAGGTCATAAAAAGCTTTGTTGTACATTAGGAACTCCAAAGAGAGGGCAAAATAGCCCTCTGTGGTGACATTGATAACAAGTAGAACTGTTCTGGGCCTGCTAAAACCCTTACAGACTAAGAACATCATCTGATCCAATAGAGGCAATGTATGGTCATGGACAGCTTTGCTTCCTTCTAATGTACACAAAAGAGTTCTCATTCACCGACAGCAAACTAATATCTTGTAAATGGTGAGAAATTACATTATAAAGTTTTAGAACTTTTTATTTATTGGGTGACTAAGAGTTAATTGTATATAGAGCAGAAAATCTCGTTACGGCCAGTTTCATAGAAGCACACTGTGGGTACATTTATGCGCCCGTAAGATAGACAACTGTTCCAGCCTTTCTACAGGTCTACTACTCTAAATTCAGAGGGTCTAAGGCTGCCTGTCCACGGCCGTGATGGAATATCGCTAGCGATATTCCGCTCCAGGGGAGGAGGGGGTGGGGGAGCACTGACAGGTCTCTGCGATGAGCCTATCTAATAGATAAGCTCACCGTGTAGAATTGCGGCAAATTGTAGTATGCCACAATTTCAATCCCGCAAGCGTAGAAGCTCGTAGATGTCGGGCTGTGCTTTCCATAGTTAGCCTATGGAAAGCTTTTCATAGCGTGATCCGCGGGCGATTTATCACAAGTGGATCCTCGCCCGTGGAAGGCAGCCTTATGATGCTCTCAGTTCTGATTAAAGGTGCATTTATGCTCGTATAAGCAAACGTAAATGCACCCTTAATACTCATGTGAAATTAGAGGAGAAGGGAGGAAGTGTTCCAGGCACACACACTTGACACTACTGAGACCACTGCGAGTGGGGGTCGCTATTACAACTGAGACCACTGTGGTGGGGGTCGCTATTACAACTGAGACCACTGCGCACGCGCGGGGGGGGGGGTCGCTCTTACAACTGAGACCACTGAGGAGGCGGGGTGTCGCTGTTACAACTGAGACCACTGAGGGGGGTCACTTACTACTGAGACCACTGTGGGAGGGGGAGCGGGTCACTATTACTACTGAAACCACTGGGGGAGGGGGTCACTATTATTACTGAGACCACTGGGGGAGGGGGTCACTATTATTACTGAGACCACTGTGGGGGGGCCACTATTACTACTAAGACCACTGGGGGGGCACTATTACTACTAAGACCACTGGGGGGGGGTGTCACTATTACCATTGTAGTGGGGGTGGGTGTCACTATTACCATTGTAGTGGGGGTCAGCATTACTACTGAGACCACTGTGGGGGGGGGGGGTCACTATTACTACTCAGACCACTAGGGGGGGGGTCACTATTACTACTGAGACCACTGTAGAGGGGGGTCACTATTACTACTGAGACCACTTTGGGGGGGTCACTATTACTATGGTAGTTGCCGTTTGGTTGCATAAGGCATATTTTTCACATGCATAATAGTATATATTGTGATAGACATGATGATTATTTATAAAATGTCTATCGATTTGTATAACCCAAGTGTATTATGCTATTGTAATGACTTCAGCCTAATGTGGAACTCTGCTGCATAAGGAAAGAGTTAAATCACAGTGTTATATACAAGCAATATATATATATATATATATATATATATATATATATATATATATATATATATATCTATCTTGGATGAATCCCCAGCTCTGCCCCCCACGCTGAAACTTCTACAACAAAGGAATTCCTTCAGCCTGAGCACATGTTGATAAGACTTGCCACATACACAGAAACTGCTTAAGGTTGCCTGCATAGAGGGCTATAGTGTTATGTGTATATCCTGTGTTCAATACTGAGTGTTTACCTAGGCCCCCTTCCTCTCCTCACCCAGGCTAGTTAAACAATGATTCATCACTACACAGAGCTGACTTCAGCTAGGACAAAAGTCCATACTACATCAGCATTTGGAGAGGGTGGGCAGAGAGGTGGGGGATGCTATATGATCCG
This sequence comes from Eleutherodactylus coqui, assembly GCF_035609145.1. Classification (NCBI taxonomy): domain Eukaryota; kingdom Metazoa; phylum Chordata; class Amphibia; order Anura; family Eleutherodactylidae; genus Eleutherodactylus; species Eleutherodactylus coqui. Next base: position 516,304 of record NW_027102355.1, read on the forward strand.
ACGAATGAGAATCTTATATGTTACTGATGTAATCTGTTGCACGCCCATTGAAGGGCGGTTGTCATGTGTTATAATAAAAAGCCTGAGCCTCTACACATTGTATGGGAAGACAGATCCCTTAGGGAAGTTTAAAATAAGGGGTATGGTAGATGCAGCCGAATGGAAGCCTTCACTTAGTCCCGTGCCCATAATTAACCCCCTCCGCCGTAAGATAAAGACCTTGACGAACATGATGATCATAGCCGACCCTACCTTTTGAGGACACCTTGACAGTAGCGACTGGCTACTCTGACCAGAATCTCTGGTTGGAGTTGATGAGGTACAATGCTAACAGGAGCAACAAGTCTAACTGTTGCATGTGCGGTAGTGCCCGACTACACTCGGGGATGGTCCCCCTAAATCTCCCTGTAGATGCTGAAGAGTGGTTTATTAGTCTCTTCACGAACATTTCCGCTAATTACACTGTCCGTGAGAAATGGAAGAAGGAATACTCTATAACTACTTAAGTGTTTTGCACCGGAGAGAGTATTACTGACTACCCTGGAAACTACACCTGCCAGGCAATTAGGCAGGGTAGAGGGAGATTTTTGGGGAACTCACCAATATTTCCCTTGTTTAAAAAAGGATGAAGAGCCAGTTCCGATAATGCCAACCACATACGCTACCAAAGGAAAGGAGAAATGTACTAGTACTGCGCCTGCCCCGATCTCCTAAGATGGATTGTCAGTGGAATTCCCATTTGCCAAGGGATAGTGCAGAAGACCTTAGGTTCCGGCGAGGGCACACCCTGTGGGGTGTTAACTTGTACAGATAGAGGGTATGGATGCCCGGAAATGAGCCCAGGGAATCCATGGCCTCCCTCTGAGGTGAGGTAGGGATCCCCCCCCTCCTAGGAGTAGGGACTTACGGGCAGTGGGAAAACCCTGACGCAAGGGTGAGGCGACCTGGACGTGTTCACCATTAGGACTATCTCCAGGAGGGACATTGGTGTGGGTGAAGATTAGGGAGTCCCACGCCGTGCGTACCTGTGCATACTACTAGTATTGTAACATTATACTAGAGCGAGAAGAGAGACCCCTGGTGGTAGTTTTGATCTACACGTGTACATTGACGTCATAGGATAGCCAAGGGGGGTACCTGACAAGTTTTAAAAAAATAGAGACCAAGTTAAAACTAGATTCGAGTCCATTTTCCTGATCATTAGGGTAAATAAACGTTGATTGGATTAATTATGTTTATTATAATTAGCAGTGGTTTATAAATTATACTAGAGTCGCCTTATAGGGACTAGTCGACCAATAGGACCTACCTCGACTATGACTTTTCAAAATAGAATGACCTTAGATATGACTTTAGCTAAAAAGGGGAGTGTCTGTAAGATGATAGGGGAGACTTGTTGTACCTACATCCTAGACGACACGTGACCCGCGGGTAAAGACGCACTTGCCATTAAGAAGCTGACCGCACTAACTAAAAAGAGCTAACTTTTGGGACCAGCACTCGCCATGGATGAGCGGGTGGTAAAGGATCCTGGCACAGACGGGCGTTGCTGTTGTATGTGAACTGATGGTTATCTTTTCTGTTCTAGTCTGCTGTGTTATCCCCTGTGTCAGAGAGACCTGTGAAACTGATGCTGGAAAAGCCGCTCCCACCATGAGTTTGCTGGATGCATCCCCAGAAGGAGTGGACAAGTCCTACACCCCCTTGAAGACTCTAAAACGAACCTTCAACGCGCTCCAGTTATAGGCTCACGCGCAGAGAACTGTGAAAATTAGATAGAGAGTTAGAGGATAGACATTTTAAGGGGGGATTGTGATAGACATGATGATTATTTATAAAATGTCTATCGATTTGTATAACCCAAGTGTATTATGCTATTGTAATGACTTCAGCCTAATGTGGAACTCTGCTGCATAAGGAAAGAGTTAAATCACAGTGTTATATACAAGCAATATATATATATATATCTATATATATATATATATCTATCTTGGATGAATCCCCAGCTCTGCCCCCCACGCTGAAACTTCTACAACAAAGGAATTCCTTCAGCCTGAGCACATGTTGATAAGACTTGCCACATACACAGAAACTGCTTAAGGTTGCCTGCATAGAGGGCTATAGTGTTATGTGTATATCCTGTGTTCAATACTGAGTGTTTACCTAGGCCCCCTTCCTCTCCTCACCCAGGCTAGTTAAACAATGATTCATCACTACACGGAGCTGACTTCAGCTAGGACAAAAGTCCATACTACATCAGCATTTGGAGAGGGTGGGCAGAGAGGTGGGGGATGCTATATGATCCGACGAATGAGAATCTTATATGTTACTGATGTAATCTGTTGCACGCCCATTGAAGGGCGGTTGTCATGTGTTATAATAAAAAGCCTGAGCCTCTACACATTGTAGAGACTCTCCCAGTTTTAGACCAGCACTTGTGTCTGATCTGGTTCGATGATGTGTGCACACGATATAATTCGGAAGCGACAAAATACCCCAAAGCCTGCTGGAGAAAATCATAATCCAGAACAATATAGCTTGTACTTTGCATTGCAGAATGTTGTTTGTACTTATATTTCATCATAGCCTGAGCTTATGCAAGGTTCTGCAATTATAAGGGTTAAAGGGGTTGTCCCGCGCTGAAACAGGTTTTTTTTTTTTTTTTCAATAGGCCCGTTCGGCGCGAGACAAACCCGATGCATGTATTAAAAAAAAAAATCGGATAGTACTTACCCGAATCCCCGCGCTCCGGTGACTTCTTACTTACCTTGCTAAGATGGCCGCCGGGATCTTCACCCACGGTGGACCGCAGGTCTTCTCCCATGGTGCACCGTGGGCTCTGTGCGTTCCATTGCCGATTCCAGCCTCCTGATTGGCTGGAATCGGCACACGTGACGGGGCGGAGCTACGAGCGGACCCATTCAGAAGGGAGAAGACCGAACTGTGCAAGCGCGTCTAATCGGGCAATTAGACGCTGAAATTAGACGGCTCCATGGAGACGAGGACGCTAGCAACGGAGCAGGTAAGTGAATAACTTCTGTATGGCTCATAATTAATGCACGATGTACATTACAAAGTGCATTAATATGGCCATACAGAAGTGTATACCCCCACTTGCTTTCGCGGGACAACCCCTTTAAACTGTACAGAAGAGATGTGATTTTACCAAGCAGATCTTCAGCAAGTTTTGCAGAGTGCATCAGTTTTTGCAAAACTAAATTCTAGCAGTTTTTTGCAAGGCATCACAATCCCCGGGAATGTGGGAGGAGCCAGACGCCAGGCACCAGGCAGAGTAGAGTTGCTTGTGAGATGGGGGAGAGAGAAGAACAACCTGGCAGGTGAGTGCAAAAACCAGAGACCCAGAATCTTCACCCACCCTGCCATGTTTTCTTTGTGCGCAATATGCAATGAATAGAACGCCTTGATTTCAATGGGTTCGTTCACGTGCGCATATCTTGCGTGCAAATTTTCAAACAAAATCCGCTGCATGCTCTATCTTCCTGTGGATTTGCACAGGCAAATAGCAGATATAGAACTATTAGACTTAATTACCCATTTCAATGAATAGGAGTATGGTTGCATGTTGGTTTTGCTGCGCAAATGCACACAATTTGTGCACACAAGTAGTAAAGTAAGACATGCATTTGCACATACAAGTATGCAACATAAATTCTGCAAATATGTGGCGTAAATGCGCACATAATTGCACTCGTGCCCATGTGATAACTTGAATAAGCTTAGTCCTCGTGGCTCTAAATCTATCGCCTTTGATGTGTTAAGCCCCTGTCTGCTGGAGAGTCATGTGTGCTGGCATCAGAAATGATGGCAGCAAGAATCTTGGGGTGTGTTGAGGGGCATTTTATGCTCAGTTTGCATCCTGAATGTAAGGCGAGTGCAAGATTGAGGGATAGATCAGCCTCTTGCAGTCACATCCAAGTCCGGGGACTGGAGAATGTGTACAGGACCTAAGGCTAGCAAGGGTTAGGGTGCGGGCAGACGAGCGTAGGCGTATTTACGTTCGCACGAGCGCAACGTATAATCGCCCGAGAGAACGTTTTTCACCGATCACGAACAGAGCTAGAAAGCGTATTTTCGGTTGTTCCTACTTTGCAAACTATCTTTTCGGCCATCGAATATGCGTTGGCGCGTATTTCGGTCGCATATGTTCCGTTTTTTTTTCGGGTTGCCGTTTTTACGCGCCGTAAAATCGCCCATGTGAACGAATACATTCGAAACCATTGCCTCAGATGGTCACGTATATACGTTTGTTCGCAAAAACGCGCCGTTTATGCGCTCGTGTGAACGCACCCTTAGAGAAAGAAGGCCACTTTATTTCCAATCAGCACCACTCTTGTCTGTTTTGCAGTGCATTCCCATTCAAGTTCATGGGCCTAATCTACAGTATCAGTCATAGTGCAGGGTCATAGACAATGAATGGGCTGTTTTGTTTTTGTTTTGCTTTGTTTGGGGGGGGGGGGGGACACAACATCTTTTCTAACCCTGGATAACCATTTTAAGATCTACTGTTTTCCTTATGATTGTGCAAAGAAATCTAACAGGTGGCATTGCTACCTTTCAAGGTAAGTGCATGACTACTATAAAGTCTGGTGTTTATCAGTAGCATTAGGTTATAAGGCAGGGGTGTAGAATCTGTGGCCCAGGATGGCTATTAATGTGGCACACAAAGGGGAGGCTGCATCTGGAGGAGGCGAGGCCGCAGGTGGTCCCTGGCAGTGGCATTGCGGTACCTGGCATTTGCTGTGACTGAGTTACTCCAGGTCCAGTGTGATTCTCCTTGTCCTTCCAAGTCCTGACTGCTGCCAATCCAGTAATAAGGTGAGGACGAGAGACGTGGTCTCATAGTGGACGGCCAACGCTGTGTTCCCTGTTGTCAGAAATGGGCCCATGGCTGTAAACTGCATGCGAGTCTGCACAGGCTTCTGTGTCTAGGCTTGCATGCATGGCCTTGCAGCAGCGGGGGTTATTTGGAGGATGATTGGGGTTGTGTGAAGGACTGTGGAGGTTGATGGAAGCTGTATGGAGTACTGTGGAGGACTATGGGAGTTATGTGGAGGATGATGGGGGTTGTTAGGATGACTGAAGATTAGGATTATTATGGGAGGATTTTTTTACTTATCTGTGATGGCAGATATCACGAAAATTATGCACAGATCTGTTTTGTTTATCAGATTTTGTTAGTGATTGTGTATTTACTGTTCGCCCGAAGACAACTCCTCTTCTCTGCCCCAGAGATGCCAAAAGGTTTGACAATCCTGTTAATAAGTTTTGTTATGTGGTAATGTAATATTGCAGGCTGGCGAGACCCTGCTGTAAGTGAAAAGGAAGTTGAATTTGTTGCCCGGTGGGGTATATAAGGAAGATGTACATCACAGCATGGGGAGTTTCTTTCGGTGAAGCTTTTAGCGAAGTACAAAGTAATGTACATGGAGGACAAGACACACTGCTGCCTGTGGTTGACCGGCGTGAAGTCCAGCAGACCTCTTTACATGTAGCTGAGAAGAGTCCAGGACTTAAGAGACTTGGCGTTGCCCAGGTATATCAGTGGGGCGGACGTCACAGCATGGGGTACTGAGTTTCTAGGAGTGAAGCTTTTCGCAAAGTATGCAGTAGTGTAAATAGAGAAGACGCACTGCTGTTTGCAGTAGTCCGGCGTGAAGTCCAGCAGACCTGACCTCTTTATGTGTCGCTTCGCAGAGTCATGACTTAGCCTGGTTGCACACGAGCGGGTCAGATTCTGCTGCGGGCACCCTGTTCCCAGCTGGCATTTAACCCTTTTCAATCCAATTTGTATCCTGGTTTTCCTAGGTTGCTTACTCTTTTTCTGCCGTTATATAAACGGCGCTATCTGCTGGCTAAAGCTAGTACTGAATTAGTTGACATGTTGGATAGGCTCCGACAGCAGAAAGGGCTGGCAATATACAGTAAGACAACCCCGACTGACGTCTTTCAACATCGGAGCTGTATAGCCTTAAATCATAATGTCTTCAGATGTCAGACAGTGGATTGGAAAGGGTTAAAGGTACCCATCATTCCTTCTTCTCTTCTGTACTGCAGATTCTGCTGTGGGCAACCTTTACCCATCTGGCATCCACGCATACGTCTCATTTCTTCTTCTCTTCTGTACCTCGGATTCCGCTGCGGGCACCTTGTTCCCAGCCGGCATCTGCGGGTACCCATCATTCCTTCTTTTCTTCTGTACTGTGGATTTTGCTGCGGGCACCCTGTTCCTGGCTGGCACCCACACGCAAGTCTCTTTTTTTTCTTGTCTTCTGTACAGCAGATTCCGCTGCGAGCATCCTGTTCCCGGCCAGTATTCACGGGTATCTCTCATTTCTTCTCTTCTGTAGTGCGAATTCCGCTGCCGAGACCCTGTTCCCAGCTGGCATCCACACGTACCTCATTTCTTCTCTTCTGCAGTTCGGATTCCTCTGTGGGCACACTGTTCCCAGCTGGCATCCACGCGTACCTCATTTCTTCTCTTCTGTACTGCGGATTCCACTGCGGGCACCCTGTTCCCGGCCAGCGTTCACACGTACCTCTCATTTCTTCTTCTCTTCTGTACAGCGGATGGCCCGCATGGCTCGCCGTCTTCAATGGAAGCCGTTCGCGCACAATCTGTTTAAAAATAGAGAATGTTGCAAATTTTCCACCGCAAGCGGAAACAAATCACAATTGATTTCCGCTCGTGTGCAGAAAAAGCGCTTTTCCATAACATGCTATGGAAGTTATTTGCTGCAGATGCCTGCTCCGGATTCCGCGATTCAAATACGGTTGTGCAGCCGGCCTTATTAAGTGTACCAGGTGATTGTATCTTCATCCTACCGAGGTAGATGAAAGCGTTTCCCTGGCTGTCAGCCTGACCGAAACGTGATTACCTGCCTGCAGCAATTAAAGTTTGCTCAGTGAGCCCCTGCCATCTGCAGGTATGTTTTATCCACCTCTGGAATATTCCTACTTCTGGACCCAGTTCCATCCACCACCCAGTCTACATGGTCAGACCCCCATTACACTCCAATAGGGCCTGTGCATAGGATGGGCGTACCCATGAGTTACATACAGACACTTTCAGCCGTGTGCCTTATGTAAAGGTGTCAGTCCTACCTTGTGCACCACAGTCTAGGATTCTTTTTGCACTATGGAATTTATGCCCGCCTGATACTTCAGTGCGCGACTCGGTATGTCTCTAATGCTTGAAGAAAAGGAAATGCACATTACCTAGAAGGAAAAAAACCTACCTGCCTGAAGGCCTAAAGCAATGTGTGAAGGTTGCCCAGACAACAGATGGAAGGTCCAGATTAAACAGGTATTACCACATTAGAAACAAAGGTCACCCAAACCTTCAGGTTATCATTAGGTATATTACCGTATATACCGGCGTATAAGACGACTTTTGAACCCCGAAAAATCTGCTCTGCAGTCGGGGGTCGTCTTATGCGCCGGTAATACAAAAAAAAAAAAGTGTAAAAAAAAAAAATTTTATTACTCACCTCCCCCGGCGTTCTGTCGCGCTCCGGCAGGATGTCGCTCGCTCTGGCAGGCTGTCGCTCGCTCCTCGTCCCCGCCGCAGCATAGCTTTCTGAATGCGGGGCTTGAAATCCCCGCTTCCAGAAAGCTAATACACACGCCGGCAGCCATGACAGCATTGAATGGCTGTGATTGGCTAAAGCACACGTGGCTTCAGCCAATCACACTATTCAATGACATCATTGAATGGCTGTGATTGGCTGAAGGCGCACGTGTTAGCAATCACACCCATTCAATGATGTCATTGAATAGTGTGATTGGCTGAAGCCACGTGTGCTTTAGCCAATCACAGCCATTCAATGATGTCATGGCTGCCGGCGTGTGTATTAGCTTTCTGGAAGCGGGGATTTCAAGCCCCACATTCAGAAAGCTATGCTGCGGCGGGGACGAGGAGCGAGCGACAGCCTGCCGGAGCGAGCGACATCCTGCCGGAGCGCGACAGAACGCCGTGGGAGGTGAGTAATAAAATTTTTTTTTTTTTCTCCACTGAATACCGGCGTATAAGGTGACATTTGGGGGGTCGTCTTATACGCCCCGTCGCCTTATACGCCGGTATATACGGTATATGGAAAAAGCAGCCGGACTCTCCATAAATAGAAAGCTATATCGCTCTAAATAAAACTAAAAGTCGAATGGATTAAAGCAAGGTGATTGGGTAAAAAGGCTAAACATGGACTTTTTAATAGACATGAAACCGTAGCCATGAAATATACAGAAAATACTCCAACACACAGATTAGCCAGAAGAGAAATACAGCTGCAGAATCCAACTAGTCTGCCCCGTTTTCCCCATCAGTCCTGTGATTTGGTTTCTGTCCTTTTTGATGGGTTTGTCATTGATGTTTTTACACCCTTGGTAAAGTGCTTATCACATGGGGAGGAAGCTGTTTTTTTCAGTGTAAAACAATTTTCTCTGATCTTCTAAAGTTACCTTGTGCCCCCCCCTTATTTTTGGTTTACCAGCTGTAGAAAGAGAACCAACTATCATTCAATCCCTTCAAGGGTTTGGTTGGAGCCTTCCCGTATGTCCTACGGGACATCATAAAATGGGGACCTTCCACTTGTGACAGCCCTCACTAATGGGCCAAAGCAGAGCGGTACGAACTACGCTGGTCGTAATACTACAGAAGGACCTATATGGCTGGCCACAACTTCCCCTAGAGCTAACTGTGGATCACTGGGGGTTTCAGAAGGCAAACCGGATCACTGCGCCATTTTCATTTTAAAGGATGTTGTCACGGCAACACAACCTGTTTAATGTAATGAAAGGTTTCAGTCCTGTCCCCTCTGTCTACAGTATATTTAGTTCCTCAAACTAAGGGCTTATTCACACAAGCACATTTGCGCAGTGTATGCAACACGCAGTGAATAGAACCCATTGATTTTAATGGGTTCGCTCACAAGTGTATTTTGCGTGCGCATTTCATTTTCCCCCTAAAAAAATATACAGCATGTTCTATTTTCATGTGTATTATTCAATGTGCGCATTGGTTTCAATGTGTTTTTCTCTCAGCGATGCTGCGAGATTGAGAAATCTTTGGACAATTCCTCACATGGAATCACCAATTAGTTTCTATGAGATCGTTAAAAAAATGGTCTTACACTCACATGCCATGTGGTGTGAATGAGAATGCAATGTGATCTGTTGGGTTTTTGGACTTTTGCTAGTGACGATTGGGTTAGAAGAGGAAGAGTTCCTATTTTTGTTGAGTACGAGTACTTTCTCTCCCTTCAGCCAATTGTTTCTAATGTTTTTGTTATCAGTGTCCATCCATCCTTGTGTTAGCATTCAACACTGGCTCAGACTACAATATTTTAATGAGATTTAGGGTGCCTGTCCACGGGCGTGATTTGCCGGTGAATCACGTCCTCTGAAGCTTTCCATAGCCACTGCTATGGAAAGCGCCGGCCCCCTGTCCACGAGCGGAGAATCATTGCGATTCTCTGCTCGCGGCGGGCAATTCGTAGCATGCTGTGAATTGGCTCGATTCTCCGCAGTCAGCCTATCTATCAGATAGGGCTGACCGGCGGAGATTCGGCAGCAGCCCCTGCTCTCGGGCGGCGGCTCCCGCGGCAGGGCTTCGCCACAGGATACCGCAACACCGTGGACAATTTAGATTTGTATATATGAATAGTTTTTTTCTCAGTGATAGAAAAAAAAAAACAGCGTGCCAATGCATTATTGCTGCCACATGGATATGCAGATACCGGCTGGTGATCGGCCCATACAGCTTTATTTATACTACACTATTTGGAAGAACATGGACAATTGTACAGAACAAACACTTTTTCCTCGTGTCACCCCAATTTTCTTATAGATTGTAAGTCTTGAGAGCAGCGCCCTCAGTCATTATTCAATTTTGATTTAGTTTTACAGCTTGTGAAGTGCTGCAGTAGAAGTTGGCGCTATATAAATTATTATTAATAAAAAAACATGGAAATTGCTTTGTGAAAGTAGAAAATAGCTGAACTGAAGCAACCAATGCCAGGCGGCTTCTGCCAAGCAAAATAAAAGTCATGGGATGTACTAAACAGGCCTAGTAATGAGAGCATAGTTTTACCTTTCTTTGTCTTAGTAATACATTATCCGCAATACTTTGCGTAGGTAATAGAGATGAGCGAGCACCAAAATGCTCGGGTGCTCGTTACTCGGGACGAACGTTTCGCGATGCTCGAGGGTTCGTTTCGAGTAACGAACCCCATTGAAGTCAATGGGCGACCCGAGCATTTTTGTATATCGCCGATGCTCGCTAAGGTTTTCATTCATCCAGAAATGTGTTACAATAAAAATATATACCGGCGTATAAGGCGACGGGGCGTATAAGACGACCCCCCAACTGTCACCTTATACGCCGGGAATACAGCGGAGCAAAGAATAAAAATCATTACTCACTTCACCGATGCTTCTGCGGTGCTGCTGCAGGCTGTCGCTCCCTCCTGGTCCCCGGCAGAGCATTGCTTTCTGGACGCAGTGGTTGAAATCCCCGCCTCCAGAAACACACGTGCCTTCAGCCAATCACAGCCATTCAATGACATCATTGTCATTGGCTGTGATTGGCTGAAGGCACGTGTGTTTCTGGAGGCGGGGATTTAAAGCCCTTCGTAGAGAAAGCAATGCTCTGCCGGGGACCAGGAGGGAGCGACAGCCTGCAGGAGCACCGCAGAAGCACCGGTGAAGTGAGTAATGATTTTTATTCTTTGCTCTGCTGTATTCCCGGCGTATAAGGTGACAGTTGGGGGGTCGTCTTATACGCCCCGTCGCCTTATACGCCGGTATATATTTTTATTGTAACACATTTCTGGATGAATTGCAGGGAAGGGCTTATATATTTAAGCCCTTCCCGACAATTCATCCCGCGATCGCCGGCAGCCCATTGCTTTCAGTGGAACCTGCTGTATTGCCGGCTCCATTGAATTCAATGGGCAAACATCGTTCTTCTCTGCCACAGCTGTTACAGCTGTGCAGAGAAGAATGATTTGTCTTCTATATGTTCTCAATGGGGTCGGCGCTGCTGCCGCCGGCCCCATTAAGCGCATATAGAGAAGAGAACAGGAATCGCAGATCGCACATAGGTGCGATCTGCGATTTCTATGGCCTAAGAAGGACCGTTGGGGTTCTTGAAGCCTAAAATAACTCCTAACGGTCTCCCTATAGCAGCAGCACTTTCCCTGATTTATGTCAGAAGGCATCTGTGGCGAGCCGCGGGAGGGCAGATTTTAATACTCGGGTGACACCTAATCTCGCCAGCCACTCACTGCAGGGGGGTGGTGTAGGGCTTGAACGTTGCAGGGGGAAGTTGTAATGCCTTCCCTGTCTTTCTATTGGCCAGAAAAGCGCGCAACTTTCTCAGGGAAGAAAATGAAAGTAACCCGAACACCGCGTGGTACTCGTTACGAGTAACGAGCATCTTGAACACCCTAATACTCGAACGAGTATCAAGCTCGGACGAGTATGCTCGCTCATCTCTAGTAGGTAACTAATTAATGGCTATATTCTTCTTGCCATATAAATTATAGTAAAAAGACTCTTATTGTAATTGCCTCACAGAATAACATTTTTGCCTTCTTCTCTGACATTACAAACACTCCATGATAATTGGTCATACTAGATTGACTTTTTATATCTTTACATTAGTGATGATGCAACTGTATAAAACAGAATATGTACCGTGTTTCCCCCAAAATAAGACACTGTCTTATATAATTTTTGCCCCAAAAGACACACTATTTCCAGGGGGTGTCTTATAATACTCACCTAGTAGATTGTGTTCGGGTCCCTCACGCTGGTCTCTGGCCCTGCTGCAGGCCTCCGTGGACTCCTGGACACTGATAGAGCATTACTTCCTGGTAGCATAGCTTAAATACCCCGCTTCTAGCAAGCAATTGCTCTAATTGGTTCATCGAGCACCACGTCGGCCAATCAGAGCTGGCACTTGATTATAGCCAATCACAGCCATTCATTGAATGACATCATTGAATGGCTGTGATTGGTTAATCGAACGCCGGCTCTGATTGCTTGATGCGGTGCTCAATGAACCAATCAGAGCAATCACTGGCTGGAGGCGGAGTATTCAAGCCCTGCTACCAGGAAGAAATGCTCTGGCGGCGTTCAGGACTACACGAAAGCCTGCAACAGCGCTGCAGCCCAGCAAGAGGGACCCAAATGCCGTCTACTAGGTGAATATTGCTTTTTTTCCCCCCATGTATTGTAGCTAGGATTAATTTTCGAGGGAGGGATTATACTTCAAACAACCCCCTTGCCTCCCAAAAATTAAATCTGGGTAGGGTTTATTATTGGGGTAGGTCTTCTTTTCAGGGAAACGCGGTAGGTATTACTGATGACCCTGATGTATACTTAGACCCACTCATCCCTGCTAAAATAACAAAGGCAATGTTGTTCTTAGGCCTCGTTCACACGAGCGTGGTTTTAGTGCAGATAAGGCGCGTAAAAAAATTGCGACTAACTGCTCAAAAAATAGCATGAACGGGCGATTTCCAGCTATCAAGTCTCCAGCTTAATTAGCAGTGAAATTGCCCATTCACACGATTGGAGCTGCGTGTTGCGTGTTATCCAGCTACCACAGGAGTCTATGGAAACTCCCATACATCACGCACCAAAGATAGGTCAAGTCCTATCTTTTCACGCACTACAGACCTTAGATGCGTGTATTGCAACGGTGCATCTCCTATTTTTAAAGGTTTGTTGCGTGTCTAGATTTCCTTCAGCTAAACGCTTCTATAGGAAACCATTGATTCTATTACATGAGGTTTTTTTTCCACGCGCCTATTCTGCACTAAAACCACGCTCGTGTGAACAAGGCCTGAATCTATGTAGATTCTTAGTAGTTTTTTTCCAGAGCTGTCATCGCGCTATTAGGGCTAATTCACATGGGCATATGCGTACAACACTGTAAGTATACTCCAAAATTGTACGCCCATACACTCTGCTGGCAGAGATTGTGTAGGGCTGCGAATCTGATGTCACGGACATGTACAGTGTGGTTTTTATTTTTCCTTTTGAAATACCCGCCCTGTTCTGTATTGACAGCGTTTCATATGCACCCAATTCAAGGACTGCGTTTGATACGCGGAGAAATAGAACAAGTTGCAATTTCTCCTGCGTGTCAATACGCAGTGACCACACGCAGGTGTGAATGGAAGAGTGAAAGTCCATAGATTTTTATTGCCTCCGTTCACCGTGTGTTACATACAGGAAATATGCGTGCGTAATACACAGTGACAATACACCCGTGTGAATGAGCCCTAAGTGTGATAAGAAAGATACAACCACAGTCGACCATTTTAAATGCTTTGGAGACGAGTCCCTGTGTTACTCAAGTCACTGGCCGCATACAAACCACTGTCCTGCTCCATCTCCCCTCTCCACTACACTTTTTTAAAGGTTATTTTCACATGGGCGATAAAATTGCGCAATGCGAGTGAAAACGCAGAATTAGGAAACCCATGCTTTTCAATGGTTTCATTCACATCTGCGATGTTTTCTCTCATGCGATGTTGCAAGATTTAGAATTTGCTGCCTGCCCTATCTTTTTTTTCCCAATGGAGCTTTCGTTTTATCGCATTGCAACATACGAACTTGTGATTTTTGTGTGATGCAATACGTTTTTAACATTAGACACCTCTGATGTCTACCGCAAGAGAAAATTGCAAGCGGCAGCGATGCAATGTGAGATTATTTGTCAGGAAAAGCATCGCTGATGCTTAATCATCTCATGGGCACGTATGCAATATTGCCGCGATATTTTCGTGGCGATATCTCACTCGCCCGTGTGGAACTAGCCCGAGGGGGTTTTCCCTCCAAGTTACCCTTTTAGAAGTGTGATTCTCACCTCCTTTTATGATGTTTCCTGTGATGGGTTTATGACTTTATGGGGTTAGTCAAACGAGCGTATGCGTATACACGTTCGCCTGTACGCAACGTATATTTGCATGAATGAATTTTTGACACAATGGACTCCCGACTGTTATTGGCATTTTTAAAGATATTCACCCCGGACACTGCAGCACGCATGTAAAAAACACGCTGAAGCAATTGCTGGCAACATTTGGAAGAAATGCTCGGAATGGTAATGAAATGCCTAATTAGGGCGAGCTGTCTTTTCCAAGCGTTGTACGCAGGGTAACTGCCCCCCCCCCCTTTTCCATCTATGGCAGCTTGCTGTGTTACACAGCGAAAGTATAAAATATACGGCCGTGAAAGATGGAGGACGTCTTATTTTTTCTCACGTAAATATTTTGCGCGGAAAAAAAGACGTTCCTCTGAACGCAAATGCATTGCTTACTCGCGTTATTTGTGCGACTTTTGTGTGCGGAAATGCCTTCGCAAATACAGTCATTTGAAGGAGGCCTCAAAAGGGAGGGAAGTCATTTTGGTAGCGCACAGGAAGGAGAAGTTGCACTATCTTTGGGCAAAAGTAGACAAAAAGAGTGAGACATGGTGGACATGCTGTACGCCTCTCCTCTGGAAGGCATTACCCATACCCAGCGACAACGGTTATTCTCAAAAGGGCTGGTGGTAAACTAAATATCGCTGAGCCAGCTATAAGAAAGGAAGGTTTGGAGAACCGGAATTCCTGTATCGAGCCTCAGGCATCCTCAGGTCGGTCTCACATGACCGGATTTAGATTGCGGAATGCGCAATACTCACCCACGCAGATGATCTGCGGTATTCCGCATCCATTAACAAGAATAGAGCAGTAGCATGTCCATTCACATGAGCGTAAATAAAATCGAAGTACGATCCATTCTTGTGTGAATTCCACACGGATGGCTTCCATTGAAGTCAATGGAAGACGTCCGACCCACAGCCCATCCGAATAGATATTGCGAATAGGTCACTGGTACCCGCGTCATCGCCTAGTGACGGCGCGGGAAGAACAAACATTTGAAAAAAAAATTGTGCTGCACATGACCGACGGCAGCTCGCGGCAGCCACCTGCAGTACAGATAAACGACGATAAGAAAAGGTATTCGCGGATGCTGGCTGCGGTCAGGGCCGGATTCCGCAGCAGGCACCCGCATGCGAAATCCGACCCATCCGTGTGGGACCGGCCAAAATAGAGTGACTTTCCTTACTTCTGAGTTTTGGGTTTGGGAGATTCGGATTCCCCAGAAAGGATGGAGACGCGGATGTCAAGCCAAGGCTGAGTCTGAACAAACACTACTCCAACTGGGCAACCCTCCTCCCAGGGACTGTGCCCATCCTGAACCAATGCCTGGCCCACCACAACACTCTCAGTCACATTTTATGCTTACTGAGTACATAAGACGATGACCCCTATCCTCTGATGAAGGAAAGCCCAAGAATGCAAATGAATTCAAGAGTTTTCCAAATATTTCATTGAAGGGCAAAAAGACTCAGACTGTGGTGAAAGTAGAAGATTCTTCAATAATATCTTTTCTAGCTTTAATACATTATTTAAAGTACTGAAAAATAGAAATCATTTTTACCGTTGCACAAGATAAAATAACGTACCTTAAATGCCATTTGGATAGTATGCTCAGAATTGGCAGGATGGCAGAGGATTGCTATGCCGATCACATACTCTCTGAAGTCTATGGTGCCATCTTTGTTCTGTAACAGAGAAAAGAAGAAATTAAATACAGTTGAGTTAACCCCGTAAAGGACGCAGCCTTGTTCGATACTTAAAGACACAACGGTTCTTTGGGATTTTCTATTTTAAAAGCCATATTTTTTTTCTTCTGTCGGCATATAGCAGTATGAGGGCTTTTACAGACTAGCGTTTTTTTTTCTCCAAATGTCAATGGGACTTTCTAATGTTAAAATCACAATCGCACAAAAATCGCAACAACGCAAACTTGCGATTTTAACATTGGAAACTCCCATTGATATTTGGAAAAAAAATGCAGCGAAATTGCAGTGAGAAAAAGAAGCCGCTAGTGGGTAAAAGCCCTGAGGGCCTGTTTATTGTATGGCAAGCTGTAGTTTTTTTTTTTATTGGTACCATTTTGGGGTACTTACGTATTCTATAATTTATTAATTTTTTTGGTAGGGGATAGAGTAAAAGAACACATCAGCCTTTTTTATGGCATTCACTATCTAGTATAAATGAGGCCATTTTCACATGGCCAAGAGAATCAAGCAAAGACTTGTGCAGTGCGGGGCACAAAAATATGAACCCCATTCTTTTGAATGGGGTCATAACCAAAAGCGATTTTATCGTGCATCGCATTGCACCGCGATGAGATCCCGGGAAACAAATCGCGGCACGTCCTATCTTTGGGCGTGCCCTCTCATCACATGGGGCCGGCGGCAGCAACACACCACGTACTAGGTGCACGCAGGGCGATGTGTGGTCTCCCCATTAAGAACAATGGTAGACACTCCGCAATCCATCGCCGCGGTCTTGATATAAAAACGCTTCAAATCTGCGAAAAAGTCGCATGTTGGCGAGTACGATATTGGACCATGATTCACAGCCCAATATTGCACTCGCCCGTGTGAAGTTAGCCTAACACAGCTTTTTTTTCTGCAGGTCGATACAATTACCACAATATCAAAATTATAATTTTTTTAGGGTTTTTCACAATGAAAACCTTTTCCCCATGGATGGAGCTTTAAGGACGTAACGATTTTTGGCTGATTTTCACCTCCATTCTTCAAAAGCCGTAGCTTTTTATTTTTTCGGCGACGCGGCCGTATAAGGGCTTGTTCTTCGCGTGGCGCACTTTAGTTTTTATTAGTGCCATTTTTTTCGGTACATAGACTATATTGTAAGGCTTAAGGGACAGTTAGGAGGGAAAGCCTCATGGGATCTGGGAGCTTTATGTACATGATGGATGGATGATATGTCACCCTCCATGGAGGAGGTTTTCTGGTTAACCAAGATATGTTACAAAGGTCATTACTGGGTCAGATGAGATGGAAGAGAGTGAGTTCTGCCCAGTGATGGACTGGTTGGCAGCGGCAGATGATTGGCTGAAGAAAAATGGCGGGAAATGGCTGTGGTTGTCAGGCAGAATCAGGTGGCCTGACCGTGGCTGGTGATTGGCCCAGAGGAACAAACAGAGGAGCAGCAGTGAGATATGGAGGTGCAGAGATGTGGGGCCATGATCTGGAAAGGAAGCAGCACCCAAGTAACAGTTCCCTGTTTGGATGGGGAGGAATAGTTTCACAGATGTCTGGAATTCCCTGCGCTTCAGCTTAGGACTTGTCAGCAGCGCCGGCCAGGAGGAGCAGAACAGGCAGAGGACATTGTGTGAACGCTTGTATCTGAGGAGGACTTGTCAGTAGAATACCACCAGCGAAACGAATGTGGAAGGAGAGAGACATCTTTTACCTTCATCCGATCGGAGGCAACTGAGACATAGCAGCAGGAACAGTGCCCACTAGATGCCAACACCAGCGGGAACAGTGCCCACCAGATGCCAACACCAGCGGGAACAGTGCCCACCAGATGACAACACCAGCAGGAACAGTGCCCACCAGATGCCAACACCAGCGGGAACAGTGCCCACTAGATGACAAACCAAGTCCTGTGCTGCTGCAGGCACAGCGTACAGGTGAAGCTCTACAAGTTGGTGAGATCTCTGGTACCCAGGTGGTATACCTGGTACGTGTGCATATAAGGACTTGTTTAACCAGTTGGGGGCGATCCGCTCGCCGCTTTTTGTGTTTGTTTTTTTGTGGGCCAGAACCAGGAGTGGCACGGGGTCCGTCCCCTCTGAGGTAGCCACGGCACGAGGGTCCGTCCCCTCTGAGGTAACCACGGCACGAGGGTCCGTCCCCTCTGAGGTAGCCACGGCACGAGGGTCCATCCCCTCTGAGGTAGCCACGGCACGAGGGTCCGTCCCCTCTGAGGTAACCACGGCACGAGGGTCCGTCCCCTCTGAGGTAGCCACGGCACGAGGGTCCATCCCCTCTGAGGTAGCCACGGCACGGTGGTCCGTCCCCTCTGAGGTAACCACGGCACGGTGGTCCGTCCCCTCTGAGGTAACCACGGCACGGTGGTCCGTCCCCTCTGAGGTAACCACGGCACGGTGGTCCGTCCCCTCTGAGGTAACCACGGCACTGGGGTCCGTCCCCTCTGAGGTAACCACGGCACGGGGGTCCGTCCCCTCTGAGGTAACCACGGCACGGGGGTCCGTCCCCTCTGAGGTAACCACGGCACGGGGGTCCGTTCCCTCTGAGGTAACCACGGCACGGGGGTCCGTTCCCTCTGAGGTAACCACGGCACGGGGGTCCGTTCCCTCTGAGGTAACCACGGCACGGGGGTCCGTTCCCTCTGAGGTAACCACGGCACGGGGGTCCCTCACCTCTGAGGTAACCACGGCACAGGGGTCCCTCACCTCTGAGGTAACCACGGCACGGGGGTCCCTCACCTCTGAGGTAACCACGGCACGGGGGTCCCTCACCTCTGAGGTAACCACGGCACGGGGGTCCCTCACCTCTGAGGTAACCACGGCACGGGGGTCCCTCACCTCTGAGGTAACCACGGCACGGGGGTCCCTCACCTCTGAGGTAACCACGGCACAGGGGTCCCTCACCTCTGTGGTAACCACGGCACGGGGTCTGTCACCCTCTGAGGTAACCACGGCACGGGGTCTGTCACCCTCTGAGGTAACCACGGCACGGGGGTCCCTCACCTCTGAGGTAACCACGGCACGGGGGTCCCTCACCTCTGAGGTAACCACGGCACAGGGGTCCCTCACCTCTGTGGTAACCACGGCACGGGGTCTGTCACCTCTGAGGTAACCACGGCACGGGGTCTGTGGTTGAGGCGGCTGCTGCTGTTAATCAGATCGGTTTTATAATTACTTGTTATTTTATAACTGTTACTTTCATATAAAGAATCAGAATAGAATGATGATAGCCAGAGGAAACAAACATTTTTTATAAATCGGGGCACCGCAGTATCTGGGATGCGAGAAGGGGGGTGGGTTTTACATTTAATGGGAATCAAAGTAAAGGGAGCGGTGTGGGTACCGACATGAGGGCTCATATGGTGCCGCTCTCATCCACAGATTGTTGTTTTAGTCAGAAATCAGTACAAATTCCTTGCATCCAGGAAATAGAGAATGTCCTGCAAAAAGGCAAGACTCCAATCAGGCTCTCATGTTGGAAGTAGGCCCGGCTCATTTAAGAAGGCTCTCAGTACATCTTAGGCAGGGGTCACGCGGGACGTATTCCCAGCGGAAACCTCGTGGATTGGCCGCAGCGAAAAACTGCAAGATTTCCGCTGGGAAAGTGCTGCTTCAAGACCCGCGGCACTTAGCCGCATGCTTTTCCGTTATAGAGGAGAGCGCAGCTGCAACAGAAAAAAATATTGACATGCTGCGCCCGGGAAATCTGCGCCGCAGCGCCAGCTTCTGCCGGCTTTGCCGCAACTGATTGGCTCTCCCGTGTGGACAAGATTTTTGACAAATCTCGTCCACATGGCTGGCTAATACCAGGATTAGCGGCCGCAGGCGGACTTGCCACAGAAAAATTCTGGACAAAATTTCCGCGCCAAATCAGTCCTTTGTGAACCTAGCCTTATATGTGCATGAGTGCAAGGGACTCGGCTGTGAAGGGGTTTGATGAGTTAATTTATTTCCTATCCTGAGGTAGTTCCGTTGATCAGGACATAGATGAGGGCAGAGTTGCATGTCATTCCCGGGACGCAGCATGTCAATTTTTTGTCTTCCATTGTGACCCCGCTCCTCTATGGAAAAGCTGGTCGCAACAGAAAAGCGTGCGGCGAAGCTGCTCCAAAACCCGCGGCTTAGTGCAGCTGGTTTTGGAGCTATGCTTATCCAGCAGAAATGTCATGTTTTTTCAATACAGCAAAACCGAGAAATTTCTGCCGGGAATACGTCCCGTGTGACCCCAGCCTTACAGAGTGCGATAGCGCGGGATCTCACGCTATCCTCACGGTGTAACTGTACGCCCTGTGGAGCTAAGTACCATGTCGTGGCAAGGGGTTAATCACTTTTATTACATCTTTTTGGGGGGCGAAATAAACAAAAACATTTTTGACTCCATCTTTTTTTCGTTCCTTTACAAAAAAAAGGGAAAGCACACAAAATACTTGTTTTACATGGATTTAAATTGTTATTTTGCTTCTTTTCTAGGTAGGGTACTTTAACCTATGATTCAATGATTGCTCAGATTATAGGAAAAAAAAGATAACACGCTATGACGACCCATCGGCCCTCTGCAACCGGATGGTAGAGGGCCAATGACATTAAAGAGGGAGCTCACTTCTTTTGTTGGTAGCTTACATTGCGGCCTGTAAAGGGTTAACAGTAGTGATGAGCGAGCATACTCGCTAAGGTCAATTGCTCGAGCGAGCATTGCCCTAAGTGAGTACCTGCCCGCTCGAGACAAAAGGTTCGGGTGCCGGCGGCGGGCAGGGAGCTGCGGGGGAGAGCGGGGAGGAATGGAGGGAAGATCTCTCTCTCCCTCTCTTCCCCCCGCTTCCCCCTGCTGACTGCCGCTACTCACCGCTCCCCCGCGCTGGCACCCGAACCTTGTGTCTCGAGCGGGCAGGTACTTGCTAAGGGCAATGCTCACTCGAGCAATTGCCGTTAGCGAGTATGCTTGCTTATCTCTAGTTAACAGCTGAAATCAAAGTTCTCTGTAATTCCTATGATAGAGGTATTTCCGCTATCCGTTACTGCCCTGCAGTTGGCGCTGACTCAGTCCTGAGCTCTCGCCATCTCATTATGGTACACGTACGGCATTTCGTGCGAACCCCATCCCTACCGTGACATACATATATATATATATATATCATGGGGTGGGAAGGGGTTAAATGAAACGGTTTGACATTTTCAACACTTCACATCCATGTTTACTATTGTAAAAGGGTGTTCTGGTTTCAGAAAATGAATGCTATTCTTTGCATAGTGAAAAGTTGTGCAACTTCACAATATACTTTCTGTATCAGATCTTCAGAGATTTTAAGAACTCAGCTTGCTGTCATTTTAATAAGAAACATTCCAGGTCATGTGATGAACGTCCGTACAGTTATGTGTCTTGTATCTGCCATACACTTGTGTGCCCACCACCACATAACCAGATTTTTACCCCCTAAAAAAGTTTCAATTGAGTGACAGCAAGCAGAGATCTTGACATATGTGAGAAACAGAAAAAAATATTGGAAAATTGCATAACTCTTTTGTTATACAGAAAATAACCTTTATTTTCTGAAGCCGGACTACCCCTTCAGTGTGACAGGGTTTAAGAAATCAAACGTTATCCTTGTGTTGTTACAGAGCCGCTTGGTGTGTAGAGACATAGGAAGCATGCTGGGCAATATAGTTGGCGAGGCAATGTATGGCACCCTTAGGCCCCTTTCACACTGGTGATAGCACTATTGGCGCTACAAAATCGCGTGTACATTTTTTTCTAGAGAGAAATCCCGCATTGAATTGCTGCCGCGTGCGATAAAATGACGCAACGTTTTATCGCAAAAGTCAATGGGACTTTCTAATGTTAAAATCGCATCGCAACACGATAAAACGCAGGCTCACTGGCTCACTGGTTTCAAAATGTGCTTTTTTATTAATGCCTCATGCGAAAATCGTGCGATTTTTGCGGTGTTATACGAGAACATCGGAGACTAATTAGGCTGCCCAGCCGGCTCAATACCATCACGGGTGTATCCCGCGCCAATGTGAACTGGAAAGGCAATGTGGAAAGTACATTAGAATGTGCACATGTTCGCACAACAGCCCACATCGTTTACGGATCGTATTTGTGCACGCATTAGCGCCGTGTATTTGTGGAACAAATTATGCTTCCCCCCCCCATCTGCAAAAAAATTCACACTTATTGAAATGTCTAATTAGGCCGCCTTCACGCGACCGTATGCATTTTTACGTTCGCCCGTACGCACCGTATTATCGCAGATTTGCCACGATTGAGACTCGGACGTTATTTGCGTATTTCATGCCATTCACACAACAGTACCGGATAGGAGCGCGGTTACACTCGCGAGAGGATGTGGTAGCACTCTATTCAGAGCGCAATGACGTCAAGCTCTCGCAGGCGTGAACACGTTATGTGACGGAGCCCTCGGGGGCGCACACAAGTGTCTGTAAAAACGGAGCGTCTTTTATCAAGTGTTTTGCTCGCAGAGCTGCGTTTTTATGCATTTTGTTTTTGTGCGCGTTTGCCCGCGTTTTTACGACGCATTTTGTACAGTAACAATAGGATGTTGTCGCCACGTTTTTTACGCCCCCTATTCATTTCAAAGGGCGATTTAGTGGGCGAAATATGTGCCGAAACGCCGAAAATGGGACACGCTGCGTGTAAAATATGGTGCAAAAACGCTAATGTGAGGCCCCATGAAATATGTAGAGCTTCAGTGCAGAGTAGTACGCGGGCATGAAAAACGTGCGTAATACATGGTATAAAACCGCTTGTGAGGGAGCGGCCCTAACACTGCTTCTCCCCTGTTGTCAGACAATGGCCGCCGATCGCCATAATCAGTGGAATAGAAGGGTCTATATAACAAGATGGCGTCTGCCGGCCTTCTGTACTGTGAACTATTAAGAACTACAGAGCGATTCACTCGCTAGGAAACCCGAATGTTCCTCAGTAACTTCTCCATTTTTGTCTGGCTCCTCATGAGGAAGATGCTGATGCCTGAGGCGGCCCGCAGGCTGTTGCCCCCGGCAACCAATCACAGAGCAGCTTTCGCTTTCCCTCAGCTCTGTTTAGGACAGTTTTTGTTTTATCCCCCTTCATAAATCTCCCGCCATGTCTGTCAGACCATCAACTCTCAGCAACGTGCGCCATTCCCCTGACGTCGTGACACGACCGCTAGACAGGTGTGCGCCACAGACATGTACTCCGGTGAGCATCTCGTGGCAAACGGCTCCATTTAATCAGTGTCAGAATATATCTATGAAGGCTGCGAGACGCGCAAAACTTGTGTGAATATGAATTATGTATTATGTCCATACACACGAGCGATGCTGTGAGGGGGAAAAAACAAAACAAAAACGCAGCAGGTCGTATTTTTTTCCCGCGTTCCTCAGTCTGCCTCGCCCATTGATTTCAATGGGACCTTAAATACGTCGCATGGCTCTCGTGCGATGCGATGATTCCCATTGGAATCAACCAGAAACACTTCTGATCCGCTCTTATGTGTGAGACTCGCACCAGAGGATCGGAATTTCACAGAAGCAATATGAAGCGTTTTTGGCTGAAAGTCGCCTCGCAGCCGCGGAGTAAAAAGTTGATAAGCGTGATATCGGGCCAAAAATTGCGCCCGCCTGTGTGTAACTAGCCTCAGAGACGTGATATGGCGGGAGGCTGCCGCCATCACTGGTGTCACACTAGCAGATGGCCGGCTATATGCAGATTCACATACAAAAGGTCATGGATGCTGCAGGCGCCATTTTCTGCACTCTTCAGAGGGAATGAGGCAAAAGAGTACAAAGTTAGGGCTTAAACAGACAAGCGGATGCACAAATATGCTCACCGCAATGGAGGGTGTTGGTGCATGAACACGTTAGAAGTCTTGTTTACTGTTCAAACCCGTGTAATCGCGTGCGTTAAAAAAAAACAAAGAAAGCGGGCAAGGCCTATCTTTTCTCGCACGCGAGAAACACGGTCGTCAGAATTAAACCATTAAGATCAATAACTATGCTTCTTCATGTTGTGCGTGCGCAAACAGCTCCACAACCGCGTTCATCTGTTTACGGGCTTATTTAGACGACCTTTAGTGCTGTTAGAAAAGAAAAAAAAACATGAAACGCGACCCCGCGAAGCGCTGGATTCCAAGGTGTTCGGTCTGACGAACAATTTTTTGACGCTTAAAATATTGCGCCTTGAAAAATAGGACATACGCGCCCGTTTTCAGTCGTGCATTTTATATGTCACGTGAAAAGACAGGTCTTCAGGGAGTTACTGGCGTACAACGCAGGGAAAAGAAGGAGGCTCACGCCAACTAGGCGTTCATCGACCTTCTGAGGATTCTACAGCGATCGCTGGTTTCATCGCTTCTGCGTGCTTTTTTTACATTCAAACGGCAGCGAATACAGATCAGGACTTGATTCATTCATCTGGGGCGACCGTTAAACACATACGGTCGTGTGAAGGTGGTCTTAGGGCTTCTTTACACTGGCAATTGCGGCAAAATCGCGTCTTTTTTCTCACAATTTGAGCGTCAGTGCTGCTTTCTCTCACAAAAAGATCAATGTCGCTTAAGATTTTCTCGTGTGATTTTTTATTTTTTTTTTCTTCACGCAATTTTGTAGTAATTTTTGCGTAAAAGTCAATAAGACTTTGTAATGTTAAAAATGCATTGCACGGTCGTGCTTTGCGATGCGGTAAAAGGGAGCCAGTATAGGGAAAAAACGCAAAACGCAGAAAGATAGGGCATCCCGTGATTTTTTTTTTTCACGCAACATCGCATGAGTAAAAACATTGCAGATGTGAAGGAAAGCATTAAAAATCATAATTCTGCATTTTTACTAGCTCCTGCATGGCGCAAAAATTGCATGATTTTATCACGTGTGGGTTTTGCAGGAAGGGAATCGGCCTGTATATGATCTGATTTATAAGTCCGGCGCACACGACCGTAAACGTAAAACGCTGCACGTTGCCGCTGTGGAGCCGGCCTATCGCTGCGTATGGCAGCGGTTTTGCACTGCGCATGACGATGTATCTCGCTCACACTGTCGTGCGCAGACTTCCTGGTTTTGTTTAATTTTCAAGCTCTGTCGCTTTGCAATGGCGCGTATAAACGCCGCACATGCGCCGTGTAATTGTGTATTTATAGCGTAAATTACGTGGCCATAGAGAACAATGGGCTTCATGACACAGTAAAGGCTACGGCCTCTTTCACATGCGGACCTACGCGTGCAAAAATCACCGCAGAAAAATCACGCGACTATTAGGAGGAATGGTTTCCTACGGGATCGTTCAGATGTTTTTTGCGCATGTAACATTTCTTTATCTGAACGTTCGCATAGAAAACCGTCGGTTCCAATAGCTGCAGGTTTTTTTACGTGCGTGATTTTTGCACACGTAGGTCCTCGTGTGAATGAGCCCTTAACCGGGCCCTTTTGTTTTTTGCTCCCCCGTTCTAATAAATCATAACTTGTATTTCTCCGTCGCCGTCGCTGTCTGAGGGCTTGTTTTTTGCAGGCTGAAAAAAAATTGTAAGTGGAAAAAAAAATGAAATTCCGCCATCTTTTGGTGCGTCTTGTTTCTACGGTGTACACACTGCAACGGAAATGACATGATAGCTTTAATCTATGGGTCAGTACGAATACTATGTTACCAAATTTATGTAGTTTTTTTTCTTTTTTCGCCGTACTACTTTTATTTTTTCCAAGATATTTAATTTTTTTTAATTATCTTCTGCCGCCATTTTCTGACGGCCATAACTTCTTTATTTTTTCGTTGACGCAGCTGTGTGAGGGCTCTGTTTTTGCAGGATATCCTGTAGTTTTCCGTTGGTACCATTCTGGAGCACATGTGACTTTTTCATCCCTTTTTATTACATTTTTTTCTTAAAGACGGGGTGTCCAAAAAGCAAAATTCTGGTGTTTTTTTTTCTTTCCTGATGACGTTCACTGTGCGGGGTAAATAATGTGCTACTTTGATAGGTTGGTCATTTACGGAAGCACAGTTGTTTTTTTTCTATTTAATAATTAAAATAACCTTTTATTTTTTTATATAATTAGTAAGACTTTTTAAAACTTATTTTCACTTTTTTTTGTCCCAGAGTGAACATGAGCGTGTGATGCTCTGATCGCTCTTGCAATATGATGAAATGCCATAGCCTTACATCATACTGCGAATTGACAGGCAGTCTACCAAGCCACCCCACGAGAATGCCTGGATAAGCATTCTGCTTTGACAGTCCTGGGGCCTTTCAGAAGGCCCCTGGCTGCCATGACACCCGCACGGCTCCCTGTGATCTCCATAGGTTCATTCTCATAAGCGTGTTTCTCACCTCATCTTTCTGCATGACAGGGAAGGGTTGTGACCCAGCGGACGTCGCAGCGAGAAGATGACCGCCGGCCCTTATTAAGCTTTACATCGGCACTGTATGCCACGGAAAGGAGGTATCGTGCGTGTGAACTGGCATTGTGAGTGCAACCCGATTACTGTAAACCTTGTTTATGCACAAATACGCTCCACTGCGACAATCGTCTTGTCGCGTACATTCGTCTGCCGAAGCCCTAGGGCCTCTTTCACACGGCGATTTAGCACGCTGATTTCTGTGCAGAAAAGCGGTCACAGAAACCGCAATGATTTTTACGTGCATTTGTGCTCCTGATATTCCATTAGAGTCTAGGGGGGTAAGCAAATGCGCTCTCATATGCATAAAATTGCGCCGACGGCTCCTTCACACGAATGTACTTTAGTCCCCTTATAATCACAACCGTATAAAGGGAAAAAACAAAACCGCGGATCTCTATGGGATTTCAGTGGTTTTGTTTTCACCACCTCCTTTCCTGCCCGTGATTTGTACGCATGATTTGCCCGTGCTGCCGAGCGTAGTTTCGCCTGTGCCAGTCTGAATAAGCCTTAGGCCTTATTCACAGGACGCCTTTTACATCAGTATTTTGTGAGCCAAACCAGGAGCGGCCCAAAATACGGAAGAAATGAAACTCTTCCCAATTAGACTTTCTCTCCACTTCTGGTTTTGGCTCACAAAATACTGATAAAAATCCGCCCGTGTGAATAAGCCTTCAATTCTGTGTGCATGAAAAGAAAAATTGTGTCTCACTGGCTTGGCAAGTGATTTATATGCGATGCGTTTTTTCTGTCATATTGGAGCAATATATGATTTTTTTTCACTCGCGTGAAAGTAGCGTGCACAGTATATACAAAATAGCTGAAAAAGCGCAGCTTTAGGCCTCTTTCACACAAGGGTTGCATTTATACGCAAAAGCATCGCGTGGAAGAAATGCGGCAGCGCAGCATTGCTGCAATCTAATTCCTTTTGGAATTAGCGCTGTCTCGTCCATTCACAGGGCTGCATCGCGTAAATGGACTCCGCTGCCGCGCTCGGCAGAATGGCTTCTATTAAGCCTTAATAGCTAAATAGAAACCAGCCGTCTTCTGCAACAAGCGGCGGTAAACTCCTTCCCCCTCTCTGCGATTTTCGGCAAAAGATAGGTCATGGCCCATATTTTGATGCTGTGCGGGAGGGGAGGTAATAATCGCCCGTGTGAATGAATGCATTGCAGTCCAATGCTTCACATGGCGGCGATTTGTGGGCGACGTTTATCTGCGAGAAAACATTTGTATAGCTTTATGAGTGCGATATCAGTCCGATTTTCTAATAGCGATATTGCGCTTGCCCGCGCATGTGTATTCGCATCTGCAGATATTTTGCTGGCTTTTGTGCATTCAGAAAAATACCCACCGCTGCTCCCAGCTATTGAAATTAGTCTAACGAGTTCTGGATGCGTTCCTTTCCTGCGCAATTACGCAGCGTATCACGCACCTCCTGGCATATCACATGCATATTTGTGTATCCCCATTGACTTCTATGGGGACTTTTGGTGTGCAAAAATGCCGCAAAATAGAGTATGTTGCATATTTTTTGCGTGAATTGTGAAAACGCGCATTTGTGAACAAACCCATTGAAATCTACAGGGTTCTATTCGCTGCGTAAATGCGCACGCAAACACACCCATGTGAAGCCAGGAGTTCCTGCACATGGACATTTACACGCGTGTGTTAGCATGCGCAAAATTTCTGAGCACAATACGCAGAGAATAAAACCCATTGATTTCAATGGATTGGTTTTCATTTCCTTTTTTTTTTTGCCCAAATGCGAAAAAACCGCTGCATGCTCTACTTTTGTGTGCATTTAAAGTCTATAGGGAGTGCGCAAATGTGCGTGCAATACGCTGTTCAATTCCACGAGAAAAATAACACACCTGGAACTCACTAGGGTAAATAACCATTTAAGTCGGGGAGGGCTCGTTTGCAGCACGCAAATGAATAGGCCCTGTGACACAGAAATGACAGTAAAATACACGTAAAAAAAAAATTGTTCACTGCGTGCAAAAACGCATACGCCCATGTAAAGCCCTTAGCACTCCTTCACACGCGCGTGACGCAATCACGCGAGTGTGTGACGCATTTTCACTCTAAAATGGAGCGCAATCACTTCGTCTTGTGAGCGTTCCTGCGCAGGTAAGTGTCCTTTTCTGCACTGGCGGCCCTGTTCACACCTGAGAGGGACACAACCAGCGGTGAAAATTGACCAGTGGTTGCAGTTCCCACAGCCGATTCTCTGCGCGCAAAAGCACTCGTGTGAAAGAGCCCTCACTGATCTCTAAGGGCTCATGTCCACGGGCAAAATAAGAATTAAAATCCGCAGCGGATTTTAACTCTTCTCCTGCCCGCGGATCCGCACCCCATAGGGATGCATTGACCACCCGCGGGGTAGATAAATACCCGCGGATCGTCAATAAAAGTGATTTTAAAAAAAATGGAGCATGAAAAAATCTGGACCATGCTCCATTTTCATGCGGGTCTTCTATTGAAGCCTATGGAAGCCGTCCGGATCCGCGGGAGACAAAATTCGGAATTTACTCACACCCTCCGTTTCTTCTCTTCGCGGCGGCGCCATCTTCTCTCCGTCGCGGCCGGATCTTTTTTTTTTCTTCGGGATGGCGCATGCGCGGGGCACGTCACCGACGTCATCATGCGCATCCGCCGAGCCGAAGAAAGAAGATCCGGCCGCGACGCAGAGAAGATGACACCGCAACGAAGAGAAGAAACGGAGCGGATGGGAGGTGAGTTAATTCTCATTTATTCTTATTTTCAGCCCTCATGTCCGCGGGGCAGGAGGGACCCGCTGCAGATTCTACATGGAGAATCCGTAGCGGGCCTGATTTTCCCCGTGGACATGAGGCCTAAGGCTTTATTCACACGAACGAGAAACTTGTGCAATTTCTGTGTGATGCAATGCGCACAAAACACGCACGGATGTGAAGTCCATTCTTTTGAATGGGCTCATACACATGAGCGATGTTTTCCCGCATCGCGGCACGTCCTATCTTTGGGTGAGCTCTCGCATCGCATCTCCCATCTACCTCACTGAAAGGAATCCCCGCAGGGATGAAGGGAATCCCTGCAGCTTGGGACGACCTTCATCGGCAAAGGAAGGGGGAAAGAGATTAACATCCCCGTAGGGACTCCCTTTATCCCCACAGGGATGTTAAACACCGTCCCCCCTCCCTTTGCCGGTTGGCTCGCATAGTCTCCCATAAAAGTCTATGTGGCGTCAAAATTAGAACATTTTCAATGTTTTCACTCATTCGATGTTGCAAGAAAAAAAAATAGCGGCGTGTTCTATCTTTCTGCGCTTTATCTCCCATGTTTCCCTATGGCGCCTCCTTTTTATCACATTGCAAAGCACCAACTTGTGATTTCCATGCGATGACTTTTTAACATTAGAAAGTCCAATTGACTCATAAATCGCGAACGGCAGCCATGTTTTGGGGGAAAAAAGCAGCGCTGATGCTCAAAAAAATTGCGGGGAAAAAAGTAGCGATTTTGCCACGATATCGCGATCGCCAGTGTGCAGGAGCCCTTAGGGAGCTTTCACATGAGGGGGGAAGATAGTCGCACCACAAAACCATCATCAGACTTCTCGCGGTTATTTTCAAACTCCTGCACTCGGACGAGGAGTTTGAAAACCCAACGAATGGGAAGAAATTCCCCTCGTTCAGGCACACCGCAGCTCCGTACTGCCGAGTGTAGTTGTGCCCGCACTCATCTGGAACCGCCCTCACTCTGTATTTGGTCTTTCTTGTGGTTTTCTTTGCAGGTGTATAAAACTACAATTTTTCACACACACACAAAAAAAAAAAAGCGCAAAAATCTCACACAGATTCACTGAATTTAATTGATTTGAATGAACAATTTCGATCAGTAATACAGACCATAACGGGACGTACTGCGATTTTTTTTTTTCACGCATGTAAAATACACATGTGAAAAACACAAGTCTGATTGCCCTAACACAAATCAATGGCGTTTATGCTATCCGTATAAGGGTGCCCACCCACTGGCGTTTTTTTTTCACTGCGAAATTCGCAGGTTTTTTTTTTTCTGCAGGGGGTCTATGGGACTTGTAATGTAAAAATCGCGATCGCGCAAAATCGCGATTTACCGCGATATCGCGATTGCGATTTTAGCTTTGCATGTCCCATAGCCCAAAGACCCCTGCAGAAAAAAAAAAACGCTGCGAATTTCGCAGTAAAAAAACGCTAGTGGGTGGGCACCCTTAAGCGCGTAATCTGGAGCGCAAATACACCCGTGTGAATGAGGCCTGAGTCTAAGGGTGGCTTCACACGGGCGTATGCGTTTTTGCTAGCACAAGGCATTTGTGAGCGTGTTTGCATGCACAGAGCATCTTCACATGGGCACAAGACACACGCCCGCCCTGATTTAAATGCGCATTCTTTCACGGATCCCATTGTACATTTGTCCACCCCGCATAGACTTCTGCTCACGCAAAAAAGGATAATGTGTACGAACCCATGCGTCTCTGCATTTTGCACATGTACATTTTATCCACACGTGTTAATACGTCCGTGTGCCGGATCCCTAAGACACTACGCCTGCTGTGATTGACTAGTGCTGCCCACATGAGCGGCTCTGGCCAGTGAGATCTGCATGCACACAGTATGCATCAGGTAGTCGAAAAAGCGGTCCAGCCATCATTGTTTGGCCAGTACCAGAGGATGTGCTTTAAGGGGTTGTACCAAGATATAAAGAGATCTAAAGTTACTCAGAAGATGGGGAGTAACTCTATGATCAGTGGGGTGTAACCACTGGGGTTCCCACGAGTCCTGAGTATGGCGGTCCTGACTGTCCCCACAGAAATGGAGGACATGCATGCATTCCATTCATTTCAATGACAACACCGAAATTACCGAATACAAGGACAATGTCTGTCTATAGAGGGGGACTGGAGCATTATATCAGGAAAAATGAGCTTCGGCCATTAAACAGATATAATATGATCATGATCAGTGTGGAGTTTTGCACAAGACTGAAGTTTTATTATTGGGGTTATTTAGTTTAGCAAAAAAGACGGTTGGGGGGGGGGGGTGGCGACCTAATAATTATGTATAAATATATCGGGGGACAATACCGAGATCGCTCCCATCATCTGTTTATACCCAGGACTGTGCCAACAGAGCGCCCTCTACGTCTAGAGGAAAGAAGGTTTCTACACCGACATAGAAGGGGGTTCTTTACTGTAAGGGCAGTGAGACTATGGAACTCTCTGCCTGAGCATGTAGTGATGGTGAACATGATAAGCGTACAAGAGAGGCCTGGACGCCTTTCTTGGGTGTTACAATATAATATGTTATAGTCACTGATTACTTCAGAAGGGTCCGTGACCCGGGGATTATTCTGATTGCCAGATTGGAGTTGGGAAGGAATATTTTTCCTAAAGTGAGTATAATTGGCTTCGGCCTCATTAGGTTTTTCTCCTTCCTCTGGATCAACATTGCAGGATAGCAGGCTGAACTAGATGGACACAAGTCATTTTTCAGCCTAACACTATATGCTAACAAGTTCCCAAAAGTTACACGTCTCAAGTTGTGACATCTTATAGTAAGCCTTATAATATAAGACTTACCCGGTCAAACAGTGCGAACAGCTCTCTTAGTAGATCCGACACCGGCAGCTTGAGATGATTGGCAAACTCTTCTATTCCAATCCTTCCTCCCTTTGACAAGTCGGCAATAGATGCGTACACTTCCAGCTGTTTCTCAAAATTGTTCCATTTTAGGCTGAAAACAAATTGCTGAAAGTAAGTAATACAGTAACAAATATAAGTAAGGTAAAGGTATTGGGGCACAATCATTTGGCATAGTTTTGGCGCAGAGATTAGCGCTAGCGTGTGTGCTTGTCAAGAATCTGGCACTAGTTTTTGCTTAATGTTAAATATTCTTTAGGACTCACATAGGCGCAGCGATCTACAGCCGCAGTGAGGCTGAAAAAAACCCGCGTAATCATGCGATACTTCCGCTGTGCTCACAGCGGAAGTATCACGTGATGCATGGCTTCCATTGACTGCAATGGACGCCGGCTGCGCGTTTTTCCGCAATTAGAACATGCCACGATTTATTTCATGCTGCGTGAACATTTAAAGGCAGTAAGCTATTAGGTTCATGAAACGCGGCAGAAATCCATCCGTGGGCATTAGCCCCAAGTAGGTAATTCCTGCCTTGACTCCTCTTTTAGGTCCATTGACTTACTTGCCAAAATATATATTCACCTCAATTCACAGCTCATCTAGGCTACAAAATCAGCGTGTATACCAGAACTATCCCTCCGACTATAAAAGTCAGCGTGTATACCAGAACTATCCCTCCGACTATAAAAGCCAGTGTGTATACCAGAACTATCCCTCCGACTATAAAAGTCAGCGTGTATACCAGAACTATCCCCCGACTATAAAAGCCAGTGTGTATACCAGAACTATCCCTCCGACTATAAAAGTCAGCGTCTATACCAGAACTATCCCTCCGAGTATAAAAGTCAGCGTGTATACCAGAACTATCCCCCGACTATAAAAGTCAGCGTCTATACCAGAACTATCCCCCGACTATAAAAGTCAGCGTGTATACCAGAACTATCCCTCCGACTATAAAAGTCAGTGTGTATACCAGAACTATCCCTCCGACTATAAAAGTCAGTGTGTATACCAGAACTATCCCTCCGACTATAAAAGTCAGCGTGTATACCTGAACTATCCCTCCGACTATAAAAGTCAGTGTGTATACCAGAACTATCCCTCCGACTATAAAAGTCAGCGTGTATACCAGAACTATCCCTCCGACTATAAAAGTCAGCGTGTATACCAGAACTATCCCTCCGACTATAAAAGTCAGCGTGTATACCAGAACTATCCCTCCGACTATAAAAGTCAGCGTGTATACCAGAACTATCCCCCGACTATAAAAGTCAGTGTGTATACCAGAACTATCCCTCCGACTATAAAAGTCAGCGTGTATACCAGAACTATCCCCCGACTATAAAAGTCAGCGTGTATACCTGATCTATCCCCCGACTATAAAAGCTAACAACACACGGACGAGTGCGATATCGGGCCGTGAATCACTCGCTCCCCGACATGCGATTTCCCCGCGGATGTGAGGCATTTTTATCTCAAAACCGCCTCGCATCACTTCGGGTAAGTAGCCGTGCCGGAGGATAGCTAATAGCCGTGGCAGAGGATCGCAGAGTTTCTCTCATTGTTTTCAATGGGAGACCTCGCATTGCATCGTGTGCGCCTAGCATGTGGTGCATTGCTGCCGCCGGCCCCATAGAAAACAATGGGACTGCTATGTAAGTTTATGCAGCAAGATAGAACATGCTGCAGTTGGTTACCTGCAGTGCATTGTGGTGCCATGCGGGAAAACATCCTTCATGTGTAGGACTCAATTCAAAAGAACGGGATTTATATTTGTGCGTCTCGCATGATTTTCTCGCCAGTGTGAAGGCGGTCTAAAGCAAAGAGCTTATTCAAAGATTTGGGAAGTTTTTGCCCATGACAAACCTATTGTTCTCTTATCTTAACACAACAAAACCCATTAGAATCAATTCCAAGTGTCAGTAAACCACCCTGATAATGCAACGTGATGACGGTGTGCCGCGCTAAGAGTCAAGCTTAAGACCAAGGCATCTGTACACTGAAAAGAAAAGTCAAGCGGCACAAAAAAAAACTTTTTCAGAAACCTGTGGCTTTGTTTAAACTTCCATGTTATTTTTTTGCATTAGACTTCCTACACAAGGACGAGTGAGACGTCGGGCCATGAAGGTGCCCGATACCGCGCTCATGAGGCATTGCTCAGGCATAAATACATTGGTGAAGTTCCGATCCTCTTGCACGAATTTCAGGTGCGATAGAGGATCGGAAGCGTTTTCCATTGATTTAAATGGCAACCTTGCATCGCACTCGCATGCACATTGCATGTAATGCAAGAGCAATGCGAGGCATTAAAGCTGTGGCGATGCATTCTGAGGAGTGTGAGGAGTTAGAGCATGCCACGATTTTTTTCCCACACTGCAATTCATATTCGTGTGAGATTGGTGTGTCTCGCAGTGCACAGATGTCGTGCAATTTTGTTGGCCACACATATGGACTATTTATGGATGATTACTGGGGGCTGGGTGACTGATGACAGCATGAAGTATTGCTAGCGCATGAACAAAAAAAATATATGTAAGCCTTTCATTGCCCAAATACGTTGCGCAGGAGCATGCATATTTGTGCTTGCGCTCGCCTGCAGAAGCCTTTAACAAAAATCAATCAGCAACACACCTCCATGCATCAATAGGTGGCGACGATGATGAAAGTGTGTTTGGGTCGAATGGTAGTATTAAGGATTACTCATCTCCCATACAATCTGCATTGGCCTGTGTAAAGACTATTTAAATGAGCGCAGATCTTGATGACCTGCGCTCATCATCTAGCTCAAATTGAGTCAAGTAATGAGAACTCAAATTCAACTTTTATACAAAAAAAAGGGAACAACTGCTTCTCACTTTAACTTCCGGCTGATTTTTGTGAACTCCACAAGCCCAGCCTCCATGGGTAAAGTCAGGTCTCTAGCTGTTAGCATTAGTCTGCAGTCTTCATAGGTATGATCAGTGAATGGTATTCCAAGTGACCTGCAAAAGACAGTAAACCATTGTTAATGGTAGGAGCTGCTAAGGAAGGCTCCAAATCCACATCCAATACACAAAAATAAAGCTGTGTACTCCCATTCTAACACTTTTTATTTTTATTTTTAGGTGACTTGGACATTTTCGCTCCTAAGATCTGCGTTCAACCAACAGACTGGCCTAATGTCACACGATGTCAATAGTAAGTAGCTTGTGCCTCTTACAACTAGGAAGTAGCTTGCTTTCTCCCGCGGGGTTTTGAACGATAATCGTTCCATGTAAAAGCAAGCAGAAAATGAACGACTGGATCAGAATCGTCCAGTTGTTCACTGATGAGGGGAGAGGACAGAATATGGGGGATGTAATGAGGGGAGAGGACAGTATATGGGGGATGTGATGAGGGGGAGAAAACAGTATTTGGGGGATGTGATGAAGGGGAGAGGACAGTATATGGGGGCTGTGATGATGGGAGAGGACAGTATATGGGAGATGTGATGAGGCTGTCAAGCAGCCTAGCAGTGGTGTAAATTCACCACTTCCAGTGGCGTCAAGGTAAATCATTACCAGACAGTATATGCAGGATGTGATAAAGGGAGAGAGGACAACATGGGGTCTGTGATTGGGGGGAGAGGACAGTATATGTGAAATGTGATGAGAAAGGAGAAGACAGTATATGATAATTGTGATGTATAGGGGATATGATGAGCGAATAGGATAGTATACGGGGGATATGATAAGGGGAGGGGACAGCATATAGGGGATGTGATAAGGGGAGAGAGGATACTATATGGGGGATGTGATGAAGGAAAAGGTTAGTATGTGGGGATGTGATGAGAAAGAAAGTAAAGTATATGGGGGATGTGATAAGGGGAGAGAGGACAGTATAAGGGATATTATGAGTGGAGAGGACAGTATATGGGGGATGTGATAAAGGGAGAGAGGACAGTATAAGGGATATTATGAGTGGAGAGGACAGTATATGGGGGATGTGATGAAGGAAGAGGACAGTATATGGGGGATGTGATGAGGCAGGACAGTATATGGGGGGATGTGATGAGGGAGGACAGTATATGGGGGGGATGTGATGAGGGAGGACAGTATATGAGGGATGTGATGAGGGAGAGGAAGGTATATGAGCGATGTGATGATGGGAGAGGACAGTATATGCGGGCTGTGATGAGGGGAGAGGACAGTATATGGGGAATGTGATGAAGGAAGAGGACAGTATATTGGGGATGGGATAAGGTGAGAGGACATTATATGGGGGATGTGATGAGGAGCAGCAGACAGTACATGGGGGATGTGATGAGTCTTAAAGAGGTGGCCTCTGCAGTAATAGTGTCCCCCCACAGTGGCTTCTGCAGTAATAGTGACCCCCCACAGTGGCTTCTGCAGTAATAGTGACCCCCCATAGTGGCTTCTGCAGTAATAGTGACCCCCCCCCCCCACAGTGGCCCCAGTAGTAAGTGTTCCCCACAGTGGCCCCAGTAGTAAGTGTTCCCCACAGTGGCCCCAAGTAGTAAGTGTTCCCCCAAAAGGACCCCCACAGTGGCCTCTGCAGTAATAGTGTTCCCCCAAAGGGACCCCCA
Source organism: Eleutherodactylus coqui (assembly GCF_035609145.1). Classification (NCBI taxonomy): domain Eukaryota; kingdom Metazoa; phylum Chordata; class Amphibia; order Anura; family Eleutherodactylidae; genus Eleutherodactylus; species Eleutherodactylus coqui. The sequence goes on from NW_027102355.1 coordinate 552,582, forward strand.
CAGTGGCCTCTGCAGTAATAGTGTTCCCCCAAAGGGACCCCCACAGTGGCTTCTGTAGTAATAGTGACCCCCCACAGTGGCCTCTGCAGTAATAGTGACCCCCCCACAGTGGCCTCTGCAGTAATAGTGACCCCCCCCCCCCCGCAGTGGCCTCTGCAGTAATAGTGACCCCCCGCAGTGGCCTCTGCAGTAATAGTGACCCCCCACAGTGGCCTCTGCAGTAATAGTGACCCCCCCACAGTGGCCTCTGCAGTAATAGTGTCCCCCCACAGTGGCCTCTACAGTAATAGTGACCCCCCCCCACTGTGGCTTCTGCAGTAATAGTGACCCCCCCCACAGTGGCTTCTGCTGTAATAGTGACCCCTCCATAGTGGCTTCTGCAGTAATAGTGACCCCCCCCCACAGTGGCCCCAGTAGTAGGTGTTCCCCACAGTTGTCCCAGTAGTAAGTGTTCCCCACAGTGGCCCCAAGTAGTAAGTGTTCCCCACAGTGGCCCCAAGTAGTAAGTGTTCCCCACAGTGGCCCCAAGTAGTAAGTGTTCCCCACAGTGGCCCCAAGTAGTAAGTGTTCCCCACAGTGGCCCCAAGTAGTAAGTGTTCCCCACAGTGGCCCCAAGTAGTAAGTGTTCCCCACAGTGGCCCCAAGTAGTAAGTGTTCCCCACAGTGGCCCCAAGTAGTAAGTGTTCCCCACAGTGGCCCCAAGTAGTAAGTGTTCCCCACAGTGGCCCCAAGTAGTAAGTGTTCCCCACAGTGGCCCCAAGTAGTAAGTGTTCCCCACAGTGGCCCCAAGTAGTAAGTGTTCCCCACAGTGGCCCCAAGTAGTAAGTGTTCCCCACAGTGGCCCCAAGTAGTAAGTGTTCCCCACAGTGGCCCCAAGTAGTAAGTGTTCCCCACAGTGGCCCCAAGTAGTAAGTGTTCCCCACAGTGGCCCCAAGTAGTAAGTGTTCCCCACAGTGGCCGCAGTAGTAAGTGTTCCCCACAGTGGCCGCAGTAGTAAGTGTTCCCCACAGTGGCCGCAGTAGTAAGTGTTCCCCACAGTGGCCGCAGTAGTAAGTGTTCCCCACAGTGGCCGCAGTAGTAAGTGTTCCCCACAGTGGCCGCAGTAGTAAGTGTTCCCCACAGTGGCCGCAGTAGTAAGTGTTCCCCACAGTGGCCGCAGTAGTAAGTGTTCCCCACAGTGGCCCCAGTAGTAAGTGTTCCCCACAGTGGCCCCAGTAGTAAGTGTTCCCCACAGTGGCCCCAGTAGTAAGTGTTCCCCACAGTGGCCCCAGTAGTAAGTGTTCCCCACAGTGGCCCCAGTAGTAAGTGTTCCCCACAGTGGCCCCAGTAGTAAGTGTTCCCCACAGTGGCCCCAGTAGTAAGTGTTCCCCACAGTGGCCCCAGTAGTAAGTGTTCCCCACAGTGGCCCCAGTAGTAAGTGTTCCCCACAGTGGCCCCAGTAGTAAGTGTTCCCCACAGTGGCCCCAGTAGTAAGTGTTCCCCACAGTGGCCCCAGTAGTAAGTGTTCCCCACAGTGGCCCCAGTAGTAAGTGTTCCCCACAGTGGCCCCAGTAGTAAGTGTTCCCCACAGTGGCCCCAGTAGTAAGTGTTCCCCACAGTGGCCCCAGTAGTAAGTGTTCCCCACAGTGGCCCCAGTAGTAAGTGTTCCCCACAGTGGCCCCAGTAGTAAGTGTTCCCCACAGTGGCCCCAGTAGTAAGTGTTCCCCACAGTGGCCCCAGTAGTAAGTGTTCCCCACAGTGGCCCCAGTAGTAAGTGTTCCCCACAGTGGCCCCAGTAGTAAGTGTTCCCCACAGTGGCCCCAGTAGTAAGTGTTCCCCACAGTGGCCCCAGTAGTAAGTGTTCCCCACAGTGGCCCCAGTAGTAAGTGTTCCCCACAGTGGCCCCAGTAGTAAGTGTTCCCCACAGTGGCCCCAGTAGTAAGTGTTCCCCACAGTGGCCCCAGTAGTAAGTGTTCCCCACAGTGGCCCCAGTAGTAAGTGTTCCCCACAGTGGCCCCAGTAGTAAGTGTTCCCCACAGTGGCCCCAGTAGTAAGTGTTCCCCACAGTGGCCCCAGTAGTAAGTGTTCCCCACAGTGGCCCCAGTAGTAAGTGTTCCCCACAGTGGCCCCAGTAGTAAGTGTTCCCCACAGTGGCCCCAGTAGTAAGTGTTCCCCACAGTGGCCCCAGTAGTAAGTGTTCCCCACAGTGGCCCCAGTAGTAAGTGTTCCCCACAGTGGCCCCAGTAGTAAGTGTTCCCCACAGTGGCCCCAGTAGTAAGTGTTTTCCACAGTGGCCCCAGTAGTAAGTGTTCTCCACAGTGGCCCCAGTAGTAAGTGTTCTCCACAGTGGCCCCAGTAGTCCGTGTTCTCCACAGTGCCCCAGTAGTCCGTGTTCTCCACAGTAACATAGTACCATAGTATGTAAGGCTGAATGAAGACAATGTCCATCTAGTCCAGCCTGTCTATCCTACTGTGTTGATCCAGAGGAAGGCAAAAAAACCCAAGGCCAGAAGCCAATTAGCCCTTTTGGGGAAAAAATTCCTTCCCGACTCCCTAATGGCAATCAGACTGTTCCCTGGATCAACCCCTAATAGTTCCTACCTGCCTGTATACCCGGATTGACACTTAACCTAATATTTATATCCTGTAATATCCTTCTTCTCCAGAAAGACATCAAGTCCCCTTTTAAACTCCTCTATGGATTTTGCCATCACCACTTCCTCCGGTAGAGAGTTCCACAGTCTAACTGCTCTTACAGTAAAGAATCCCCTTCTATGTTGGTGATGAAACCTACTTTCCTCTAATCGTAGCGGATGTCCTCTTGTTACCGTCGTGGTCCTGGGTGTAAACAGATCGCGGGAGAGATTCATGTGTTGTCCCCTCATGTACTTATACATGGTTATTTGGTCGCCTCTTAACCTTCTTTTTTCTAGAGTAAATAGTCCCAATTTGGATAGCCTCTCTGGGTATTCCAGTCCCGTCATTCCATGTATTAGTTTAGTTGCCCTTCTTTGAACCCCCTCAAGCACTGTGACATCTTTCCTGAGCACCGGTGACCAGAATTGTACGCAGTATTCCATGTGAGGCCTGACAAGTGCCTTATATAATGGAAGGATAATGTTCTCGTCCTTCGCCCCTATACCTCTTTTAATGCACCCCAAGACTTTATTTGCCTTTGCAGCAGCTGACTGGCATTGGTTACTCCAGTTTAGTCTATTATCCACTAATACCCCCAGATCCTTTTCCATATCACTTTTCCCTAGTGGTACCCCATTAAGTGAATATTTGTGACATCCGTTTCTCCTGCCCATGTGCATAGTCTTACATTTTTCAACATTGAACTTCATTTGCCATTTTTCTGCCCAAGCCCCTAGCTTATCCAGGTCCATTTGTAGCCGCACATTGTCCTCCGTTGCATTAATTATGCTGTATAATTTTGTGTCATCTGCAAATATTGATATTTTGCTGTGCAGCCCCTCTATCATGTCATTGATAAATATGTTGAACAGAGTGGGGACTAATACTGAACCCTGTGGCACCCCGCTAGCGACTGTGGTCCAATCAAAGTACGCACCATTTATTACCACCCTCTGCTTTCTATCATTGAGCCAATTTTTTACCCACTTACACACATTTTCGCCTAGTCCGAGCTGCCTCATTTTGTATATTAGCCTATTATGTGGCACGGTGTCAAAGGCTTTAGAGAAGTCCAGATATACAAGATCAATAGATTCTCCCTGGTACAGCTAAGAGCTTACTTCATCGTAGAAACTGATCAGATTTGTCTGACATGAGCGACCCTTCATGAATCCATGCTGGTGAGGAGTTATTCCCTTATTCTCCTTGAGGTACTCATCGATGGCGTCTCTCAGAATCCCCTAGAAAATTTTTCCCATTACTGAAGTGAGACTTACTGGCCTGTAGTTACCAGGCTCACTTTTGCTCCCTTTTTTGTAAATTGGAACCACGTTGGCAATGCGCCAATCCAATGGTACTACACCGGTCTTGATAGTGTCTAGAAATATTAGGTATAGTGGCCTAGCTATCTCGTCACTTAGTTCCCTTAGTATCCTTGGGTGTAATCGATCTGGGCCCGGCGATTTATCAATTTTAGTTTTCTTTAGCCGCTTCCGCACCTCCTCCTGCGTTAGGTATGAGATCTTTTGTGAGGGGTTCATTTTATTCCCCTGCATCTCGTGTGGCATTTCCTTTTCTTTTGTGAATACACTTGAGAAGAAACTGTTTAGTAGATTTGCTTTCCCTTCGTCATCATCAATGATTTCTCCTGCATTGTTTTTTAAAGGGCCAGCGCTCTCCCTGCAAATCCTTTTGCTGTTAATGTAGTTGAAAAATAGCTTCGGGTTGTTTTTGCTCTCTTTGGCGATCCGTCTTTCTGCTTCCTCCTTGGCAGTTTTGATCATATCTTTGCATATTTTGTTTTTTTCCCTGTATGTTTTTAGCGCTTCTTCGCTGCCTTGTTGCTTTAGTAGTTTGAACGCTTTCTTTTTTTCGTTTATTGCCCCGCTTACCGTCTTGTCGAGCCACATTGGTTTCCTTTTAGTTGAGTTTCTTTTATTTTTAAAGGGAATGAACTGTTCACATGAGGCGATTAGGATTCTTTTGAACTTTTCCCATTTGTCCTCCGTACTGATATTTTTGAGGATGTTGTCCCAATTAATGTTACCGATAGTTCTAAGCTCATCAAATTTTGCTTTACTAAAGTTTAGTTTCTTTGTCACTCCCTGATAAGGCTTCCTATTGATTGACAGCTGGAAGTTGATTATATTGTGGTCACTGTTCCCCAAGTGCCCCTCAACCTGCACCCCCTTTATACGGTCCGGTTTGTTGGTTAGTACTAGGTCCAGAATGGCCCTCCTTCTTGTTGGTTCCTGCACAAGTTGGTTCAGGTAATTGTCTTTAATTACTCTCAAGAATTTATCACCCCTGTGAGATTTGCAGGTTTCGTTCTCCCATGTTATATCTGGATAATTAAAGTCCCCCATGATAATTACTTTGTTTCGCTTTGACACCTCTTCTATCTGCCTTAGTAGTAAGTTTTCAGTTTCTTCTGTTGCTTTTGGTGCTCTATAGAAGACCCCTATCAGGATTTTGTTATTTTTTCCTCCCTGTATTTCTACCCACAGAGATTCCACCTGTTCGTCTCCTACCCCTATATCCTCCCGTAGCCTCGGCTTCAAGTTCGATTTGACGTACAGACATACCCCTCCCCCTTTCTGGTTCCTTCAGTCTCTTCTGAAGAGATTGTACCCCTGCAAATTCACCGCCCAATCGCACTTATCATCAAGCCATGTTTCCGTAATTCCGACTATATCATAGTTTTCATCAGTCATTCTCGCTTCAAGCTCACCCACTTTACCAATCAGACTTCTTGCATTCGTGGTCATACAATTTATATAATTTTTTTTGTTTTTTAAATTTGTTTTGTTGCTATTCGTACTTATGGCTGATCTATCAATTCTATCTGTACTAACCCCACCCCCTGCTCGACCCCCCCCATTCCCTTTGCTTGGACCCGGATCGCTAGGTACACTGGCTACCCCACTATTTCTCATTTTACCCCCCCCCCCACCCCCAGTCCCTAGTTTAAACACTCCTCCAGCCTTCTAGCCATCTTATCCCCCAGCACAGCTGCACCCTCCCCATTAAGATGCAGCCCGTCCCTACGGTAGAGCCTGTAGCCGACAGCAAAGTCAGCCCAGTTCTCCAGGAACACAAATCCCTCCTTCTTACACCAACTCCGGAGCCACTTGTTTACCTCCCTAAGATCCTGCTGCCTTTCTAGTGTGGCTTTAGGTACAGGTAGTATTTCCGAGAAAAGTACCCTGGAGGTCCTCGCCCTAAGCTTGGACCCGAAGTCCCTGAAATCATTTTTGAGGGCCCTCCATTGACCTCTAACTTGTTCATTGGTGCCAACGTGCACCATGACCGCTGGATCCTCACCAGCCCCTCCCAGTAATCTGTCAATCCGATCCGCGATGTGTCGAACTCGAGCGCAAGGAAGACAACACACCGTTCGACGATCCCGGTCTTTATGGCAGATTGCCCTCTCTGTCCCCCTAATTGAGTCCCCCACCACTAGAACCTGTCTAGCCTGCCCTGCGCTCCCCATCCCCGTCTCACTGGAGCAGTCATCCCCCTGGCGTTCAGAGGGCATGTCGTGCTGCAGCGGTGCTGGCTCTGTAATGGCATCGCCCTCATCTGCCAACGTTGCAGACATGTTGGGTTGTGCCAGTTCAGGACCAGCCTCCCTGCATCTATTCCCTCTACGCCTCCTTCTATCTGACACCCAGCTGACTGCCTGCTCCCCCTGCACTTCCGTACTACCATCCGCCCCCGCCTCTACCCCAGCGAGTGTCTGCTCAGTGAGCACCAAACTCCTTTCCATGATGTCAATGGCTCTCAGTGTTGCCAGTTGCCCATTTAGATCCAGAATTTGGGCTTCTAAATGTGCGACGTGCACGCATCTTGCGCAACAGTATGCCCCCCTCGATCGGCTGATCAAGGACCGCATACATTGCACAAGTAGCACACTGGATGACATTGCCAGACATGGAGCTCATCCTAATGGGGATCTACAATTTACTTGTGGAAGTAGTGAAGATAGACTTGATCACACTCCGCCCACACGCTGCTACAACCGCTCACACGCTGCTGCAACCGCTCAACCGCTGACCCACTGCTGCAACCGCTGACCCGCTGCTGCAACCGCTGACCCGCTGCTGCAACCGCTGACCCGCTGCTGCAACCCCTCACCCGCTGCTGCAACCCCTCACCCGCTGCTGCAACCCCTCACCCGCTGCTGCAACCGCTCACCCACTGCTGCAACCGCTCACACGCTGCTGCCTCTGTGCAACTACTCACGCTGCCGCTCTCACGCAACCTCTTACCCGCTGAGACTTATGCACAACCGGTCACAAATTTTTTTTTTTTTTTACCCCCCTCACAAACACTTAGACCCCCAGACACACACACACACAGAAGACACAAATAACCAGATACACAGAGGACACACACTTAGCTCACAAACACACACAGAAGATACTTATCAGCTCCTCCACTCCTCCTGGTGACGTCACCCGCTGTCCCGGCGGCCGCTCACTCTGCCCTCCTGTCTCAGCTGCTCCGTTCTGGTCCCCTCCGCTGCTGCTGGCGCTGGACTCCTGGTGGCCTCTTGGCGCCGGCTACTGCGCTCCGGCCTTCTCCTTGCTGCCCCCGCACCTGCTTCGGCGCTGGTATCGGCTGCTGAGCTGCTCCGCTGTCCCCTTCAGCCCCCCGCTCGTACCTCCGTCTCGTGCCGCTGCTCCTGGCGTCAGCCCCAGTAGTACGTGTTCCCCACAGTGGCCCCAGTAGTACGTGTTCCCCACAGTGGCCCCAGTAGTACGTGTTCCCCACAGTGGCCCCAGTAGTACGTGTTCCCCACAGTGGCCCCAGTAGTACGTGTTCCCCACAGTGGCCCCAGTAGTACGTGTTCCCCACAGTGGCCCCAGTAGTACGTGTTCCCCACAGTGGCCCCAGTAGTACGTGTTCCCCACAGTGGCCCCAGTAGTACGTGTTCCCCACAGTGGCCCCAGTAGTACGTGTTCCCCACAGTGGCCCCAGTAGTACGTGTTCCCCACAGTGGCCCCAGTAGTAAGTGTTCCCCACAGTGGCCCCAGTAGTAAGTGTTCCCCACAGTGGCCCCAGTAGTAAGTGTTCCCCACAGTGGCCCCAGTAGTAAGTGTTCCCCACAGTGGCCCCAGTAGTAAGTGTTCCCCACAGTGGCCCCAGTAGTAAGTGTTCCCCACAGTGGCCCCAGTAGTAAGTGTTCCCCACAGTGGCCCCAGTAGTAAGTGTTCCCCACAGTGGCCCCAGTAGTAAGTGTTCCCCACAGTGGCCCCAGTAGTAAGTGTTCCCCACAGTGGCCCCAGTAGTAAGTGTTCCCCACAGTGGCCCCAGTAGTAAGTGTTCCCCACAGTGGCCCCAGTAGTAAGTGTTCCCCACAGTGGCCCCAGTAGTAAGTGTTCCCCACAGTGGCCCCAGTAGTAAGTGTTCCCCACAGTGGCCCCAGTAGTAAGTGTTCCCCACAGTGGCCCCAGTAGTAAGTGTTCCCCACAGTGGCCCCAGTAGTAAGTGTTCCCCACAGTGGCCCCAGTAGTAAGTGTTCCCCACAGTGGCCCCAGTAGTAATAGTGTTCCCCGCAGTGGCCCCAGTAGTAATAGTGTTCCCCGCAGTGGCCCCAGTAGTAAGTGTTCCCCGCAGTGGCCCCAGTAGTAAGTGTTCCCCGCAGTGGCCCCAGTAGTAAGTGTTCCCCGCAGTGGCCTCTGCAGTAATAGCGTTCCCCGCAGTGGCCTCTGCAGTAATAGCGTTCCCCGCAGTGGCCTCTGCAGTAATAGCGTTCCCCGCAGTGGTCTCTGCAGTAATAGCGTTCCCCGCAGTGGTCTCTGCAGTAATAGCGTTCCCCACAGTGGCCTCTGCAGTAATAGCGTTCCCCACAGTGGCCTCTGCAGTAATAGCGTTCCCCACAGTGGCCTCTGCAGTAATAGCGTTCCCCACAGTGGCCTCTGCAGTAATAGCGTTCCCCACAGTGGCCTCTGCAGTAATAGTGTTCCCCACAGTGGCCTCTGCAGTAATGGTGTTCCCCCAAAGGGACCCCCACAGTGGCCTCTGCAGTAAGTGTTCCCCCCACAGTGGTCTCTGCAGTTTAGTGACCCCCCACAGTGGCCTCTGCAGTTTAGTGACCCCCCACAGTGGCCTCTGCAGTAATAGTGACCCCCCCCCCCCACAGTGGCCTCTGCAGTAATAGTGTTCCCCACAGTGGCCTCTGTAGTAATAGTGTTCCCCACAGTGGCCTCTGCAGTAGTAGTGTTCCCCACAGTGGCCTCTGCAGTAATAGTGTTCCCCACCGTGGCCTCTGCAGTAATAGTGTTCCCCACAGTGGCCTCTGCAGTAATGGTGTTCCCCCAAAGGGACCCCCACAGTGGCCTCTGCAGTAAGTGTTCCCCCCACAGTGGTCTCTGCAGTTTAGTGACCCCCCACAGTGGCCTCTGCAGTTTAGTGACCCCCCACAGTGGCCTCTGCAGTAATAGTGCCCCCCCCCCCACAGTGGCCTCTGCAGTAATAGTGACCCCCCCCCCCCCCACAGTGGCCTCTGCAGTAATAGTGACCCCCCCCCCCTCCCACAGTGGCCTCTGCTGTAATAGTGACCCCCCCCCCCCCCCCCACAGTGGCCTCTGCAGTAATAGTGACCCCCCCACAGTGGCCTCTGCAGTAATAGTGACCCCCCCCCACAGTGGCCTCTGCAGTAATAGTGACCCCCCCCCCACAGTGGCCTCTGCAGTAATAGTGACCCCCCACACAGTGGCCTCTGCAGTAACTGCGACCCCCACAATTGCCCAAGTAGTAATAGTGCCCCCCAACCCCCCATAGCGGCCCCAGTGGTAATAGTGAATTAAGATGAGTCAGCACGATGAACAATAAAATGTCTATGTGCACACGAGCGTGTAGACCATTTTTGTAAATAGTATATAAGACGGGCTGAGAGTATATGGGCAGCAGGCTCGCCTATGGATCTGATGAGATGCCTGGGACCTTTACCCTGATTTGACGTGACTCCTGCCTCGATAGAAATCCAGGGCTTCATTTACAATGGGCTCTGGGTCTCTAGAGCGATGGCAGTTTTTGGGGACCGCTATAGACCAGAAATGGAAGGGACCTTTTTATTTGTTTTTAATACTTCTGTCTGCTTTATTGTCCTTTCTCTTGTGTCAGTGGGTCCCAAAATCAATCCTTCCACTATAAGGGGGTATTGCAGGCTAATGCTGAGGATGTGATGTCCCCGGGATGGGTTGTCAGTGGTTGACCAGCTGGGGTCCGCCACTTCGATTCGCCGCCGATCAGCTGATTGTCCGGCTTGTCAGTGCAGCAGGCTGGACATTGTCATTGGTGGTCTGGGTCAGGAGTGTGGTGGGTGGCTTCATTCCCATTGAGATCAGTGGGAGTGATGCTTTCAATTACACTTCCGGATTCTCATTGCAGTCAGAGCCAAAGGTGAAATGGGAGGCATCGCTCCTGTTGGTTTTGGTGAGGGGGGAAGCCATCTATTGCATTTCTAGCCTTGACTACCAATGACTATATCCAGCCCCGCTGTACTGACAGTGAGCCAGAGGATAAACTAATGTAGCGGGGATCCTGAGCGGCGGATCCCCGCTGGTTGACTGTTGGTGCTCTATCCTGGGGATAGGTCATCAATGGTAAAAGCACGGAATAACCCTTTAATTGCCAACATATTCCTTACATATACTTTTGATGTATATATTCTATATATATTGATATTTTATCAATTGCAGCTTGAACAAGGTAGTAAATGGTTGGCTATCAGTTCCATGGAAATAGAGCCGTGCTCACACATTAGCAGTATAACTCCATTCACAAGGGGGCTAGGGTACTGCCATTCTCGTGATCACTGGAGGTCCCGGTGGTCGGTCTCCCAGCCTCGTACATTTATCTCCTAGTTTTCCTGGTGGTTTAGGGTAGAAGAACGGGTTCAAATGTATTTCACTTCACACTGTGAGGTGCCCCTAAGTGGTTTAGGGAGTTTTGACCAAAGTGATTATATGTTGCACAGGGCTTCTGTGGGTTCAGCTATTTCCAGTTCAGCAACAGAACTACCCTGCACTTCTTTTAATGTTTTTATGGGTTCAGGTGAGAAATGTTAAGATAAGGTAACTTTTAAAAAGGTTGAAATGCTTTAGTATGGAAAACTAATTTGAACTAAACGTCTTATATATAATGTTTATGGCCATCTCTACCACCCCAGCTGAGGCCATGCGGACACACAACTGGGTACATAGAAGTGTCGGACAAAGCCTAAGGCCTCATGTCCACTTGAAAAATACAATCCGCGCAGAATCTGCCGCGGATTTGCTTTAAGTGGTATTTTTTTTGCATGCAGATATCCGCACACATTGCTATCAATGTGATAGCAATGTTGCCGATCCGCGCGGAATGCGCGGCAGAATCGAGCATGCCGCTTTTTTTCTCCCGCGCATGAAAAATGCAATTCTTTTAAAATGCCATCCGCAGGTGCAAAATTCAATTTAACGGACCGTGGATGGCCAATGATTCCCTATGGGCAAAATCCGCTGCGGATTCCGCAATTCCATTTAGCTAGTGGACATGAGGCCTTAGAGCTCTCCTTACTGCTACACATGAAGTTCAGTTCTGGTCCCAGGGCCTTAAAGGGGTTCTACCAAGATTATAACTTATCCCCTATACACAGGATGAGGGAATAAGTGTTTAATCAGTGAAGGTCCAGTTGCTAGTACACCTACTAATGAAAAGAAATGGGGTCCTTTGTTTTTCATGGATGAATGGAGTGGCGGTCAAGCATACACATTGCTTCTTCTACATCCCTATGGAACTGCCAGAGATAGCGAGCATGCGTGCTGGGGAAGAGCTGTATCATGGGATTGATTGGCTAGTGGGAGTGGCCTAATTTAGGGATGTGGACACTATTGGGGATTATAGGACAATCAGGCCTCTATGAAGCAACATGCTCTACGGGGGCTCCTGTGAAGTAAGCAGGAACAGAGTAGAGGAGAACAAACAGTCTTTCTCGTATTATAAGCTTGCAACGTTTAAGCTTTTCTTTAGGTTTCTGTACCACTTGTTGGCGGTTGCATTTAGTAAAGTTGCGTTGTTTACACTAAATGTGGTTGCAGTTGTTTTCTTAATGGGGAACCACTTGGGATTCACCACCCTACATGTTACTAATCAGTGTATCGCTTCACATCAGGAAGGAGGACATGATGGGTTGGTTGTCTGGTTATGCCCAGGATCTGTGATCATCTCAAGTGTCTCTGATCCTGGGTTTACACATACAATATCTTCCCTTGGGCTTGCCGTACAGGCTGCACTGCAGTTTGTGGCTTACGTGTTAATATTCATATCTTTGTGGAAACCAGAGCTGTAATTGCCTTCACATGGGGCAAATATTCAGTTTGTTGCACTTGCCCTGCATTTACATACCTTACCAAGGCCTCCCCCTGGCACCTGGGGCACGTGCTCCCTCTCATCCCTCATTTACATACCTCACCAAGGCTTCCCCCGGCACCTGGGGCACGTGCTCCCTCTCATCCGTCATTTACATACCTCATCAAGGCCCCCCTGGCACCTGGGGCACATGCCCTTTCTCATCCCTCATTTACATACCTCACCAAGGCCCCCCCCCCCCTGGCACCTGGGGCACATGCCCCCTCTGATCCCTCCCTGACCTCCGTCTAGCTACAACTTTGCTGCAAACAACCATTTTCTCACCCATATGTATTTGGATTCAATTCCATAAATTTAAGAAATGGTTTATTTAGAAAGTATTGTCTAAAATCAGCCTTCACCAGAAATTAGACACCAGAAAATAAATTCTCGCATGCTCCAAAATAAAAACTTAAGAGAAGTATCAATTATAAAAGACTTTATTTATTTAAGGTTTTCAACATTTTAGTGTTATGGCTTCCCTAAGGCTGCAGATCCAGAAGAAAGCGAAAAATCCCTCGACACTTTTAGCCAATTTGTGTCACAGGGAAAAAATTCCTTCTTGACCCCGGGAAAAGGCGATCAGTCCTAGAACCCTGGATCAGAGCCGCTGATGATAGTGTGATGGTGGTGGGCATTGTACATGTAGAGCTGGGGGGGCGCGCTGTGTGGGTGTCCAAATGAAGTTGCTGGCTGGGTGTACAGCTAGTAGACGCTGTGTGGCGGGGTGCATGGTGACGGCGCTGTATGGCGGGGTTCAGGGTGAGGGTGTTGTGTGGCGGGGTGCAGGGTGAGGGCGCTGTACGGCAGGGTACAGGGTGGGACGCTGTGTGACTGCACCCCCCTTATAGTCCGAGGGAAGAATCATTTGCTGTTTCAGTGGATGAATGAGAGATCCTGGTTGTCAGGTCATGGTCACATGATCAGTACTTCCAGAATTACAGCCTTCATTCATTCAGAATTGTTGTCGCAGCAAATGGAGGATAATGCTTGCTTCATTGCAGCATCTCTCTGTAGAGCTGGGGGGCGCTGTGTGGCTGCGTGCTGGGTGAATGCGCTGTGCGGCTGCCTGTTGGGTGAGGGCGCTGTGTGGCGGGGCGCAGGGTGGGACGCTGTGTGACTGCACCCGTCCAAGGGAAGAATCATTTGCTGTTCCAGTGGATGAATGAGCGATCCTGGTTGTCAGGTCATGGTCACATGATCAGTACTTCCAGAATTACAGCCTTCATTCATTCAGAATTGTTGTCGCAGCAAATGGAGGATAATGCTTGCTTCATTGCAGCATCTCTCTGTAGAGCTGGGGGGCGCTGTGTGGCTGCGTGCTGGGTGAATGCGCTGTGCGGCTGCCTGTTGGGTGAGGGCGCTGTGTGGCGGGGCGCAGTGTGGGACGCTGTGTGACTGCACCCGTCCAAGGGAAGAATCATTTGCTGTTCCAGTGGATGAATGAGCGATCCTGGTTGTCAGGTCATGGTCACATGATCAGTACTTCCAGAATTACAGCCTTCATTCTTTCAGAATTGTTGTCACAGCAAATGGAGGATAATGCTTGCTTCATTGCAGCATCTCTCTGTAGAGCTGGGGGGCACTGTGTGGCTGCGTGCAGGGTGAATGCGCTGTGCGGCTGCCTGTTGGGTGAGGGCGCTGTGTGGCGGGGCGCAGGGTGGGACGCTGTGTGACTGCACCCGTCCAAGAGAAGAATCATTTGCTGTTCCAGTGGATGAATGAGCGATCCTGGTTGTCAGGTCATGGTCACCTGATCAGTACTTCCAGAATTACAGCCTTCATTCATTCAGAATTGTTGTCACAGCAAATGGAGGATAATGCTTGCTTCATTGCAGCATCTCTCTGTAGAGCTGGGGGGCGCTGTGTGGCTGCGTGCAGGGTGAATGCGCTGTGCGGCTGCCTGTTGGGTGAGGGCGCTGTGTGGCGGGGCGCAGGGTGGGATGCTGTGTGACTGCACCCGTCCAAGGGAAGAATCATTTGCTGTTCCAGTGGATGAATGAGCGATCCTGGTTGTCAGGTCATGGTCACATGATCAGTACTTCCAGAATTACAGCCTTCATTCATTCAGAATTGTTGTCACAGCAAATGGAGGATAATGCTTGCTTCATTGCAGCATCTCTCTGTAGAGCTGGGGGGGCGCTGTGTGGCTGTGTGCAGGGTGAATGCGCTGTGTGACTGCACCCGTCCAAGGGAAGAATCATTTGCTGTTCCAGTGGATGAATGAGCGATCCTGGTTGTCAGGTCATGGTCACATGATCAGTACTTCCAGAATTACAGCCTTCATTCATTCAGAATTGTTGTCACAGCAAATGGAGGATAATGCTTGCTTCATTGCAGCATCTCTCTGTAGAGCTGGGGGGCGCTGTGTGGCTGCGTGCAGGGTGAATGCGCTGTGTGGCGGGGCGCAGGGTGGGACGCTGTGTGACTGCACCCGTCTAAGGGAAGAATCATTTGCTGTTCCAGTGGATGAATGAGCGATCCTGGTTGTCAGGTCATGGTCACATGATCAGTACTTCCAGAATTACAGCCTTCATTCATTCAGAATTGTTGTCACAGCAAATGGAGGATAATGCTTGCTTCATTGCAGCATCTCTCTGTAGAGCTGGGGGGCGCTGTGTGGCTGCGTGCAGGGTGAATGCGCTGTGTGGCGGGGCGCAGGGTGGGACGCTGTGTGACTGCACCCGTCCAAGGGAAGAATCATTTGCTGTTCCAGTGGATGAATGAGCGATCCTGGTTGTCAGGTCATGGTCACATGATCAGTACTTCCAGAATTACAGCCTTCATTCATTCAGAATTGTTGTCACAGCAAATGGAGGATAATGCTTGCTTCATTGCAGCATCTCTCTGTAGAGCTGGGGGGCACTGTGTGGCTGCGTGCAGGGTGAATGCGCTGTGCGGCTGCCTGTTGGGTGAGGGCGCTGTGTGGCGGGGCGCAGGGTGGGACGCTGTGTGACTGCACCCGTCCAAGAGAAGAATCATTTGCTGTTCCAGTGGATGAATGAGCGATCCTGGTTGTCAGGTCATGGTCACCTGATCAGTACTTCCAGAATTACAGCCTTCATTCATTCAGAATTGTTGTCACAGCAAATGGAGGATAATGCTTGCTTCATTGCAGCATCTCTCTGTAGAGCTGGGGGGCGCTGTGTGGCTGCGTGCAGGGTGAATGCGCTGTGCGGCTGCCTGTTGGGTGAGGGCGCTGTGTGGCGGGGCGCAGGGTGGGATGCTGTGTGACTGCACCCGTCCAAGGGAAGAATCATTTGCTGTTCCAGTGGATGAATGAGCGATCCTGGTTGTCAGGTCATGGTCACATGATCAGTACTTCCAGAATTACAGCCTTCATTCATTCAGAATTGTTGTCACAGCAAATGGAGGATAATGCTTGCTTCATTGCAGCATCTCTCTGTAGAGCTGGGGGGCGCTGTGTGGCTGCGTGCAGGGTGAATGCGCTGTGTGGCGGGGCGCAGGGTGGGACGCTGTGTGACTGCACCCGTCCAAGGGAAGAATCATTTGCTGTTCCAGTGGATGAATGAGCGATCCTGGTTGTCAGGTCATGGTCACATGATCAGTACTTCCAGAATTACAGCCTTCATTCATTCAGAATTGTTGTCACAGCAAATGGAGGATAATGCTTGCTTCATTGCAGCATCTCTCTGTAGAGCTGGGGGGCACTGTGTGGCTGCGTGCAGGGTGAATGCGCTGTGCGGCTGCCTGTTGGGTGAGGGCGCTGTGTGGCGGGGCGCAGGGTGGGACGCTGTGTGACTGCACCCGTCCAAGGGAAGAATCATTTGCTGTTCCAGTGGATGAATGAGCGATCCTGGTTGTCAGGTCATGGTCACATGATCAGTACTTCCAGAATTACAGCCTTCATTCATTCAGAATTGTTGTCACAGCAAATGGAGGATAATGCTTGCTTCATTGCAGCATCTCTCTGTAGAGCTGGGGGGGGGGGCGCTGTGTGGCTGTGTGCAGGGTGAATGCGCTGTGTGACTGCACCCGTCCAAGGGAAGAATCATTTGCTGTTCCAGTGGATGAATGAGCGATCCTGGTTGTCAGGGCATGGTCACATGATCAGTACTTCCAGAATTACAGCCTTCATTCATTCAGAATTGTTGTCACAGCAAATGGAGGATAATGCTTGCTTCATTGCAGCATCTCTCTGTAGAGCTGGGGGGCGCTGTGTGGCTGCGTGCAGGGTGAATGCGCTGTGTGGCGGGGCGCAGGGTGGGACGCTGTGTGACTGCACCCGTCTAAGGGAAGAATCATTTGCTGTTCCAGTGGATGAATGAGCGATCCTGGTTGTCAGGTCATGGTCACATGATCAGTACTTCCAGAATTACAGCCTTCATTCATTCAGAATTGTTGTCACAGCAAATGGAGGATAATGCTTGCTTCATTGCAGCATCTCTCTGTAGAGCTGGGGGGCGCTGTGTGGCTGCGTGCAGGGTGAATGCGCTGTGTGGCGGGGCGCAGGGTGGGACGCTGTGTGACTGCACCCGTCCAAGGGAAGAATCATTTGCTGTTCCAGTGGATGAATGAGCGATCCTGGTTGTCAGGTCATGGTCACATGATCAGTACTTCCAGAATTACAGCCTTCATTCATTCAGAATTGTTGTCACAGCAAATGGAGGATAATGCTTGCTTTATTGCAGCATCTCTCTGTAGAGCTGGGGGGCGCTGTGTGGCTGCGTGCAGGGTGAATGCACTGTGCGGCTGCCTGCAGGGTGAGGGCGCTGTGTGGCGGGGCGCAGGGTGGGACGCTGTGTGACTGCACCCGTCCAAGGGAAGAATCATTTGCTGTTCCAGTGGATGAATGAGCGATCCTGGTTGTCAGGTCATGGTCACATGATCAGTACTTCCAGAATTACAGCCTTCATTCATTCAGAATTGTTGTCACAGCAAATGGAGGATAATGCTTGCTTCATTGCAGCATCTCTCTGTAGAGCTGGGGGGGCGCTGTGTGGCTGCGTGCAGGGTGAATGCGCTGTGCGACTGCCTGTTGGGTGAGGGCGCTGTGTGGCAGGGCGCAGGGTGGGACGCTGTGTGACTGCACCCATCCAAGGGAAGAATCATTTGCTGTTCCAGTGGATGAATGAGCGATCCTGGTTGTCAGGTCATGGTCACATGATCAGTACTTCCAGAATTACAGCCTTCATTCATTCAGAATTGTAGTCACAGCAAATGGAGGATAATGCTTGCTTCATTGCAGCATCTCTCTGTAGAGCTGGGGGGCGCTGTGTGGCTGCGTGCAGGGTGAATGCGCTGTGCGGCTGCCTGTTGGGTGAGGGCGCTGTGTGGCGGGGCGCAGGGTGGGACGCTGTGTGACTGCACCCGTCCAAGGGAAGAATCATTTGCTGTTCCAGTGGATGAATGAGCGATCCTGGTTGTCAGGTCATGGTCACATGATCAGTACTTCCAGAATTACAGCCTTCATTCATTCAGAATTGTTGTCACAGCAAATGGAGGATAATGCTTGCTTCATTGCAGCATCTCTCTGTAGAGCTGGGGGGCGCTGTGTGGCTGCATGCAGGGTGAATGCGCTGTGTGGCGGGGTGCAGGGTGGGACGCTGTGTGACTGCACCCGTCCAAGGGAAGAATCATTTGCTGTTCCAGTGGATGAATGAGCGATCCTGGTTGTCAGGTCATGGTCACATGATCAGTACTTCCAGAATTACAGCCTTCATTCATTCAGAATTGTTGTCACAGCAAATGGAGGATAATGCTTGCTTCATTGCAGCATCTCTCTGTAGAGCTAGGGGGCGCTGTGTGGCTGCGTGCAGGGTGAATGCGCTGTGCGGCTGCCTGTTGGGTGAGGGCGCTGTGTGGCGGGGCGCAGGGTGGGACGCAGTGTGACTCCACCCGTCCAAGGGAAGAATCATTTGCTGTTCCAGTGGATGAATGAGCGATCCTGGTTGTCAGGTCATGGTCACATGATCAGTACTTCCAGAATTACAGCCTTCATTCATTCAGAATTGTTGTCACAGCAAATGGAGGATAATGCTTGCTTCATTGCAGCATCTCTCTGTAGAGCTGGGGGGGCGCTGTGTGGCTGCGTGCAGGGTGAATGCGCTGTGCGACTGCCTGTTGGGTGAGGGCGCTGTGTGGCAGGGCGCAGGGTGGGACGCTGTGTGACTGCACCCATCCAAGGGAAGAATCATTTGCTGTTCCAGTGGATGAATGAGCGATCCTGGTTGTCAGGTCATGGTCACATGATCAGTACTTCCAGAATTACAGCCTTCATTCATTCAGAATTGTAGTCACAGCAAATGGAGGATAATGCTTGCTTCATTGCAGCATCTCTCTGTAGAGCTGGGGATGCGCTGTGTGGCTGCGTGCAGGGTGAATGCGCTGTGCGGCTGTCTGTTGGGTGAGGGCGCTGTGTGGCGGGGCGCAGGGTGGGACGCTGTGTGACTGCACCCGTCCAAGGGAAGAATCATTTGCTGTTCCAGTGGATGAATGAGCGATCCTGGTTGTCAGGTCATGGTCACATGATCAGTACTTCCAGAATTACAGCCTTCATTCATTCAGAATTGTTGTCACAGCAAATGGAGGATAATGCTTGCTTCATTGCAGCATCTCTCTGTAGAGCTGGGGGGCGCTGTGTGGCTGCATGCAGGGTGAATGCGCTGTGTGGCGGGGCGCAGGGTGGGACGCTGTGTGACTGCACCCGTCCAAGGGAAGAATCATTTGCTGTTCCAGTGGATGAATGAGCGATCCTGGTTGTCAGGTCATGGTCACATGATCAGTACTTCCAGAATTACAGCCTTCATTCATTCAGAATTGTTGTCACAGCAAATGGAGGATAATGCTTGCTTTATTGCAGCATCTCTCTGTAGAGCTGGGGGCGCGCTGTGTGGCCGCATACGGGGTGAGTGCGCTGTGCGGCTGCGTGCGGGGTGAGTGCGCTGTGCGGCTGCGTGCGGGGTGAGTGCGCTGTGCGGCTGCGTGCGGGGTGAGGGCGATGTGCGGGGTGAGGGCGCTGTGCGGCTGCGTGCGGGGTGAGGGCGCTGTGAGGCTGCGTGCGAGGTGAGGGCGCTGTGCGGCTCCCTGCGGGATGAGGGCGCTGTGCGGCTCCCTGCGGGGTGAGGGCGCTGTGCGGCTCCCTGCGGGGTGAGGGCGCTGTGCGGCTGCCTGCGGGGTGAGGGCGCTGTGAGGCTGCGTGCGGGGTGAGGGCGCTGTGCGGCTGCCTGCGGGGTGAGGGCGCTGTGCGGCTGCCTGCGGGGTGAGGGCGCTGTGCGGCTGCGTGCGGGGTGAGGGCGCTGTGCTGCTCCCTGCGGGGTGAGGGCGCTGTGCGGCTGCCTGCGGGGTGAGGGCGCTGTGCGGCTGCCTGCGGGGTGAGGGCGCTGTGCGGCTGCCTGCGGGGTGAGGGCGCTGTGCGGCTGCCTGCGGGGTGAGGGCGCTGTGCGGCTGCCTGCGGGGTGAGGGCGCTGTGAGGCTGCCTGCAGGGTGAGGGCGCTGTGAGGCTGCCTGCAGGGTGAGGGCGCTGTGAGGCTGCCTGCAGGGTGAGGGCGCTGTGAGGCTGCCTGCAGGGTGAGGGCGCTGTGTGGTGGCGCGCAGGCTGGGCATGGGCTGGGCTACTCACAGATCGTCCATGCTTGGCGGGTTGGTAGCGTGTGGTGTTGGGTAGTTCCTCAGTATCTTCCTTAATCTTTCACTGGATGCCATGAACTCGGGTCTTGCTTCCCGTCCGTCTAGGTTGGCCCGTTCCTCACGCACATTGCCTGGTAGCCAGCAGCTCTGCGACTTCCGGAAAGTGATGGTGTTACCTGCGCTGGATCCTCTCTCTTCGTCCTCGCCTCGTGATCAGAGCTCCAGGCTTTCCACGCTGCAGGGTTAGCTTGGAATGCGGTGATGTCACAATGTTTAGAATTCTCTCATCCTATGATGTCACAATAAGTGCTCCACAGGCCGCCATCTTGTTATATCGCAAATGATGATGAAAGCGGTCGCATCACTACATGCAAAGTGGATGGGACCATAAAGGTCGCATATAAATTATGCACAACATTAACCCCTTAATGCTCCATGATGTACTGTTAAGTCATGGAGGTTTGGGCTTTGTATGGAATGGGTTCTGGGCCGATCCTACTCTATACAATGCTGTCTGGTATAGCTGACACCCGCCTGCAACATATTAACCCTTTAAATGCTCCGATCGAAGTTTGGAGGTCCCTAACGGTTACAATGGCAGCTGGGGGCCTTCTGCACACTCCCAGGGCTTCCATTGCAGATTGCCTATGAAGCCTGATCTTAAAAGGGGTTGTCCCAAGTTTGCATTCATTATAATGTTGCTTCCATCAAAAAGGCTCTTAGAGAATCATTATATTGTGCATGAGACCTAAGGTGAAATGCAAGTGCCTGTAGCGCCAAATGGTGAGGGATAGAGGAATACAATGCTTTGACATCGCAAGTTACCCAGGTTTTATCTGCCCCCCATTTGTGTCCTGCTAATATTTGAATGACACTATTGCTATTAGGAATATATCCGGGGATTTGAACTACCACAGCAATTGGGTACATAGAAAATTACAGCCTGAGTCTCTCACATAGGGATCCTCGTCCCGAAACTATTGGGCGCATGGGAGGTGGAAATACATTTTTGTGAGACTTGGGAATCCCATAAAAATTTGCAAGAATAGGATTTTTGGGAACTAGATAAGCCATTTCTTTGTCACTTAATACCCCCATTGAGCCCCCTCTGGTAATCAAATCAGACAATGAATGGGTGAATGTTACGGTGGGATCAATCTCTAATTTTCTATAAGTTTTATCATCATTGAGTATTTTTTCAACACATAAACTGTATAATGCATTGTCCATTATGGCAATGGTGCCCCCTTTGTCCGATTGCTGAATTATTAAATCAGTATCGTTAATGAGATTCTGTAAGTCACGTCTCTGGGACACTGAGATGTTAACATTTTTATATTTGGATGCATCTTTCTTCTGACTGGATCTATATAGGTCATTAAGATCTCTTTCCATACTGTTTTGAAAATCATCCAGCCATCTAGTTCTGAGATGTTTGGGGTAAAAAGAGGGATTGGGAATCCTCATATCTGATGGCATTGGAATTGAATCTGGTGCCATATCAGTGTCCATCTGTTCTTTTTCTAGTTGTTCTAAATCCCAGAGAAAGGCAGTGTCCCTTGTTGTTAGGTCTCCATGTTTGTCGTCTTGTTTTACAGACTCCTAAGAAGCTGTTCTGTTTGCCCCATTGATTCTGGTTTGTTCGCAGAAATACTTCTTTACAATGAGGTCCCGAACAAATTTGTTTAGGTCCAGCATAGTATTGAAAGGGTCAAACGTGCAGTCAGGTACAAAATTCCTACCCTTATTGATAATTTCCAATTGCTGGTTAGAGAGAATACGGGGTGTGAAAAAAATTATATTGTCCGCTAATTCCGAATGGTTGGTCTGCGGCTGGGGTATCTCCTTCTTGGCATATGGCCCCCTCTCGGTGCCTTGTTTTTTGACAGTCTCCCCATAGTCTGCATTCTTTGTGTTGGTTCTTCAAATACCTGAGGGTCACCACTGGAGACATCTGATGATACATGGGATGTGTCCCCTTCCCACTCTGAGGAGGAGAATGTGACACTATTCAAATTGCCTGTATGACTTCTCATTGATTGTTTCTTGAGAATTGATTTGGGTTTTTGAATCCTTTTGGAACTCCAGTTGTAAACTTTGTCATCTTGGTAATCGCGTCTGTCTCTTTCCAGTTTGGTTTTTTTTATGTGAATTATCTTTTCTTCCATTTTATGTAGTTCCATATCCTCTTTTTGTATTAGATTATCCCATTCTGTGGAATTCTAAGTTGCTCTCAATTTATGTTCAATGTCTTGTATGTCTTTCTGCAATTTATTTAATTTTAATTGCTCATTATCAACTATCAATCTCATCAGAGCAATCGGAGAAGATATCATTCCAACTGGACAGAAAATCATCATCATAAATTGTTGTTGGTATTTTTTCAAACGCAATCCTCTTGGGATCATTGTAAGATCCAAATATTTATTCAGGGAGTGTTGGTCCCACCAAGTCTGTAATTCTGATTTCTTATATTTGGTTAATGATTGGATTAACCCCTTTGTGTCAGGATGCATACTTTGTATATTGTCCTGAAACAGACTGGATAATTTTTGCATCCTGGCCCGGACAACTGTTTCTTGTTCAGCCATCATACTTTGTTGAAAACACCAATAAAAATGAACATAGGTACATTAGAGTCCCATAAAACGTACTAATAATAGATGGTATACCTTAGTGGCTAAATTTTCATTTACAAATAGTGTGAGGATCGTGAGCAAATGTCCAAAAATAATGGAGATACTGCACTTATAAATATGGGTAGAATTTACCTCAATCCTTGTATACTTGCATTTGGTGCTGTGCATAGTCTCCTCAGAACAAGTTATTCATAGCAACAGCGGCCGGGTAATTCCAAAGAAAAAGACACTTGAAAATAGTGTGCTGTGCTGTCAGCTTGCTCACTTCATATGTCTCACGATCCACTGCTTGCTCAAGCGGTTTCACCTGCCCCCGGTCCTGGGCTTAAACAGCAGAAAATTCCATGCAGGAAAAAGTGTCATCCACGCTTGCTTGCAGAATAAAATGTATAATCTTCCTTTATTTAGACATATTTTAAATTTGCCAGGTATACACATCTCTGGACCAGACGCGTATGGGGATGGGATGAGGTGAGAGGACATTATATGGGGGATGTGATGAGGAGCAGCAGACAGTACATGGGGGATGTGATGAGTCTTAAAGAGGATCTGCAGCACCTGAAGTAAGGAATGTCTTCTCATTCACTGCCTGACTGACATGAGGCTCTTCTTAAGGAGAGTATATAGTAGATAGGTTGTTGAATCTTATATATTGTATATCATACATGTGACTATATATATATGTGTGATCAAGGAGACGTACTGTCAGATGATGGGTTCTTCTTCCCCCTTTCGTTTACTTCCTTTCCTTAATTAATTCTGAATACTTGTAAATTTCAGCTTTTTCTTTCCCAGCGGAGGACACGGCCCAGGTACGATCCTGTCCTATAACAGAGCTAACAGTGCGGTTGCTATACTTTGCATCAGCAGGAACCCCTAAACATTCAATCATCCATGGCTAATCTGAGATCAGAGGTGGGCAAGAAATATAATGTCACTCGCAGTCACCAATAAGATGGTGGATCAGTGATTTGCAGCTGACGGCTCTCCAGCTGTTCTGTGACCGCAGTGTGATGGGAGTTACATATCACAGACCACTTTATGTAGTAGTACAAGTATTTTGTTAGTGTTTTATATAATTGAAGCTTAATTTATATAAAACCCTAACAATATACTTGCACTACTACAACCGATCAGCTGTTCAGCGGTCGGTGCACACCTGCACTTATATAACTTCTGCAGGAAGCACGCAGCTCTGTTCCCGCACTGGTGAGGCTTGGTATTACAGGCCATTCACTTCAATGGGAAGTTACCCTGCAATATGAGACCGGACCACTGCTGTGGGAACAGAGCTGTCTGCTTCTTGTAGAGATTAGCTAGTGTGCAAGTGCAGCGGCCCAGCGAACAGCAGAGTGTTGGGGGTCCTGGAAAGCAGACCCCACTGATCTCCTATTGATCATCTATTCTAAGGACAGGTCATCAATGGTTTATAACTGGACAACCCCTTTGTCTTCTCTTATTTCTCTCCAGATTGAGGCCAATAAAGAGCAGATTTCATAAAGAAGAAGCTGAATGAAGAGAAGAAAGAAGCTAAAGAAAACAACCCGGAGAAGCTGGTGTAGTATGTAGGATGCTCTAAATGTCATCTTAATAGGACTAGCATTGTGGTGTGCACCATGTAAATGAGCGTGCAGCTATTTCTGGGGGACTTTTTCCTTCCAGATCCCCCTGTGTATTAATCCTTCGGATTCCATATATCAGCTACCACTATGGTCAGTTCATATGAGGTGTAATGACGATGTGATGCTGGCAGGAAAATTCATCAAAACTGGTGCAGGTGAAAAATGGTCAGTGGAAATCTATTTGCTTTGGGTAACTGCGCCAGTTTTCCTTGCACAAAGTTCATTGAAATTCTCCCTTTGCGAGTAGACTACTGTAGGTGAAATGATATTCCGAGATGTTCCCCATAACTTCTGACAGCACCTAATAATATAACAGGAGGGTCTACTGAATGAGCAGCTGTATAGGATGTAATTTACTTAGACAGCCTATTCGCTGCATATCGCTGCTGAAGACTTAAAGGGATTGTACCAAGATATAACGTTATCCCCTATCCCCCACTGATCACAAGAACGGGGGTCCTGATGGTCTTCCCACATGAATGGAGCAGAGATAACGCATGCCTACTGCCACTCAAATCAATTAAATGACAGCACTGGAGATTGCTGGGAGTTTGTACAATTTCAGCATTGTGATTGAATGAATAGAGCGACGGTCACATGATGCGCATTCTCCTCTCCATTTATCTAGGCACTTTCAGGAACTCTTTTCTCAGGATTGGTGGGAGTCCCAGCGTTTGGATCACCACTGATCATAAGGTTATTCCCTATCTGGTGGATACGGGATAATTTTAGTTCTTGGTACAATTCCTTTAAACAAAGGTTTTAAACTCCTCGTTTCTGCTGGAATCAACTCCTGGGTTTGGCTCAAAGAACTGCAGTGGAGTTATTCCAAAAAGCGCTGTGTGGGAAACCACCTTTAGCGTAAGGCCAGACGTAGAATACGCATCTACCGCCGCAGAATTGTGTGCGGTAAATCTGCGATGTGTCACAGTACAAGCAATGCAGATGCGACTTCACGTAACCTTCGCACCACTTGGGGCAGATTTTGCCACTGCAAAAAATTAGTGTCAGATCTGTAACAACGTACAGCTTTACCGTAACAGTCACTTGGGGAACTCTTTCTTTGGATGTGGTATATGATGCTTTCCACAAGTCTAAGACAAAAGGAAGACAAGAAGAAATCTGTCATAAGAACAGAAGAACGGCAACTGAACTTGGAGGTGCAGGAGACTGACTGAGAAGACAAGAAACAGATGGCCTTGAGTTCCTTCAAGCTGAACTATCTGGATCCCCGGATTTCGGTGGCTGGTGAGTTCTTTAATTTCTTGTGGAAAGTTTGCATATTCTTTATGTCTGCAAATCAATTATGTGCATTGCATGTCTTTATAACAAAGTCTATTGCTGGTCTCACACATTAGATAGCAGTCGGCCAAATAGTTATTTGGGTGACAGCTATTCCTTTTGACACAGTTGGAACATCCCTGTACACATGAAATGGTAATCTGGTCCTACCAAAATCAGTGTGTTCAGCTGCTGTTGATCTAATGTGTATGGGCACATTTTAAAGGGAACCTGTCACCACCTGAGAGCACCATAAACTAAGCTCTACTGCTCATAGGGCAGGTTCTGAGGGGTTCAGGAATGTTATTATGATTACCTGTCTCTCTATTCCCGCGCGGTCACCCACGGAGGTCGGCAGCAGAGGACTCATCTCTACAGCTGTGTGTCCGCTTCCATAGAGCGCAATATGTATTTTCCTGCACAGCCTGCAGACGTGAGTCCACTTGCGCATCCTTTCACATGTGATGGCGTGGGAATGAGCCGGGTGAGCTTAAAAACTACATCCCCGGACTCCTTGGAACCTGCCCTGTGAGCACTATAATTTAGTTTATACAGATTCAAGAATAGGTTTTTGTCCTGCGCTCATAAGGATTACATAAAAACAATCTGATAAATGGAAAACTTACTTAGATGGGAGCTCTCATGTCCTTGAGACCTCCCCAAATGGATTCCAGGCTGGGTAAGTTTATCCAAAACAGTTGTCGTCCAAAAAGGGGGGATTTTAATTGACCAAATAGCAATAAATACAGGTAGGTAGACAAATCACTGGGCACAGGTAATAAAACAGATGGTGCAACGTGTTTCAGGACGGTATGTGGCCTTTTATAAAGCATAGTAAACAGGGTATCAGGACTTCCTTTTATACTAGGTGGTATTCCCTTCATAGAGGAGCAGTGTACTGGCGCTGTTCTCACAGTAAGGCCCACATCGATGACATCACACGTCATAACGCTGGCGTCCATCACTGCCAGCTTTATAGTAACGTGGTGTCTCCCTGAGCTCGCTCGCCCGGGTGCTGTCACGGCACCTAGTTGTGATGTAACTAGTGATATTAGCTATGTGAAACGTTATCCCGAACGGGCGTTGCGTTCCAGCGCCCGTTCCACTGGACATTGGATGGCCTCCCTGGAGTGTCATGTGCTCCAAAGGGTGCGTTCCAGCGGGGTGTGTATATCTCTTAGCTAGGTAGCCATCCTGAGAGTGAAAAAATGTAGTGTTGTTGTTTGTACAGCATTAATGATTAAAGCAGTGTGTTTAATATGGTCCATCCCTGGTCTAATGTATAAGGTTGTTAAAATGTTGCGGATTTGGGAAACATTAAATATAAATAGTTGTAACATATAGTATTTTTGAATATGAAAACTACACAACTAATTACATATATTATTAAGCAAATAAAAGCAGCTGCAGCACTACTGCAGGCAATCAATATATTATTATGCCATGGCTGCGACGATACAAGCGGCTGCAGCACTACTGCAGGCAATTCATATCTAAATATAAGCGGCATTGTGATATATATATTTTTTTTAAACTCGTTTTATTGAACAGTATGTATTTTGTACAATACATGAATAAATAACTTTGAATACATCATAGGCTCCTTGTGCTCATGTCATCAAAACTTGAGTACGTTACATTGATATATGCAGTAGTTGAATACAGTGCGTCAGTACATTTTCTCATGGTATCAGTGGAAGGCGGTAACATTCGTTCGTTTTACCGAGCATTCCTAGGTATCGTTGCCCTCAGCAGGTCCTGTAATCGATCTTGCGTGAATACTGTGTACGTTGATCCGCACCATCTTTCCCAAACCTTATTGAATTTTTCAGGGCATTTTCTATTTTTATATACTATTTTTCGTATGGCAAAATGGTGTTAATAATATTCTGCCATTTCGAGAGTGTCGGAGGACGTCTGTCCATCCAACGTAGGGCTATTGCTTTGCGGGCAAAGAATAATACTTTGGTAAGGAATATCCTGTCATGGTATTGCCATTGTTCTTCATCTAGAAAGCCTAATAGGCACACTGCTGGATTGTGTGGTACTGGTATACCCATCAATTGGGTTAGAAATTCTGTGATCACTCCCCAGTACGTATAGATATCTGGGCAGCTCCATATTAGGTGGTTAAAATTTGCGTTAGGTGCTCTGCACCGATGGCACTGGTTTGTGGGTGTCCTATTCATTTTATATAGTCTGGTCGGTGTTAGATAGCATTGGTGTAGTATGTATAATTGTGTTAGTTTATTGTTTGCAGCTGGTGATACCGTGGTGTATGCGGACATTGCAGACTCCCAGTCCTCGTTAGTGAGAGTGGGAATGAGCTCTCTCCATCTCTCTACCACCGCCATCGGCGTGTCAGGGATCTTGGATTGTAGTAAGTGAGTGTACAACACCGATATCAGGCCTTTGGGCCCTTGGGTGCGAAGTATGCCTATTAATGGATATTGTGAGAAGGATTGTCTGGGCTCTGGGAATTGTGTTGTCAGAGCGTGCCTGAGTTGCAGGTATCTAAAGAAGCCCTCTCTTGGGATTTGATATAATTGTTGTAGTTGTTCGAAGGAGACCAATACTTGGTCGATATATAGATGTTCCAGTGTGGTAATTCCTAGATTTATCCAGAACTGTTTATCCGGTAGATTCATCAGGTGCGGCAATGCTCTATTGTCCCATAAGGGGGTCTCCAGAGGGGTGTCGTCTTACTTAGTCAGTGCTTTGCATGTCTGCCATACGTTGACTGCAAGTCTATGGATTGGTAGCATCTGCTTAGTCAATAGTCCTGGTTTTTCCAGGAGGACCCAGAGTGATGCCTCCGAGAGAAAGAACATCAAGTGGTGCTCGGAGTTTGGGAGAAGAGAGCCCGATAACCAGTGACGGATATATCTCACCTGTCCCGCTAAGTAGTAAAGTTTGAGGTCTGGTAGCGCCATTCCTGCCATCTCCTTGGGTCGCTGTAGGGTGTCCATGCGGAGTTTCGCTCTGGAGTTCCCCCAAATGAATGATGTTATTAGGGAGTTAGTTTTTTTGAAGAACTTTTGTGGTATGGCTGTTTCTGCGTGCTCTAGGCAGTATAGGTACTTGGGGAGTATTATCATTTTTATAAGGTTCATTCTGCCCGCTACAGATAGTGGTAAGGAGCTCTAGTTTTTTAATTTTAGTTGTAGGGTTGCCAATAAGGGGGTGATGTTTAAATCAAGGCTCTGAGTGTGATCTCTGGTGATGTGTATCCCTAGGTATTTGAATTTGGGAGTGACTTGTAGTTTACAAAATACGTCTCCCATTTGCCATCCCTCTGGTCTTAGGGGCATAAAAGCGGATTTTTGCCATTTGATACACCGGCCTGAAAAGTTCCCGAATTCAACTATTAGTGAGATAGCCAGCGGCAGGGCATTCTTGGGGTCTGACATGTATAGTATTAGATCGTCTGCATATAATCCTATTCTATCTTCTCTGGGTCCTATCTGGATACCCCTATATGACGTGTGTTGTCGGATTCTCAGAGCCAGCGGTTCTATTGCAATTGCAAACAGGAGGGGGGAAAGTGGGCAGCCCTGTCGGGTTTCTCTGTGGAGTGAGAAGGAGGTGGAGGTCAGGCCGTTTACTACTACTCTGGCTGTCGGAGATTTATATAGAATAGAGATCCACTTGATGAATGAGTCTCCGAATCCAAACCTCCGTAAGACCTCCATCAAATATGGCCATTCAACTGAATCGAATGCCTTAGCCGCATCTAGTGAGGCCAAGGCCCAATCTGACCTCCACCTCCATCCCACCTGTGTAATCACCTGCGTCCTTCTGATGTTGTCTGATGTAGACATTCCTGGGATAAAGCCAGATTGATCAGGGTGTATAATTTCCTTAATGGCTTGGTTTAAATGAGAGGCCAATATTTTAGTGAGGATTTTGTAGTCTGTATTTAATAAGGAAATTGGTCTATATGAACCACAATCTTCTGGGTTTTTATCTGGTTTTAAAATAAGGACTATATTGGCTTCTAACATTGATTCTGGGAGTTGGTTTTTGTCGAATATATATGTGTATAGGGAGAGCAGGTGCGGCATTATTTCCTTTTTGTAGTGTAGGTAGACCTCCACTGGGAGTCCATCTGGACCCGGTGTCTTATTTTTTGCCATATCATTTATTGCCTCCTCTATCTCTTCCTCTGTAATGGGGGAGTCTAATAGGGTCTTAGAGGTATCTTGCAATACTGGGAATGTTATGTCGGCTAGGTAAGACTCTAGTTCTGCAGGTGAGTAGTCTGTTCGCGATTGGTAGAGGTCATCATAGAATTGCTGAAACCTGTCTAGGATGTCTTTTGGGTCTGTGAGCGTTATTCCTTCAGCTGATTTAATTCTTAGAACAGACGGTGGGGCGGTCTCCTGTCTTGCCATGTAGGCTAGTAATTTGCTGGACTGGTTTCCTAATTCAAAAAGGGATTGTCGAGTAAAGAAGAGGTTTCTCTGGGCTTTTTCTTTTAGATATATTAAGTAATCTCTACCTGTCTGTAGCCATCTATCTCTTTTGGTATCTGTAGGGTCGGCGACAAATTCCTTTTCTAGTTGTTGACATTGCTCTGCTAGGAGTTCTCCTTTCCTTGCGGTGGCTTTTTTAATAAAGGAGATTGAGGATCTAAAGCAACCTCTAAGGTACGGTTTGAATGCCTCCCACACTAGCATTATATCCGTGTGTGCCTAGTGCGCTTCGTAGTATATCTGGATCTGGTCTGGTATGCGGTCATTGGGGCCAAATAGCGAGAGCCAGAATGGATGCACCTTTAGTCTCTTAATTGTGGCCGGGCCTGGGTTTTTAAGAGCCATGCGGATTGGTGAGGGGTCTGAGATCCCTCGAGGGAGGAACTCTATGGATTCAATTTTGGGAAATAGTGAGGGGGACCCAAATATATAGTCTATTCGACTAAGCGCATGGTTGTGGGCTGCATGGCAAGTAAACTCTTTTTGTTGTGGGTGGAATATGCGCCATAGATCTAGCCAGCCCGTCACTGATATAATAGAGGCTACGCGGGTCATATTGTGTCTCCCTCCCTCCGAGCACCACTTTCGAATCTATCAATAGTGGGATTCATTACCATGTTCATATCTCCCATACAGACGATCGTTGCGTCTGGCGAGAATGATGCGCATTGGATGCCGTCTGCTAAGATGGCTGTTGTCGCCGG
This sequence comes from Eleutherodactylus coqui, assembly GCF_035609145.1. Taxonomy (NCBI): domain Eukaryota; kingdom Metazoa; phylum Chordata; class Amphibia; order Anura; family Eleutherodactylidae; genus Eleutherodactylus; species Eleutherodactylus coqui. The sequence goes on from NW_027102355.1 coordinate 582,902, forward strand.
AGGTGGGTTATAGCAGCACAAAAGGACGTATGGGTCGTTATTGATTCTGGCTCTCACAAAGACGTATCTACCCTCCGGGTCTCTCCTAAGTTGTTCCATCTCCCATCTGAGCGACCTTCCTATTAATAGAGACACCCCTCTGGAGTAGGATGTGTGGCATGAATGGGCAGACCACTGTATCCACGGTTTCGACAGGACTTTTGTAGTTTCAGGTGTCAGGTGGGTCTCCTGCAGGCACAGCACATGTGGTTGCCAGGAGCGTACTAAAGAATTTATTGCTGATCGCTTTCTGGCTGATGCCATACCCCTGACATTCCAGGACACAAAAACTATCCCCGCCATAGTCTGGGGAGAGTCGATCGGGTCCGGATGAATTTCTTTATATTGTTCCGACCGTCAGGAGTCCCACCCCGACACTCGGTTACATTCTTATTATACATCATGCAACAGTATTTCAGTGCATTTTTAAGATCATCATGGAGCTCTTGATGCGTACAATTTGTTAACATTACGGTAGTATACTACCAACTTAACACTTAAACAGCTTATTTTGGAACAAACTTTAAATGCTTTTTCTGTTGAGATAGTATGCGTGGCGAACTGGTATTAGGGGGAACCTACTTAGCATAGCTTTAATATGGGCTATACTTGAGATACTGTTATATAGATCAATAATAGAGGCCGACTTTAGCCTGGTGGGCATCATCTAGGTGGGCCCCCTTGCGGGGGGGGGGGGGGATCTCTCCTCTTCGGGCACTTCCACGTTACCTTTCTCTATATAAATGATAAATTTCGCTATGCCCGGAGCAGAAGACAGGAGGGGGTGAAGGGGGGGGGGGGGGAGGAGGTATATGATAGGTCAGAAGGAAGGGGGGGGGGGGATTAATGGTACCAAGGGGGAGGACGGCTCACCGCCATCTTCGGGGGGGAGCAAGTCGAGCAGCCACAATAGTTTGCAGGAGTCTCAGTCCTGTGTCTCAGTCTCAGATATGGTCTCGGTATGTCTGGGGCACAGTTTCTGATGCGCAGTCATGTGGCTTTTAAAGGTATGTTCGTGTGTTTACACAGGAGTCCTGGCACCTGGAGGAAGAAAGGAGTGGGGTTATGTATACATTACGGCCCTTCTGGACGACGTCTGGTAGCCAGCCACTCTTCTGCTTCGGATGGGGTAGAGAAGAAGCGGGCACGGTCTCCGTTTGTCACTCATAGTTGTGCCGGGTACATCATGGAGTACGGGAGCTGCAGGTCTCGAAGTTGCCTTTTGATTCCCAAGAACGATGCTCGCTGTTTTTGGAGGTCCGCTGAGAAATCTGGGAATATGGAAACTGTGGCGTTGTCATATCGCAGAGGTCCTCTTTTTCTAGCAGCTTGTAAAATTATATCTCTATCACGAGAGTTGAGTAGTTTAACCAGCAAGGGTCTAGGTGGTGCGCCTGGTATGGGCGGCTTCATGGGCACCCGGTGGGCTCGCTCAATCACAAAGACTTGTGATAGTCCGGCATTGGGAATAGTGGCATCCCACAGCAGTCCCCAGCAGTAGTAGTGATATCCCACAGTGGCCCCCAGTAGTAATAGTGACATGCCACTACAGCCACTAGCAGTAATAGTGACATCCCACAGCGGCCCCCAGTAGTAATAGTGATATGCCACAGTGGCCTCAGTAGTAATAGTGACATCCCACAGCAGCCCCAGTAGTAATATTGACACCCCACAGCGGCCCCAGTAGTAATAGTGACATCGCACAGCTGCCCCAAGCAGTAATAGTGACACCCCACAGCAGCCCCAGTAGTAATATTGACACCCCACAGCGGCCCCAGTAGTAATAGTGACACCCCACAGTGGCCCCAAGAGTAATAGTGACATTCCACAGCAGTCCTCAGTAGTAATAGTGACATCCCACAGCGGCCCACAGTAGTAATAGTGGCATCCCACAGCGCCCCAAGAAGTAATAGTGACATCCCACAGCGACCCCAGTAGTTATAGCACCCTCCTGAGACCCATATACTTACCCCTTCCTCCTCATGAAGCGCTGCTGCTCCTCTGCTTGGCAATGCTAGCGGCGCTGATCCCAGGTGCACAGTCTGACCTCAGTGTACGCTGCCGGAAGCCTCCTTTCCCTGCTCTCGCGGAACCTAAGAGGAAACGTCAGGGGAGGTGAGAGGAGGATCCCGGCTGCACAATAACGTCACAGTGTGCGCCGGGATTAGCACCGCAGCTGAGTGAATATCGGCATGTGCTGCTGCTTAGCCCAATTCCTCCCATTCTTTATGTGCTATTTTTATTTTTCTTGCCCAGATGCAGGACTTTGCATTTCTCCTCGTTAAATATCATTGTGTTAGTCACCACCCACTGTTCAAGCTATTCTAGATCTTTTTGAATACTCTCTCTTCCCCAATGTTAGCTATCCCTCCTAGCTTTGTGTCGTCAACAAATTTGATCAGTTTACCATTATTTCCCTTCTCCAGATCATTTATAAAAATGTTGAACAACACTGGGCCTAGGACAGAGCCTTGTGGTACCCCACTTGATACATTCTTCCACTTGGATGTGCAGCCATTTATGACCACTCTTTGAGTACGATCACTCAGCCAGTTGTGAATCCACCTACCAATTGCCTTATCAATCCCATACTTGGTCATTTTTTCAATAAGTATGGTATGAGAAATGCTTTACTAAAGTCAAGATATACTATATCCAGCGCATTTCCCTGATCAACCCACTTGGTTATTCTGTCATAGAAGGAAATTAGATTTTTCTGGCATGACTTGTTTGTTAAAAATCCATGCTGGCTCTGGTTAATTACTCTATTTTTATCCAAGTACTTGCATACATGCTGTGTAATAATTATAAATGTTAGGCTCACAAGCCTGTAGTTTCCTGGATCTACCTTCTTCCCCTTTTGAAGATAGGGACAGCATTGGCCCTTTTTCAATATTAGGGGCATACTGTAGGATAAGGAAGGGGGAGTGTCAAGGGAACATTGTATGATAAGAGGGGAAGAACTATTAGGGGCATACTGTGTGACATGGGGGAAAGAGCTGTGTGTGTGATGTCCAATGACATCACACACACAGCTCCGCTGCATCCATCCTGATCCCCAGACATCACACACACAGCTCCGCTACATCCATCCTGATACCCAGACATCACACACATACAGCTCAGCTACATCCATACTGATCCCCAGACATCACACACACAGCTCCGCTACATCCATCCTGATCCCCAGACATCACACACACAGCTCCGCTACATCCATCCTGATACCCAGACATCACACACATACAGCTCAGCTACATCCATACTGATCCCCAGACATTACACACACAGCTTACATCCATCCTGATCCCCAGACATCACACACACAGCTCCACCCACTCCATCCATTCCGACCCCCACAGCTCCAACACACACACCATAGTCCTGAATCCACTGATCTCCATGGTCATGTGATCCCTCACTCCTCCCACACAGGGTATCACATGATTCTGCCCCCCCCCCCTTCCCTCATGTCAGGACTGAATAGAAAAGATTAGTCGGCGCTAGGGGGCAGTGTGGGCTCTGTGAGAGGCTTATGGCAGACTGGGCTGTGCGGGAAGCTAATCTGTAGCCAGTCAGTCACACGTCGCATCGGGCAGAGGGAGGACAGGACGGCCAGTAGGCGCAGGTTCTCCTGCAGCAGCTCCAATAGTAGCTCCTTCACCCGCCAAATGGCTGAGCTGTCACCCCCTCACTGATAGCACCAGGGGCATCCTGCACCCAGCTTGCTACGCCACTGCCCTTAGCTCAGATGTGACACCGCCCTCACTGGGAGACATCTGGTGCATTTTAGGCGGTCCTGGATCTGTTTGCCCTGTGTGATTACTGCCCAGCATGAGTATATCAGTGAATAGAGGGCACTCAGTAACTGCACAGCACGCAGCAGGGACAGAGAAGGGGGACTAAGCACCAGGGCGTCCAGCCCCGAGGCTCCGCCTACAGCAGCCAACTATCTCCTCCGCAGGCTCTCTTCTGCTGAGGCCCGGAGAGCACTGGCCGCTGAGGAGCGGGAAATAAGCCGTGCGCTGACAGGCCGAGCCGTAGCCAATCACTGCTCAACTCCTGCAGTACAAGGGCAGCGCTGACTGGAGGCTGGCCAATCACTGCACAGCTCGTACAGTACATGGGGGAGAGCTGACAGGAGGCTAGCCAATCACTGCTTAGCTCCTTCAGTACATGGGGAGCGCTGACTGGAGGCTCTGTAATTGGTGCATTGCTTGTTCTTGTGGTGTTTACCCTCTTTATCAGGCCCGCAGAGAACAAGAGCGCAGGGCGGTGGAGCGCTGGAGGAGGAAGTACACAGGGCTGTGATGGGGAAGAGGACAGTATATGGGGGATGTGATGTGGGGGACAGGACAGTATATGGGGGTTGTGATGGAGGAGAGGGCTGTATATGGGGGATGTGATGAGAGAGGACAGTATATGGCGGATGTCTTGAGGAGGAGAGGACAGTATATGGGGGATGTGATGAGGAGAGGGCAGCATATGCGGGATGTGATGAGGGGAAGAGGACAGTATATGGGGGGATGTGATGGGGGGAATGGGACAGTATATGGCGGATGTGTTGAGGAGGAGAGGACAGTATATGGGGGATGTGATCAGGGAGAGCACAGTATATGGGGGATGTGATGAGGAAAGGGCAGCATATGCGGGATGTGATGAGGGGAAGAGGACAGTATATGGGGGGATGTGATGAGAGAGAGGGCAATATATGGGGATGTGATGAGAGAGAGGACAGTATATGGGGGATGTGATGGAGAGGACAGTATATGGGGGGCTGTAATGAGGGGAGAGGACAGTATATGGGGGATGTGATGAGGGGAGAGGACAGTATATGGGGGATGTGATGAGGGGAGAGGACAGTATATGAGGGATGTGATGAGGGGGAGAGGACAGTATTTGGGGGATGTGATGAGGGGGAGAGGACAGTATATGCGGGCTGTGATGAGGGGAGAGGACAGTATATGGGGGCTATGATGGAGGAGAGGGCTGTATATGGGGGATGTGATGAGAGAGGACAGTATATGGCGGATGTGTTGAGGAGGAGAGGACAGTATATGGGGGATGTGATGAGGGAGAGGACACTATATGGGGGATGTGATGAGGAGAGGGCAGCATATGCGGGATGTGATGAGGGGAAGAGAACAGTATATGGGGGATGTGATGAAGGAGAGGACAGTATATGGGGGGCTGTAATGAGGGGAGAGGACAGTATATGGGGGATGTGATGAGGGGAGAGGACAGTATATGAGGGATGTGATGAGGGGGAGAGGACAGTATTTGGGGGATGTGATGAGGGGGAGAGGACAGTATATGCGGGCTGTGATGAGGGGAGAGGACAGTATATGGGGGATGTGATGAAGGAAGAGGACAGTATATTGGGGATGGGATAAGGTGAGAGGACATTATATGGGGGATGTGATGAGGAGCAGCAGACAGTACATGGGGGATGTGATGAGTCTTAAAGAGGATCTGCAGCACCTGAAGTAAGGAATGTCTTCTCATTCACTGCCTGACTAACATGAGGCTCTTCTTAAGGAGAGTATATAGTAGATAGGTTGTTGAATCGTATATATTGTATATCATACATGTGACTATATATATGTGTGATCAAGGAGACGTACTGTCAGATGATGGGTTCTTTTTCCCCCTTTCGTTTACTTCCTTTCCTTAATTAATTCTGAATACTTGTAAATTTCAGCTTTTTCTTCCCCAACGGAGGAGACGGCCCAGGTACGATCCTGTCCTATAACAGAGCTAACAGTGCGGTTGCTATACTTTGCATCAGCAGGAACCCCTGAACATTCAATCATCCATGGCTAATATGAGATCAGAGGTGGGCAAGAAATATAATGTCACTCGCAGTCACCAATAACATGGTGGATCAGTGATTTGCAGCCGACGGCTCTCCAGCTGTACTGTGACCGCGGTGTGATGGGAGTTACATATCAGGCCCGCAGAGAACAAGAGCGCAGGGCGGTGGAGCGCGGGAGGAGGAAGTACACAGGGCCGTGATGGGGAAGAGGACAGTATATGGGGGATGTGATGTGGGGGACAGGACAGTATATGGGGGCTGTGATGGAGGAGAGGGCTGTATATGGGGGATGTGATGAGAGAGGACAGTATATGGCGGATGTGTTGAGGAGGAGAGGACAGTATATGGGGGATGTGATGAGGGAGAGGACACTATATGGGGGATGTGATGAGGAGAGGGCAGCATATGCGGGATGTGATGAGGGGAAGAGAACAGTATATGGGGGGATGTGATGGGGGGAATGGGACAGTATATGGGGGGATGGGATGAGGGAGAGGGCAATATATGGGGATGTGATGAGAGAGAGGACAGTATATCGGGTATGTGATGAGGGGAGAGGACAGGTTATGGGGGATGTGATGAGGGGAGAGGACAGTATATGGGGGATGTGATGAGGGGAGAGGACAGTATATGGGGGATGTGATGAGGGGAGAGGACAGTATATGAGGGATGTGATGAGGGGGAGAGGACAGTATTTGGGGGATGTGATGAGGGGGAGAGGACAGTATATGTGGGCTGTGATGAGGGGAGAGGACAGTATATGGGGGATGTGATGAAGGAAGAGGACAGTATATTGGGGATGGGATAAGGTGAGAGGACATTATATGGGGGATGTGATGAGTAGCAGCAGACAGTACATGGGGGATGTGATGAGTCTTAAAGAGGTGGCCTCTGCAGTAATAGTGTCCCCCCACTGTTGCCTCTGCAGTAATAGTGACCCCCCACTGTGGCTTCTGCAGTAATAGTGACCCCCCATAGTGGCTTCTGCAGTAATAGTGAACCCCCCCCCCCCCCACAGTGGCCCCAGTAGTAAGTGTTCCCCACAGTGGCCCCAGTAGTAAGTGTTCCCCACAGTGGCCCCAGTAGTAAGTATTCCTCACAGTGGCCCCAAGTAGTAAGTGTTCCCCACAGTGGCCCCAGTAGTAAGTGTTCCCCACAGTGGCCCCAGTAGTAAGTGTTCCCCCAAAAGGACCCCCACAGTGGCCTCTGCAGTAGTAGTGTTCCCCCAAAGGGACCCCCACAGTGGCCTCTGCAGTAATAGTGACCCCCCACAGTGGCCTCTGCAGTAATAGTGACCCCCCACAGTGGCCTCTGCAGTAATGGTGACCCCCTTCCCCCCCACAGTGGCCTCTGCAGTAATAGTGACCCCCCCCTCCCCCCACAGTGGCCTCTGCAGTAATAGTGACCCCCCCCCCCCACAGTGGCCTCTGCAGTAATAGTGTCCCCCCACAGTGGCCTCTGCAGTAATAGTGCCCCCCCCCCACAGTGGCTTCTGCAGTAATAGTGACCCCCCATAGTGGCTTCTGCAGTAATAGTGACCCTTCCCCACAGTGGCCCCAGTAGTAAGTGTTCCCCACAGTGGCCCTAAGTAGTAAGTGTTCCCCACAGTGGCCCCAGTAGTAAGTGTTCCCCACAGTGGCCCCAGTAGTAAGTGTTCCCCACAGTGGCCCCAGTAGTAAGTGTTCCCCACAGTGGCCCCAGTAGTAAGTGTTCCCCACAGTGGCCCCAGTAGTAAGTGTTCCCCACAGTGGCCCCAGTAGTAAGTGTTCCCCACAGTGGCCCCAGTAGTAAGTGTTCCCCACAGTGGCCCCAGTAGTAAGTGTTCCCCACAGTGGCCCCAGTAGTAAGTGTTCCCCACAGTGGCCCCAGTAGTAAGTGTTCCCCACAGTGGCCCCAGTAGTAAGTGTTCCCCACAGTGGCCCCAGTAGTAAGTGTTCCCCACAGTGGCCCCAGTAGTCCGTGTTCCCCACAGTGGCCCCAGTAGTCCGTGTTCCCCACAGTGGCCCCAGTAGTCCGTGTTCTCCACAGTGGCCCCAGTAGTCCGTGTTCTCCACAGTAACATAGTAACATAGTATGTAAGGCTGAGTGAAGACAATGTCCATCTAGTCCAGCCTGTCTATCCTACTGTGTTGATCCAGAGGAAGGCAAAAACCCCCAAGGCCAGAAGCCAATTAGCCCTTTTGGGGAAAAAATTCCTTCCCGACTCCCTAATGGCAATCAGACTGTTCCCTGGATCAACCCCTAAGGCCTCATGTCCACGGGGAAAATCAGGCCCGCTACGGATTCTCCATGTAGAATCCGTAGCGGGTCCCTCCTGCCCCGCGGACATGAGGGCTGAAAATAAGAATAAATCAGAATAAACTCACCTCCCATCCGCTCCGTTTCTTCTCTTCGCTGCGGCGTCATCTTCTCTCGTCGCGGCCGGATCTTCTTTCTTCGGCTCGGCGGATGTGCATGATAACGTCGGTGACGTGCCCCGCGCATGCGCCGTCCCGAAGAAAAAAGATCCGGCCGCGACGGAGAGAAGATGGCTCCGCCGCGAAGAGAAGAAACGGAGCGTGTGAGTAAATTCCGAATTTTGTCTCCCGCGGATCCGGACGGCTTCCATAGGCTTCAATAGAAGCCCGCGGGAGCCGTCCCCGCGGGAGACCCGCATGAAAATGGAGCATGGTCCAGATTTTTTCATGCTCCATTTTTTTTAAAATCACTTTTATTGACGATCCGCGGGTATTTATCTACCCGCGGGTGGTCAATGAATCCCTATGGGATGCGGATCCGCGCGCGGGAGAAGAGTTAAAATCCGCTGCGGATTTTAATTCTTATTTTCCCCGTGGACATGAGGCCTAATAGTTCCTACCTGCCTGTATACCCGGATTGACACTTAACCTAATATTTATATCCTGTAATATCCTTCTTCTCCAGAAAGACATCAAGTCCCCTTTTAAACTCCTCTATGGATTTTGCCATCACCACTTCCTCCGGTAGAGAGTTCCACAGTCTAACTGCTCTTACAGTAAAGAATCCCCTTCTATGTTGGTGATGAAACCTACTTTCCTCTAATCGTAGCGGATGTCCTCTTGTTACTGTCGTGGTCCTGGGTGTAAACAGATTGCGGGAGAGATCCATGTGTTGTCCCCTCATGTACTTATACATGGTTATTTGGTCGCCTCTTAACCTTCTTTTTTCTAGAGTAAATAGTCCCAATTTGGATAGCCTCTCTGGGTATTCCAGTCCCGTCATTCCATGTATTAGTTTAGTTGCCCTTCTTTGAACCCCCTCAAGCACTGTGACATCTTTCCTGAGCGCCGTTGACCAGAATTGTACGCAGTATTCCATGTGAGGCCTGACAAGTGCCTTATATAATGGAAGGATAATGTTCTCGTCCTTCGCCCCTATACCTCTTTTAATGCACCCCAAGACTTTATTTGCCTTTGCAGCAGCTGACTGGCATTGGTTACTCCAGTTTAGTCTATTATCCACTAATACCCCCAGATCCTTTTCCATATCACTTTTCCCTAGTGGTACCCCATTAAGTGAATATTTGTGACATCCGTTTCTCCTGCCCATGTGCATAGTCTTACATTTTTCAACATTGAACTTCATTTGCCATTTTTCTGCCCAAGCCCCTAGCTTATCCAGGTCCATTTGTAGCCGCACATTGTCCTCCGTTGCATTAATTATGCTGTATAATTTTGTGTCATCTGCAAATATTGATATTTTGCTGTGCAGCCCCTCTATCAGGTCATTGATAAATATGTTGAACAGAGTGGGGACTAATACTGAACCCTGTGGCACCCCGCTAGCGACTGTGGTCCAATCAAAGTACGCACCATTTATTACCACCCTCTGCTTTCTATCATTGAGCCAATTTTTTACCCACTTACACACGTTTTCGCCTAGTCCGAGCTGCCTCATTTTGTATATTAGCCTATTATGTGGCACGGTGTCAAAGGCTTTAGAGAAGTCCAGATATACAAGATCAATAGATTCTCCCTGGTACAGCTAAGAGCTTACTTCATCGTAGAAACTTATCAGATTTGTCTGACATGAGCGACCCTTCATGAATCCATGCTGGTGAGGAGTTATTCCCTTATTCTCCTTGAGGTACTCATCGATGGCGTCTCTCAGAATCCCCTAGAAAATTTTTCCCATTACTGAAGTGAGACTTACTGGCCTGTAGTTACCAGGCTCACTTTTGCTCCCTTTTTTGTAAATTGGAACCACGTTGGCAATGCGCCAATCCAATGGTACTACACCGGTCTTGATAGTGTCTAGAAATATTAGGTATAGTGGCCTAGCTATCTCGTCACTTAGTTCCCTTAGTATCCTTGGGTGTAATCGATCTGGGCCCGGCGATTTATCAATTTTAGTTTTCTTTAGCCGCTTCCGCACCTCCTCCTGCGTTAGGTATGAGATCTTTTGTGAGGGGTTCATTTTATTCCCCTGCATCTCGTGTGGCATTTCCTTTTCTTTTGTGAATACACTTGAGAAGAAACTGTTTAGTAGATTTGCTTTCCCTTCGTCATCATCAATGATTTCTCCTGCATTGTTTTTTAAAGGGCCAGCGCTCTCCCTGCAAATCCTTTTGCTGTTAATGTAGTTGAAAAATAGCTTCGGGTTGTTTTTGCTCTCTTTGGCGATCCGTCTTTCTGCTTCCTCCTTGGCAGTTTTGATCGTATCTTTGCATATTTTGTTTTTTTCCCTGTATGTTTTTAGCGCTTCTTCGCTGCCTTGTTGCTTTAGTAGTTTGAACGCTTTCTTTTTTTCGTTTATTGCCCCGCTTACCGTCTTGTCGAGCCACATTGGTTTCCTTTTAGTTGAGTTTCTTTTATTTTTAAAGGGAATGAACTGTTCACATGAGGCGATTAGGATTCTTTTGAACTTTTCCCATTTGTCCTCCGTACTGATATTTTTGAGGATGTTGTCCCAATTAATGTTACCGATAGTTCTAAGCTCATCAAATTTTGCTTTACTAAAGTTTAGTTTCTTTGTCACTCCCTGATAAGGCTTCCTATTGATTGACAGCTGGAAGTTGATTATATTGTGGTCACTGTTCCCCAAGTGCCCCTCAACCTGCACCCCCTTTATACGGTCCGGTTTGTTGGTTAGTACTAGGTCCAGAATGGCCCTCCTTCTTGTTGGTTCCTGCACAAGTTGGTTCAGGTAATTGTCTTTAATTACTCTCAAGAATTTATCACCCCTGTGAGATTTGCAGGTTTCGTTCTCCCATGTTATATCTGGATAATTAAAGTCCCCCATGATAATTACTTTGTTTCGCTTTGACACCTCTTCTATCTGCCTTAGTAGTAAGTTTTCAGTTTCTTCTGTTGTTTTTGGTGCTCTATAGAAGACCCCTATCAGGATTTTGTTATTTTTTCCTCCCTGTATTTCTACCCACAGAGATTCCACCTGTTCGTCTCCTACCCCTATATCCTCCCGTAGCCTCGGCTTCAAGTTCGATTTGACGTACAGACATACCCCTCCCCCTTTCTGGTTCCTTCAGTCTCTTCTGAAGAGATTGTACCCCTGCAAATTCACCGCCCAATCGCACTTATCATCAAGCCATGTTTCCGTAATTCCGACTATATCATAGTTTTCATCAGTCATTCTCGCTTCAAGCTCACCCACTTTACCAATCAGACTTCTTGCATTCGTGGTCATACAATTTATATAATTTTTTTTGTTTTTTAAATTTGTTTTGTTGCTATTCGTACTTATGGCTGATCTATCAATTCTATCTGTACTAACCCCACCCCCTGCTCGACCCCCCCCATTCCCTTTGCTTGGACCCGGATCGCTAGTTACACTGGCTACCCCACTATTTCTCATTTTACCCCCCCCCCCACCCCCAGTCCCTAGTTTAAACACTCCTCCAGCCTTCTAGCCATCTTATCCCCCAGCACAGCTGCACCCTCCCCATTAAGATGCAGCCCGTCCCTACGGTAGAGCCTGTAGCCGACAGCAAAGTCAGCCCAGTTCTCCAGGAACACAAATCCCTCCTTCTTACACCAACTCCGGAGCCACTTGTTTACCTCCCTAAGATCCTTCTGCCTTTCTAGTGTGGCTTTAGGTACAGGTAGTATTTCCGAGAAAAGTACCCTGGAGGTCCTCGCCCTGAGCTTGGACCCGAAGTCCCTGAAATCATTTTTGAGGGCCCTCCATTGACCTCTAACTTGTTCATTGGTGCCAACGTGCACCATGACCGCTGGATCCTCACCAGCCCCTCCCAGTAATCTGTCAATCCGATCCGCGATGTGTCGAACTCGAGCGCAAGGAAGACAACACACCGTTCGACGATCCCGGTCTTTATGGCAGATTGCCCTCTCTGTCCCCCTAATTGAGTCCCCCACCACTAGAACCTGTCTAGCCTGCCCTGCGCTCCCCATCCCCGTCTCACTGGAGCAGTCATCCCCCTGGCGTTCAGAGGGCATGTCGTGCTGCAGCGGTGCTGGCTCTGTAATGGCATCGCCCTCATCTGCCAACGTTGCAGACATGTTGGGTTGTGCCAGTTCAGGACCAGCCTCCCTGGATCTATTCCCTCTACGCCTCCTTCTATCTGACACCCAGCTGACTGCCTGCTCCCCCTGCACTTCCGTACTACCATCCGCCCCCGCCTCTACCCCAGCGAGTGTCTGCTCAGTGAGCACCAAACTCCTTTCCATGATGTCAATGGCTCTCAGTGTTGCCAGTTGCCCGTTTAGATCCAGAATTTGGGCTTCTAAATGTGCGACGTGCACGCATCTTGCGCAACAGTATGCCCCCCTCGATCGGCTGATCAAGGACCGCATACATTGCACAAGTAGCACACTGGATGACATTGCCAGACATGGAGCTCATCCTAATGGGGATCTACAATTTACTTGTGGAAGTAGTGAAGATAGACTTGATCACACTCCGCTCACACGCTGCTACAACCGCTCACACGCTGCTGCAACCGCTTAACTGCTGACCCGCTGCTGCAACCGCTGACCCGCTGCTGCAACCGCTGACCCGCTGCTGCAACCCCTCACCCGCTGCTGCAACCCCTCACCCGCTGCTGCAACCGCTCACCCGCTGCTGCAACCGCTCACACGCTGCTGCCTCTGTGCAACTACTCACGCTGCCGCTCTCACGCAACCTCTTACCCGCTGAGACTTATGCACAACCGGTCACAAAATTTTTTTTTTTTTTACCCCCCTCACAAACACTTAGACCCCCAGACACACACACACACAGAAGACACAAATAACCAGATACACAGAAGACACACACTTAGCTCACAAACACACACAGAAGATACTTATCAGCTCCTCCACTCCTCCTGGTGACGTCACCCGCTGTCCCGGCGGCCGCTCACTCTGCCCTCCTGTCTCAGCTGCTCCGTTCTGGTCCCCTCCGCTGCTGCTGGCGCTGGACTCCTGGTGGCCTCTTGGCGCCGGCTACTGCGCTCCGGTCTTCTCCTTGCTGCCCCCGCACCTGCTTCGGCGCTGGTATCGGCTGCTGAGCTGCTCCGCTGTCCCCTTCAGCCCCCCGCTCGTACCTCCGTCTCGTGCCGCTGCTCCTGGCGTCAGCCCCAGTAGTACGTGTTCCCCACAGTGGCCCCAGTAGTACGTGTTCCCCACAGTGGCCCCAGTAGTACGTGTTCCCCACAGTGGCCCCAGTAGTACGTGTTCCCCACAGTGGCCCCAGTAGTAAGTGTTCCCCACAGTGGCCCCAGTAGTACGTGTTCCCCACAGTGGCCCCAGTAGTACGTGTTCCCCACAGTGGCCCCAGTAGTAAGTGTTCCCCACAGTGGCCCCAGTAGTAAGTGTTCCCCACAGTGGCCCCAGTAGTAAGTGTTCCCCACAGTGGCCCCAGTAGTAAGTGTTCCCCACAGTGGCCCCAGTAGTAAGTGTTCCCCACAGTGGCCCCAGTAGTAAGTGTTCCCCACAGTGGCCCCAGTAGTAAGTGTTCCCCACAGTGGCCCCAGTAGTAAGTGTTCCCCACAGTGGCCCCAGTAGTAAGTGTTCCCCACAGTGGCCCCAGTAGTAATAGTGTTCCCCACAGTGGCCCCAGTAGTAATAGTGTTCCCCACAGTGGCCCCAGTAGTTATAGTGTTCCCCACAGTGGCCCCAGTAGTAATAGTGTTCCCCACAGTGGCCCCAGTAGTAATAGTGTTCCCCACAGTGGCCCCAGTAGTAATAGTGTTCCCCACAGTGGCCCCAGTAGTAATAGTGTTCCCCACAGTGGCCCCAGTAGTAATAGTGTTCCCCACAGTGGCCCCAGTAGTAATAGTGTTCCCCACAGTGGCCCCAGTAGTAATAGCGTTCCCCACAGTGGCCCCAGTAGTAATAGCGTTCCCCACAGTGGCCTCTGCAGTAATAGCGTTCCCCACAGTGGCCTCTGCAGTAATAGCGTTCCCCACCGTGGCCTCTGCAGTAATAGTGTTCCCCACCGTGGCCTCTGCAGTAATAGTGTTCCCCACCGTGGCCTCTGCAGTAATAGTGTTCCCCACAGTGGCCTCTGCAGTAATGGTGTTCCCCCAAAGGGACCCCCACAGTGGCCTCTGCAGTAAGTGTTCCCCCCACAGTGGTCTCTGCAGTTTAGTGACCCCCCACAGTGGCCTCTGCAGTTTAGTGACCCCCCACAGTGGCCTCTGCAGTAATAGTGTCCCCCCCCCCCACAGTGGCCTCTGCAGTTTAGTGACCCCCCACAGTGGCCTCTGCAGTAATAGTGTCCCCCCCCCCCCACAGTGGCCTCTGCAGTTTAGTGACCCCCCACAGTGGCCTCTGCAGTAATAGTGTCCCCCCCCCCCACAGTGGCCTCTGCAGTAATAGTGACCCCCCCCCCCACAGTGGCCTCTGCAGTAATAGTGACCCCCCCCCCCCCACAGTGGCCTCTGCTGTAATAGTGACCCCCCCACAGTGGCCTCTGCTGTTATAGTGACCCCCCCCCCCCACAGTGGCCTCTGCAGTAATAGTGACCCCCCCCCCACAGTGGCCTCTGCAGTAATAGTGACCCCCCCCCCCCCACAGTGGCCTCTGCAGTAATAGTGACCCCCCCCCACAGTGGCCTCTGCAGTAATAGTGACCCCCCACACAGTGGCCTCTGCAGTAACTGCGACCCCCACAATTGCCCAAGTAGTAATAGTGCCCCCCAACCCCCCATAGCGGCCCCAGTGGTAATAGTGAATTAAGATGAGTCAGCACGATGAACAATAAAATGTCTATGTGCACACGAGCGTGTAGACCATTTTTGTAAATAGTATATAAGACGGGCTGAGAGTATATGGGCAGCAGGCTCGCCTATGGATCTGATGAGATGCCTGGGACCTTTACCCTGATTTGACGTGACTCCTGCCTCGATAGAAATCCAGGGCTTCATTTACAATGGGCTCTGGGTCTCTAGAGCGATGGCAGTTTTTGGGGACCGCTATAGACCAGAAATGGAAGGGACCTTTTTATTTGTTTTTAATACTTCTGTCTGCTTTATTGTCCTTTCTCTTGTGTCAGTGGGTCCCAAAATCAATCCTTCCACTATAAGGGGGTATTGCAGGCTAATGCTGAGGATGTGATGTCCCCGGGATGGGTTGTCAGTGGTTGACCAGCTGGGGTCCGCCACTTCGATTCGCCGCCGATCAGCTGATTGTCCGGCTTGTCAGTGCAGCAGGCTGGACATTGTCATTGGTGGTCTGGGTCAGGAGTGTGGTGGGTGGCTTCATTCCCATTGAGATCAGTGGGAGTGATGCTTTCAATTACACTTCCGGATTCTCATTGCAGTCAGAGCCAAAGGTGAAATGGGAGGCATCGCTCCTGTTGGTTTTGGTGAGGGGGGAAGCCATCTATTGCATTTCTAGCCTTGACTACCAATGACTATATCCAGCCCCGCTGTACTGACAGTGAGCCAGAGGATAAACTAATGTAGCGGGGATCCTGAGCGGCGGATCCCCGTTGGTTGACTGTTGGTGCTCTATCCTGGGGATAGGTCATCAATGGTAAAAGCACGGAATAACCCTTTAATTGCCAACATATTCCTTACATATACTTTTGATGTATATATTCTATATATATTGATATTTTATCAATTGCAGCTTGAACAAGGTAGTAAATGGTTGGCTATCTATCAGTTCCATGGAAATAGAGCCGTGCTCACACATTAGCAGTATAACTCCATTCACAAGGGGGCTAGGGTACTGCCATTCTCGTGATCACTGGAGGTCCCGGTGGTCGGTCTCCCAGCCTCGTACATTTATCTCCTAGTTTTCCTGGTGGTTTAGGGTAGAAGAACGGGTTCAAATGTATTTCACTTCACACTGTGAGGTGCCCCTAAGTGGTTTAGGGAGTTTTGACCAAAGTGATTATATGTTGCACAGGGCTTCTGTGGGTTCAGCTATTTCCAGTTCAGCAACAGAACTACCCTGCACTTCTTTTAATGTTTTTATGGGTTCAGGTGAGAAATGTTAAGATAAGGTAACTTTTAAAAAGGTTGAAATGCTTTAGTATGGAAAACTAATTTGAACTAAACGTCTTATATATAATGTTTATGGCCATCTCTACCACCCCAGCTGAGGCCATGCGGACACACAACTGGGTACATAGAAGTGTCGGACAAAGCCTAAGGCCTCATGTCCACTTGAAAAATACAATCCGCGCAGAATCTGCCACGGATTTGCTTTAAGTGGTATTTTTTTTGCATGCAGATATCCGCACACATTGCTATCAATGTGATAGCAATGTTGCCGATCCGCGCGGAATGCGCGGCAGAATCGAGCATGCCGCTTTTTTTCTCCCGCGCATGAAAAATGCAATTCTTTTAAAATGCCATCCGCAGGTGCAAAATTCAATTTAACGGACCGTGGATGGCCAATGATTCCCTATGGGCAAAATCCGCTGCGGATTCCGCAATTCCATTTAGCTAGTGGACATGAGGCCTTAGAGCTCTCCTTACTGCTACACATGAAGTTCAGTTCTGGTCCCAGGGCCTTAAAGGGGTTCTACCAAGATTATAACTTATCCCCTATACACAGGATGAGGGAATAAGTGTTTAATCAGTGAAGGTCCAGTTGCTAGTACACCTACCAATGAAAAGAATTGGGGTCCTTTGTTTTTCATGGATGAATGGAGTGGCGGTCAAGCATACACATTGCTTCTTCTACATCCCTATGGAACTGCCAGAGATAGCGAGCATGCGTGCTGGGGAAGAGCTGTATCATGGGATTGATTGGCTAGTGGGAGTGGCCTAATTTAGGGATGTGGACACTATTGGGGATTATAGGACAATCAGGCCT